>NC_082383.1:22921045-23241045 GCF_031168955.1 Gadus macrocephalus
ATCATTACATCAAATAATGTTGACGCAATTGTTTCATTTCAAACTGTAAGTAGATCCAATCATTTTTTGATTTTGGGGGTTCTGATATTTTCTCCCCCTCACTAGAAATAATAATAATAATACATTTAATTTAGAGGCGCCTTTCAAGGCACCCAAGGTCACCTTACAGAGCATAAAGTTATCATAAATCGTTTAAAAACAAGACATTGTGGAAAATAATAATAATAAATAAATAAATAAATAAAACAAAAACAAAAACAAGACAAAACAAACACACAATGAAGAACAGGTGAGTTTTGAGTTGTGATAGCTCGATATAAGCTCCTGCAGAATAACTGGATGTCGATGTAGATCTGATTATTGTGTGTATAGAGGAGCAGGGGTCCATGGGGTTTACTGTACCGACAGCGATATTTTGTTGTTTCTCTTTCTTCTGACAAATGTTCCTTGGATAAAAGCGTGCCGCTAGATGCCCTAAATGTATATGTAAATGCATCTCAACACTTAAAATCACCAGTCATTCTCCTTCTCGAAGTAGCAGACGGAGATGAGTCGGGCGGCGCTGCCCAGAGCGAACTTGTTCTCCAGGGGCGACCACTTGACGCAGGTCGCCGCCCGGTTGATCCGGACCAGCACCAGCGTGGGCTTCCAGACCCCGTCCTTCAGGCTCCAGACGTAGGCGTTACGATCCGAGGCACACGTCACGATGCGGTTGGACTCGGGGGCCCAGTCGATTCCTGTAGAGACGGGTAGCCTTCATTAGTCTGCGTTACTGTGACTCCGTTTGAGGGTACTCCAGTATGGGTGTGAACCAGCAGAGATGTACGGCCTTACCAGTGATGCGTCCACTGTGCTCAGTCAGCTCCTGAGTCTTGTCCCATTCTTTGCCGTTCTTTTGATAAATGCATACAACATTGTTGTTGGGGCTGACCGCGAGCTCTGCACAAAAAACAAACAAACTTTCATTAAAAAAGCAAAGTTGACAATAAATACCGATCGATTCTTTGATGGTTACGTTTTTGGTCACTTCCCAACAACAAGAATGATACTTTAATGAGTTAAATGATATGAGTAGGAAATAGTTAGATACCATTTATATTGTCTCTCCATTGTGATACCAGATATATGCTCTCTTAGCACTGCAATTTGTTTCTTGGTTTATTCACAAGGTCCACATGGTGTGACAATGCATACAATACTCATATATTACCAGCCCCCCCCCCCCCACCTTCTGTACTATGTACCACTAAGTACCATTGAAAATAACCAAATAGGGTTTTCAAATTCCATTCCCTGCACTCTCACTCTATTCCCCCGCACCCTTCATGGCTACTTGAAGACAAGGGAGAGAGAAACACAACCTCAAGGTTTGAGCCCCATCTTCTAGAAACGGAATTCTTTGGTTACAGAGTTTGGAGAAAGCATAGCTAGTGTTTGCATACCTGTGTGTGTGTGTGTGTGTGTGTGTGTGTGTGTGTGTGTGTGTGTGTGTGTGTGTGTGTGTGTGTGTGTCTGTGTGTCTGTGTCTGTGTGTGTCTGTGTCTGTGTGTGTCTGTGCGTGTGTGTGTGTGCGTGTGTGTGTGTGTGTGTGTGTGTGTGTGTGTGTTTCTGTGTGTGTGTGCGTGTGCGTGTGTGTGTGTGTGTGTGAGTCTGTGTGTGTGTGTGTGTGTTTCTGTGTGCGTGTGCGTGTGTGTGTGTGTGTGTGTGTGTATGAGTCTGTGTGTGTGAGTGTGTGTGTGTGCGTGTGCGTGTGCGTGTGCGTGTGTGTCTGTGCGTGTGCGTGTGCGTGTGTGTGTGTGTGTGTGAGTCTGTGTGTGTGTGTGTGTGAGTCTGTGTGTGTGTGTGTGTGTGTGTGTGTGTGTGTGTGTGTGTGTGTGTGTGTGTGTGTGTGTGTGCGTGCGAACAGGATCTACCATAGAGGCAACCTGTTTCACCTACGCGTCTTGTCTTTGTTCCAGGCGTGGCAGGACAAGGGCTCCAGGCCGAAGCTGTACAGGGACATGTCTCAACCCGCAGAAGAATGCGGTCGAGAAGGGAGTGGCCTGCGTGGGGATCGCTGCTGATGCCTATCACAAGACAAGATCAGATAAGAGGAGACTGAGCGTCAGTTTGTTACATTGTACAAGGGTTTGTTTTTCGTTTTGTATTGACAGACGAGTTGGAACTGCGATGGTCGACTGCTTTGGAGCAATACAAAATTGTGTGTACATAATTTTAATGGAATGACCTAATTTGATGTGTATTTTAGTACTTTGGATCCTGCGTCCAAACCTCCTTTGGTCAATATTGGCTTAATTATCGTGATCTTTCTACTATGCAAACATGCCATGATTTTTGCCCCACAGCTGAGCGCCGAACGAACTTCCTAGTTTCTAAGGGAAACACATCTTGGCTAGCCGGGACCAGCCTTGTTCTCTGGATACATCCTGTCTACAATTGCAATCACCTGACCATGTAGTAACCTCATGGTGAAATATCAACAATTCAGATAGAATTCCATAAATGTATATTTTTGCATATTATGCAAGACGTACGGCTGTTCTACGCCGTTCTCTCCAGTTCACTTGCGTTCCCATTTAAACAATGAATGCTTCTGTTCTCAGGCCACCTGGTTAAGGGCTTGGGCCGCGTAATCAAGTTACGACATGGATAACAGCACTGAGCTCTGGAACAATAGCAAAACCATGGACTTTGACAACAACAACAACATTTAACAAACTCATGAGGCAAAGGAACGTTTGAAGGAGGTCATGCTCACGGTTGCCTGGAGGTGGAGGTGGAGGTTATTTTCCTGAGATCAAATCCGTGGACTCTGGGCAGTCAACACGAATGGAGCAGTGTCTGACGGAGGAGGTGAAGGAAGTGGCAGAGATTACAGCGAAGGGAGGAGTGAAGGCAGAGGGGTGTGTCTCTGAGGAGCCATGGGGGACAATAGAAATCCCTGCAAGTTAGACGTTCCCCAGCCCTCAATGGTTTATCAGTTACTTGAGTCAATATAAAATGGTGCTTTCTCATTTTTGCAGTAGTCCTACATATATAGTAGAAACTGTAATCCTATAACTATCCAATATTTCTTTTTATGAAATCTATTATATTGGAAACGTCTGGCCATAAAATAATACAGGGTTTGTTGTTGTCAAAGTATTTACCATCACTGTTATACACAAATATCGCTTACATTTAAAAATCCTCATGCATAGCTTCATTACATCATTCTGCATCAAGCAACAAGCAACTTCATAAATAAAGGCATTTGAATATAATTGGTGTGCATCCTTGTCTTCCTTTGTACCACTGTATACTATACATACTATGTATACTATGTATACTATGTTAATAGGGACCCTGGATTGGTGCTCAGAGGGTCCCCGGCTGCTGCAATGTAATGTTCTGGTGCCGGCAGATCCGGGGTCAGATAGACAGATAGTCAGTCTGAAAGCCAAAAAGGAGTCAAATATGGATATGCCTTTTGCGTTTTTCGTCTGTTTGAAGTGTGAAATTATTTTGAAATGTATTGATCTTAGGATTCTAGTTCATTTCACATAGGATAGCCTCATCCAATCAGGTCTATATTCTCGCGCAAAGCATCATGGGTAGGATATTCCATCCCTTGAATCACTCTACCACAAACGGACACTACGCAGAGCACGGAAAATCATCTCCGAGCCCACTCACCCTGCACACTATGCCTTCCAGCCACTGCCCTCTGGGGGGCGTTACAGGACGATTGCCTCCAGAACAACCCGGTTAAAAAACAGTTTCATCCCAACTGCAATAAACTTTCTTAACTCGGAACGTTAAGGATTAAGCATGGCCCTTATGTATTGTGTAGTGTGTATTTCTGTATGTATATCTGTGTTATATGTTTTGTAAGTTGGAACCTGTACCAAGCTGACAACAAATTCCACCAGCCTGGCTGTGTGGTCATTAAAATAATCAATCAATCAATCATTACCCAACAGAAGAGGAAGAAGGGCAGTGAGAGTGTGTCCGGCCGTCTGTCTGTGGTTACCTTCTAAAACCGACACAGAAACACTGAGGCACCCCCCCCCCCCCCAACCAAAACCCAGGGAGGAGGTCCCAGAATAAAATCGGAATAACATTTATTGTTTTATGTATAATTTCTGATTAATATATTATTATTCTTAAGGCACTTATGGAAGCATTATTCACTAATAAAACAAGAAATCATCGGCTGAACACACGAGAACATTCAGTTGGATCCACTGAGTTGTTTATTACAATTATGCTTCATTAACAAAAAAGACAGAAAAATAGTCCCTTACATGAACACAATAAACACGAGGACTAAAACAAAAGAAGCAGCAGACTTTACAAATCATCAACAGGTGAGCACGTATCTTTAATAACTGAACATGTTCTGCGACCGCTTGGTTCCCAACAGAACACAAAAAATCAAGATTCAGTTTAAAGTCATTTACAACATGCAACATTATCCCATAGATATCTTGGTTATTATGAATAAAACATAACATCTGCTTTAAATCAGGTCGCAAATCAGGATTATGACAAAAAATTATGATATAAGTGCCCTTAAGACTTAAACTGGTGAAGTCTGAAAATATATAAAGATTGACCATCAATAGATATTTTATGTACATTTCAAGTAATAAATGTGCTTATCTAACTATGGGAGACCTTAAAAGCCTTTTCATGGTTTATCGAGAGAGAGAGAGAGAGAGAGAGAGAGAGAGAGAGAGACAGAGAGACAGAGAGACAGAGAGACAGAGAGAGAGAGAGAGAGAGACAGAGAGACAGAGAGACAGAGAGACAGAGAGACAGAGAGAGAGAGAGAGAGAGAGAGAGAGAGAGAGAGAGAGAGAGAGAGAGAGAGAGAGAGAGAGAGACAGAGAGAGAGAGAGAGAGAGAGAGAGAGAGAGAGAGAGAGAGAGAGAGACAGAGAGACAGAGAGACAGAGAGAGAGAGAGAGAGAGAGAGAGAGAGAGACTATAACTGCCACAGAGACACTGAGTCGTCAGTCCTCTCAGTGTGTGTGTTTTTATGTAGGTTTGTTTTTGTGTGTGTGCACGTGTGTGTGTCTGTCTGTGTGTGTGTGTGTGTGTTTTTGGTGTGTGTGTGTGTGTGTGTTTCTGTGTCAGTCTGTGTGTGTGTCGGTGTGTGTTTGTATATGTGTGTGTGTGTGCGTATGTGTGCGTGTGTGTTTGTGTGTGTGCAAAGTGCCCCCCCTGCACCCTCCCCCCTCCCTCCACCCCCCCCCCTCCCCCCCTCCGCCCTCCCCCCTCCCCCCCTCCCCCCTCCACCCCTGAGGCACCCCGCAGACCCCCCCCCCCATTTCTCTACAACTGAGGGACCACCGAGACGCCCCCCAGAACCCCGGGAGGCTCCTGCTGCCCCCCGCTCTCTTTCTACAACCGACACAGAGAGGCTGAGGACCACACTAGGGACCCCCCTGGGGGGACCGCCAGACCCAGAGCCCCGGGAGGAGGTCCTCCTGGGTGAAGGAGGACCAGAAGGTGTGGATGTGTGTCAGTGTGTCTGAGGACCCTCCTCCACCTGGGGACACTCTGTAGAAGGACAGAGAGCCAGCAGGCCGGTCCAGATACACTCCTACTCTGGTGGAGCCAGCGGGGGGGAGGGGGAGGACTGTTGGTCTACCGTTGTACCAGACAGAGTAATGATCATCATAACAATCAAGACTCCAGGACTTGTTGTTCCATCCAAGCCAGCTGTCATCACCCCCTCCTCTCCTTGTGATTCCTCTGTATGTCACTCCTATCCTAACCCATCCTTCCCACTCTACCTCCCAGTAACAGCGGCCAGTCAGAGCCTCTCTACCCAACACCTGGGGCTGCCAGTCAAATCTGTCTGGGTGATCCGGATACGACTGGTCCACTCCACCCCGCGTCACCTTCCTGTTGTCCTCAGACAGAGAGAGGTCTCTGTAGGCCGTGTTGGGGTCCAGTGTGAGGTCACAGGCATCTGAGGGAGAACCAGACATGATGAGCTGCTGAACCGCTCTTCATCCTCATCATCATCATCACTAGTACTGTTCTCCTGCGCTCTGTGTACATATACATAGATATGAACACATACATACATGTACATATGTACACATTCATAGATACACACACCTCAACAATAACGTTATGAAAACATCAACAACAATATTAAGAAAACATCATTAATCAGAATCAGAAAGGATTTAATTGCCAAGAAGGGTTTTACACCAACCAGGAATTTGGCTTGGTGAGTAAGGTGCATACATTAAGACAATAACAATGAACAATGAACAAACAGTGATAGATATATAACACAATATAAACAAGCAGGGACATAAGTGATCAATTAAAAATAGGATGAATATATCAACAAACGTCTCTCCTTGGATCCAGGACTTACCAAAGACAAGCAGCTCAGCGCTGTGATTGGCCGTGCCAGCGCTGTTGCTCGCCATGCAGCAGACCGTGTTCACGCCGTACCTCCCACCTCTGACGAAGAGGAAGCCGCTCTCCACCCAGGCCTCTGATTGGTCGTCTGTGCCGTCCCTCTCCAGGGGCCTGCCGTTGTGGAGCCACTCTACTGTGGGCTCCGGCGTGCCGCCGGCGTGGCAGGTGTAGCGGGCCGTTTGGCCCACGGGCAACACGTGGGTAGAGGAGTGGAACTCTGTGATGCTGGGGGCCTCCTCCTCCTCCGTGGGCATCACTGAACCTGAAGAAACCAGGAGGAGAGGAGTGAACGTCTACAACACGGATCTAGAGATGCAGCGTCAGACACTCCCTTCACTCTCTCCTAACACCTGTCCACTAGAGGGCGACCCAGGGGATTCACACCCAGTATTCTCACCTGCCTTTTCATACATGATTGAGTAACACAGCAGTGTCTACAAAGATTACCCAGGGAGGGGAAGTCACTCCACTCCAATAGAAACCTGACCTCAGTAGACCACAATAGAAACATGACCTCAGTAGACCACAATAGAAACATGACCTCAGTAGACCACAATATAAACCTGACCTTGGTAGACCTAAGCACATCCAACAACCTTTCAACTCTTAAAGAGTGTATTTACTGTATCTACGGCACAGAGAACAGAAAGGAGGAACCGTTCTCCACTCATGAACACAAACAAAGTCTACGGACCCTCTTTGTTCCGCTCAGCCTCCAGATGATCCAGGTCTAGGACCTTCTCACAGATCCAGTGGTGCAGTCTGTTACACGGCTCTTCAGACCAGCCGTCCTCCCCTGCTACGACACAGTCTCTTGCTCCGCCGTCATCGCGTGGTTTAACGTGTCTCCAACTGAGAACCACGAGGAGGAGACAGTGGAGGTCAGTCTGTCACTCTCAGAGAAGAGATGCTGCTGAACAGAGTCTTCAGCCTTACCTTGAGGTCATGGGGGTACCATCCACCCACTTGAGGGACCCCTCTTTCTCTCGATCACTCAGTCCAATCCAGGAAGAACCCATCAATCTGCTGACAAACCTGGAAACCTGGTTCTAAAGGTAAATGCATCTGTTGTCATGACCACAAAGTACACACACACACACACACACACACACACACACACACACACACACACACACACACACACACACACACACACACACACACACACACACACACACACACACACACACACACACACACACACACACACCAGTTCTTCTCTGCTGTTGATGACCACCAGGTCTGCCTTTCTCTTCTGACAGTCTTCTCTACTGGCCCTCCAGCCCTTCTTAGTGGTAGAAACACGGTAGAGACTCTTGTCGTGAAGCATCCAGCCCTGAAGTGTCAATTCATCTGTTGAATGTAAAAGAACATCCTGAACAAACAGAGAACTGCTTATCTTACGGCCTTCGGTACGGACACACAACCCTGAGACCTGACCTTAACAGACCACACAGAAGCATGACCTTAATGGACGACAATAGAAACCTGACCTTAGTAGACCACAATATGAATCACAGAAGCAAAGGGTGTTTTTGAAATGAATGTTAACTAGAACTGCAAGCAGTTATGCAGGGGTCCAAGAAGTGTGCATTTCGCCGGCACAACGCGACAAGAAATGTGCATTTCGCAGGCACAACGCGAAGCATGTGTTCAAAACGCTACCCTGAACCTGTGGATACAAAGGATTTGACTGTGGTAGGAGTAGCGAGAAGTCAGTGTAGCGTTTTCGCGGCGAGATTTTGTCGAAGATATACAATTTCCTTGTTTATTGCGCCCCCTAATGGCTAAATATTCCGAATTATTTATCGAACGCCATTAAGGATAGCACCGACATGTGTCTAAAATTTGGACTTGATCCGATGTCTAATTTTGGTATTTTTTGAATTTTTGCGTTTCGACGTAAAACGTAGCTAATAAACCAATATTCAAAACGCTACCGTTTCGTCGTCGAAGGTCGGATCAAAAAAGTGTCCAAGGATTTCTGTGCGTGTGCATCTGAAGATGCCGTGTGCAAAGGTTGGTGTTGATTGGTCAAGAAATGTGGGAGGAGTAGCGAAAATACAGTTTTGCGGTTATCGCGATATAGCGAAAAATATTCATCGACGCAAATGGGCGTGGCCTAGGCCAAAAGATGCAGCAGACTCCAGTGCATCTGTGTGTACAAGTTTTTGGACTGTGGGAGGTTCGGTGTGGGAGTTATAGCCCCAAACGCGTATTCCTTGGTATAGCGCCACCTAGTGGCCGGCAGGTCTGGATTTTGTCGTCTGCCGTCACCTCATGGACCTGGAGCTAGTCATGCAATTTGCGTATGTGCACCATTTACGGTTTGGGCTGTGGTACCACTTCTAGCTGGGAATAATAAAAATCCTTACAAAAAACAATAGGGATCCAACCTGTTGGCTTGGACCCCTAATAATAAAAATCCTTACAAAAACAATAGGGATCCAACCTGTTGGCTTGGACCCCTAATAACAATCCTTACAAAAACAATAGGGATCCAACCTGTTGGCTTGGACCCCTAATTACAAAAACAATAGGGATCCAACCTGTTGGCTTGGACCCCTAACAAGCAGGGACATAAGTGATCAATTAAAAATAGGATGAATACATCAACAAACGTCTCTCCTTGGATCCAGGACTTACCAAAGACAAGCAGCTCAGCGCTGTGATTGGCCGTGCCAGCGCTGTTGCTCGCCACACAGCAGACCGTGTTCACGCCGTACCTCCCACCTCTGACGAAGAGGAAGCCCCTCTCCACCCAGGCCTCTGATTGGTCATCTGTGCCGTCCCTCTCCAGGGGCCTGCCGTTGTGGAGCCACTCTACTGTGGGCTCCGGCGTGCCGCCGGCGTGGCAGGTGTAGCGGGCCGTTTGGCCCACGGGCAACACGTGGGTAGAGGAGTGGAACTCTGTGATGCTGGGGGCCTCCTCCTCCTCCGTGGGCATCACTGAACCTGAAGAAACCAGGAGGAGAGGAGTGAACGTCTACAACACAGATCTAGAGATGCAGCGTCAGACACTCCCTTCACTCTCTCCTAACACCCGTCCACTAGAGGGCGATCCAGGGGATTCACACCCAGTATTCTGGCCTGCCTTTTCATACATGATTGAGTATCACAGCAGTGTCCACAAAGATTACCCAGGGAGGGGAAGTCACTCCACGAAGAGATTAACGAGTCGGGGGCGGAGCTTGTGGAGGAGAACGCAAAACCGTTCAGCAGCTCCAATAGAAACAAGAAGTGTGCATTTCGCCGGCACAACGCGACAAGAAATGTGCGTTTCGCCGACACAACGCGAAGCATGTGTTCAAAACGCTGCCCTGAACCTGTGGATACAAAGGATTTGACTGTGGTAGGAGTAGCGAGAAGTCAGTGTAGCGTTTTCGCGGCGAAATTTTGTAGAAGATATACAATTTCCTCGTTTATTGCGCCCCCTAATGGCGAAATTTTCCGAAAATAAGGTTAGCACCAACATGTGTGTAAAATTTGGACTCGATATGATGTCTAATTTTGGATTTCTTTGGATTTTTGATATTCCACGTCTAATTTAGCTAATAAACCAATATTCAAAACGCTACCGTTTCGTCGTCGAAGGTCGGATCAAAAAAGTGTTTGCATTCTTGTAAGTGTATGCATTCTTTGCGTGTGCGTCTGAAGATGCCGTGAGCAAAGTTTGGTGTTGATTGGTCAAGAAATGTGGGAGGAGTAGCGAAAATACAGTTTTGCGGTTTTCGCGATTTAGCGAAAAATATTCATAGACGCAAATGGGCGTGGCCTAGGCCAAAAGATGCAGCAGACTCCAGTGCATCTGTGTGTACAAGTTTTTGGACTGTGGGAGGTTCGGTGTGGGAGTTATAGCCCCAAACGCGTATTCCTTGGTATAGCGCCACCTAGTGACCAGCGTGTCTGGATTTTGTTATCTGAGTAGCGGTGCCAATTCTGGATCTAGTCATGCAATTGGCGCGTGTGCACCATTTACGGTTTGGGCTGTGGTTCCACTTTCAGGGGGAGGTAGAATAATAATCCTTACAAAAACAATAGGGATCCAACCTGTTGGCTTGGACCCCTAACTAGTGCAAGTGAACCCAGAAAGGGTTGACCCTTGTGACCTGACCGTAGGAGACCACAATAGAAACCTGACCTCAATACACCACAATAGAAACCTGACCTCAATAGACCACAATAGAAACCTGACCTCAGTAGACCACAATATAAACCCAAACCTTAGTAGACCTAAACAAATCCATCAACCTTTCAACTCTTAAAGAGTGTATTTACTGTATCTACTGCACAGAGAACAGAAAGGAGGAACCGTTCTCCACTCATGAACACAAACAAAGTCTACGGACCCTCTTTGTTCCGCTCAGCCTCCAGATGATCCAGGTCTAGGACCTTCTCACAGATCCAGTGGTGCAGTCTGTTACACGGCTCTTCAGACCAGCCGTCCTCCCCTGCTACGACGCAGTCTCTTGCTCCGCCGTCATCGCGTGGTTTAACGTGTCTCCAACTGAGAACCACGAGGAGGAGACAGTGGAGGTCAGTCTGTCACTCTCAGAGAAGAGATGCACAGAGTCTTCAGCCTTACCTTGAGGTCATGGGGGTACCATCCACCCACTTGTGGGTCCCCTCCTTCTCTCGATCACTCAGTCCAATCCAGGAAGAACCCATCAATCTGCTGACAAACGCCTGTTTCCAAAGGTAATAGCATCTGTTGTCATGACCACAAAGTACACACACACACACACACACACACACACACACACACACACACACACACACACACACACACACACACACACACACACACACACACACACACACACACACACACACACACACACACACACACACCAGTTCTTCTCTGCTGTTGATGACCACCAGGTCTGCCTTTCTCTTCTGACAGTCTTCTCTACTGGCCCTCCAGCCCTTCTTAGTAGTAGAAACACGGTAGAAACTCTTGTCGTGAAGCATCCAGCCCTGAAGTGTCAATTCATCTGTTGAATGTAAAAGAACATCCTGAACAAACAGAGAACTGCTTATCTTACGGCCTTCGGTACGGACACACAACCCTGAGACCTGACCTTAGCAGACCACATAGAAGCATGACCTTAATAGACGACAATAGAAACCTGACCTTAGTAGACCACAATATGAATCACAGAAGCAGAGGGTGTTTTTGAAATGAATGTTAATGACGCGATTGATTTAATAACTTGGATAAAACCCTCACCGAGTTCATCCAGTAAGTTCTCTCTCCCCTCTTTCCAGGGTGACGGTGAGTCTAGGACAGGACAGAGGAATACAGAAGATATGAGCTCTAAAACAGAACGACATCGTCTCTAAGCATCACAGGACCCACAGCCAACCAAACACAAAGTCATAATATCAATACTAATTAAAATAGCAATAACTACAGTTATCAATATCATTATTGCTATTGTTACAATAATTCATATTAGTAGGCCTAACACAAATTCTAACAAATACAATAATGATCATTATCATTGCTATCATTCCAGGATGAGCGCGCGCATTAAACGCTCAGCCTCTAGTTGTAATTAAACCCATAGCTATAATGTGGAAACCCCAGTCGATAATGTAACACATTTCTGAGCACATAATATAATAACATATTGCCTATAATGTTACAACGTATAACAATTAGGTTCAGCTATAACGTAATGAAGCAAGCATAATAAATTTCTCTTCACGTTATGAAGCAAGCATCTTTTGCCCGCCAACGGAGCTTCATGCCAATTCATTCTCAACCACGGCCGAGATAACCACCGTAGCATGTCTCTACCTGTTGTGGAAGAGGGAGGGACGGCGGAGAACCAGACGCAGTCGGTCCATAATATCGTAACGACCACGGAAGAGGCAGTGAATGAAGTATTGATCAGACAGCGATTTATTAGATACCACCGCTAAACCGTTGGAACGCGCAAGACCGGTAACCATAGCAACGCCAGTAAACAAACCCCTCGAAGCCCAATCCCTACGCGCAACGGCCGTCCGGAGGCTCACACAGCTTTTGGCCGTAATATAACACATTAAATTATATAATATTATACACTATTATATATTGAGCTCCGGGAGTGCAAACGGCAACAATCCCTTTCTCCTCCATGCTGCGGTTCACCCCGGACGGCACTGCGGGGAACGGTTGGCCGGTTGAACGCTGATTGGCTGTTACGTTACGTCCCTCAGTGGCCACGCTGTTGAAAGCTGATTGGCTGTTACGTTATGTCACTCAGTGGCCACGCTGTTGAATGCTGATTGGCTGTTACGTTACGTCCCTCAGTGGCCACGCTGTTGAACGCTGATTGGCTGTTACGTTACGTCCCTCAGTGGCCACGCTGTTGAACGCTGATTGGCTGTTACGTTACGTCCCTCAGTGGCCACGCTGTTGAATGCTGATTGGCTGTTACGTTACGTCCCTCAGTGGCCACGCTGTTGAAAGCTGATTGGCTGTTACGTTATGTCACTCAGTGGCCACGCTGTTGAATGCTGATTGGCTGTCATCACACGAATGTCGCGGCAAAGTTCAAATATTTCAACTCGAGTGAAAGGCTGCAGCCTTCACTTCGGGAAACAGCCAAAGTGTCGCATTGCAAATCCTCATGAACGCGCTCGCCGGTGCAGGGTGCTACAAATCAAATCTTGTAGCAGGATTTTTCTAGCAAAAAATCTGCCCGATTCGCGTCTCTACGTTGAATTTGTATGGAGTCATGTCGCCCCTTCGCGTTTGGTGTGGACGCACCTTCACTCGTGCGACAGGCCTGCTATTCTATAGCAGTAAGATGTTTAAAAACATAACGTCTAACCTGGGCGAGTCGCGGTGTGTGCGTGTGTGTTCTTACCTGGGCGCGTGTGTCGATGACGGAGCCGTTATGTTTGAAAACATAACGTGTTACCTGGGCGTGTGTCGCTGCGGTGTGTGCGTGTGCGTGTTAGTGGTGGATTTAATGATTCGTTTACGTGACCCCGTTCGCCTGACTCAGTTCGCCGAGAGGAGTCGTTCGTGAATCGTTCGTCAGTTTGTTCGTTCAGTCGAGTTTCCGGTTGCACTAACTCCACTGAGTCTGACTGACTCAGCTGAGAACCGTGCAATGGCGTCCATTACCTGATGCGATTTACCGCTACCGGAAACCAGGCTGAGCGAACAAACGGTTCACGAACGACTCCTCCCAGCTCAGTGGAGGAGGTGGTGGAGTCGTTCGCGAATGAGCCTAGTTTCCGGTAGCGGTGAATCGCATCAGGTAATGCACGCCATTGCGCGGTTCTCAGCTGAGTCAGTCAGACTCAGTGGAGTTAGTGCTACCGGAAACTCGTTCGTTCATTCAGTCGAGTTTCCGGTGAATCGAATGGTGAACGAGACGTCCGAACGAACGAGAGAAACGAACCGGTTCGGTTCATTCGTCCTAAAGACTCGTTCATTTGAACCGGTTTGCGAACGAACGAGCCAACAACGAGCGTGTGTGTTCTTACCTGCGCGTGTGTCGATGGCGGAGCCATTAAGGTTAAAAACGTAACCTCTTACCTGGGCGAGTGTGTCGCTGCCGTTGTATTGGCAAGCGGTGTGTGTGTGTGTGCTTTCGTGTATGTTTGTGCACAGCTGCGTATGTGTGTGGTGTGTGTGTTCGGTGTGTGTGGATGCGGTGTGTATCTGTGTACTTGCGCTGTATGTATGCGTTTGCGTGTGCTGTGTGTGTGTGAGAGCTGCAGGCTGCTTGGCACGTGCACACTGACCAACTTGAGTGACTGGTGCGACAGGCCTGCTATTATATAGAAGTAAGACTAGAGTGTCCGTGTGTGCGTTGCCTGCGCTCAACCTCTAGTTGTTTTTAAACCCATAGCTATATTATGGAAACCCCCGGTCGATATTGTATTTAATTTCTGAGCGCATAATGCAATAACATTTTACAATGTTACAACAAAATAACATTTTGGTTCACCTATAACGTAATGAAGCAAGCATGATCATCTTCTTCTTACTTTATGAAGCAAGCATAATCATTTTAAGTTCGCAGCATTTGTGTATCAGAAGATTAGACCCTGAGGGTGATTCCCACTTGATGCTTTATATGCGTTCAGACATCAGTAGAATCAAGGGGGGTGGGCCTGCAAGGGGCGGGATATGACGTACGGTCTAAGTTCGCAAGAGGCGGGATAAGTGCGGCCGCTGACACTATAGTTTGTTTTGGTTTGACCGCAGACAGCACGGAGGCAGAACGGGCAGAACTCATCGCCATCAGCTGACAGCTAAGGCAGCAACCTACCTAACTATAGTGAACTAAAGCACGGGCTTGTGTGGGGGAGGGGGAGGGGGAGGGGGAGGGGGGGGGGGGGTTGTGAGGGCAAGATTACAGATTGTACATTGGCTACCTGACGTGAGAGATGGGTTTTTTTTGTTAACAGAAGAATGCGTCATTGAGTTTAAACATCTCTTCAAGTGATCTGGCCAAGAGAGGCAGCAGTAGCCTACAGTCACACATAGCCTACACATAAAACATAAGAAAAATAAAACAACTAATACAGTCGGCAGGGGCGAGGGGGGATTTCAATATCACAAGACATTTCGGGAGGCTCAATGTGGTGGATAATGTTTAAAGAAAAATAACATTTTGCAAAAAAGTGTCTATGATGGACATAAGGCTCAGGTGGGAGAGTGTGTCGACGGCGGGGCTGTTATCAATCTTGCCGTTGTCTTGAAACATCTGCATCTGCGCGTGTGCAGTGTGTGTATGCACATGCATGTGTGTGCGTGTGTGTGTGCATGTGTGTGTGGTGTGTGTGTATGCGGTGTCCTGCGCTGCCCTTGTCTTGAAACGTCTGCATCAGCACGCCCGTGTGTGCAGTGTGTGTGCATGTGCGTGTGTGTTCGTGATCGTGCAAGTGAGTGTGGATTGTTTGTGTGTGCGTATGCTGTGTTTATGTGTGTGCATGCGGTGTATGTGTGCTAACCCTATTATTATCACTAAATCTTACAAAAACAATATTTAACATTATCATCGCTATTAATACAATCATTGATATGATTATACTGTATTGTAATTCTATTTAGGAGGATATGATTTAGACTCACTGAAGCGCAGGGAGATGAGGAGAATACTCAGCAGTCCGATGCTCACAATGACAGTGATGTGAAACCATAGGGCTGTTCAGGGGTAGGACACACACACACACACACACACACACACACACACACACACACACACACACACACACACACACACACACACACACACACACACACACACACACACACACACACACACACACACACACACACACACACACACACACACTTCGGCTAAGAAAGTTTGATAAACATAAATCTTAAATGTATTTGGAGGAAAACATACTTTTTTGGATCATTGTTTTGGACTGGATTTTTTCTTTTAAATTCTGTATAAAGGGGCACCTACCAAATCTTCTCTTCCTGATCTCCTCCCGGTCTAAAGACGTGTCCTCAGGGTCCTCAGAGAGTCCAGGGTTCGGTTCAGAGATGGTGACCATTGTTACTCTCTGACGGCTTCCACGGCGTCTGAAGTTAGCCTTCTTCTTTGCTCTACCAGCTGGAAATCAACGACACTTGTTTTCATTCTGACCAATTATCAGCGTGCACTCCGATACCATCAGTGTAAGGAAATGTTTTTCTTCTACTGCACACAGACTCACGAACGCACTCAAGCACACGGACACACAGAGTATTGTCACACTGATATATTCATACTGCGTGGCTGTCATTCACAGTCCAGACTCCCTACGGTCTGCAGAATCCCTCCCCGTCTTGAAGAAACACCTGAAGACCTCTACTGAGAACACCTCAGTAAGTGATGACTGGTACTGTGGCTCTCGTGTTTAGAGCACACTTAAGCAGAGCAAGTACTGGTCTCTAGCATACATGTTATCATTCCTTCATTATTGACATATACGCGCTCATAGTTATACAGTAATACACACAGAATCACATACGTACACACACAGTAATGGAGGGGGGACAACATGTGGCCTGCGTGTCACCAGGGTCTTTCACATCGACCCACGCAGAAAATATGAGGACATGTATTGTGGGATAATTTGAGATATGGTCATATTAATGACAAACTTTATAGAATTATGTTAAATTCATAAGTTCACCATAAGTGCAGCCATTATTAAAACACAAAATTGTTGATTCAATAAACCATTGTCAATCTAATGTTACGTTGCACTACCATTAATAATAATTCATGAAACAACTAAACTTGTGTTCTGCTCCCTAAAGTTACTCTGCACTCTGTTCCACGTATATAACGGACATATAACAGGAAACACACAACTACTTGAGATGCCTATCAATAGTCCGTAACTCATGGGCGTAATCTCACGTCTAGTAAGGTAAATACGAGCTTTTTGTCTCAAAGACACGTCGTTATTTAGGAGAATAAATCTGTCTATATGGTCACTGGTTCATCAGATCGGCCTATTTGACTTAAAACTTTTTCTAAAAGTACATTTTAAACGTATGCAGATGAAAATGCATTTTTTTTACTGTATTATTTATTTTAACTCCTCTCTAAAGGGCACCTACCAGATCCTCTCTTCCTGCGCTCCCTTCGGTCCAAAGACGCGTCCCCAGGTTCCTCAGAGAGTCCAGGGTCCGGTTTAGAGATGGTAGCCATGGTTCCTCCCTGACAGCTTCAGATACGTCTGCTCTCAGGAGTCGGCTCTGATATATCAGCTGGAAAAAACAAGTTGAATGTTTTAATTCTGAGCAGTCGTCAGCCTGCAATCTGATATCATCAGTGTCAGGAAGTGACAGTTGACACTCTTATCAGAGTGAAGACACTCTTATCAGATGTCTTCAGTTGACACACAGACTCACGCATGCAAACACAAAAAATATTATTTTATATATCAGCTATATCAACTGGAAAAAACACGTTGGATGTTTTAATTCTGAGCAGTCGTCAGCCTGCAAATCTGATATCATCAGTGTCAGGAAGTGACAATTGACACTCTTATCAGAGTGAAGACACTCTTATCAGATGTCTTCAGTTGACACACAGACTCACGGACGCATGCAAACACAAAAAATATTATTTTTCATTGAATATAAAGACACAACATACATAGGTATCAGAGACGTGTAGTGAGGCCTGTGGCTGGTGAGGCACTGACCTCTTCAGAGTCCGATTTACAAATATATGAACCCAATTGTTCTATAGTAGAAAAGGCGATTTCTCGTAGCACAGCCTCAAAGCCAGTCTTTTCGGCGGTACCACTCGGTTTGAAAAGACCGCGTTACTTTCCTTCCCGTAGTTTGAAGCAACCCGTTACACAGGCAGAGAGGAGGGCACTCCAAAGGGTCATAAAGACAGCTGAGAGGATTACTGGGACTACACTTCCCTCCATGGACTTTATTTACAGTCAGCGCTGTCGGAAAAGGGCAGTGAGAATCATTAGAGACTCCCTCCACCCAGCTCACCCTCTACTCAATAACTAACATTGTAAATACAGACTCAGACACAGTAGAGCGGACAGTGTCATCACACACACAACAAGATTCTTCAATAGCTTCTTCCCTGCAACAGTGCGACTGATGGCATTAACAGAGAACATCTGAAAAATACAATGTGCAATATTGTGTTTTATTTAAATATATACTCACCACCCTACCCCCACTTCCTACGTGCAACAACGCTGCTACATGTGGTTATACAGTATGGTTGCACTGCTGAATTCAATTTAATTTAAAATGTATATATATTTTTTAATTGTAATCACTATCTACTGTGGTGCTCTCTGAAATGCAATGCACAACATGCAATTTGTCCTTATCTCAATTTTTAAAACTTTTTATATTTTTTATTATAATTATTTATTGTGCTTCTCTCTCTCTCCATGGACCTGACACCTACGAAGTTTTTTTTTTTTTATAAATTTTTTCGACAATTAGCACGGGGTACGGTAATGGCAGACATAAAATACAGACACAAAAAATACAAAATGCAGCATTAAATTAAATAAAAAGATTATAAAGAGCACACGCACTAGTTGTTTTAATAGCTTTCCCATTTCTAGAACATAGATAGTGGATAGTGATTCAAATAAAAAAATATATATACATATTAAATTAAATGGGGGTAGGAAGTGGGGGTAGGGTGGTGAGTATATATTTAAATAAAACACAATATTGCACATTGTATGTTTCAGATGTTCTCTGTTAATGCCATCAGTCGCACTGTTGCAGGGAAGAAGCTATTGAAGAATCTTGTTGTGTGTGTGATGACACTGTCCGCTCTACTGTGTCTGAGTCTGTATTTACAATGTTAGTTATTGAGTAGAGGGTGAGCTGGGTGGAGGGAGTCTCTAATGATTCTCACTGCCCTTTTCCGACAGCGCTGACTGTAAATAAAGTCCATGGAGGGAAGTGTGGTCCCAGTAATCCTCTCAGCTGTCTTTATGACCCTTTGGAGTGCCCTCCTCTCTGCCTGTGTAACGGGTTGCTTCAAACTACGGGACAGAAAGTAACGCGGTCTTTTCAAACCGAGTGGTACCGCCGAAAAGACTGGCTGTGTGGCTGTGCTACGAGAAATCGCCTTTTCTACTACATAACAATTGGGTTCATATATTTGTAAATCTGACTCTGAAGAGGTCAGTGCCTAACCAGCCACGGGCCTCACTACACGTCTCTGATACCTATGTACGTTGTGTCTTTATATTCAATGAAAAACAATATTTTTTGTGTTTGCATGCGTCCGTGAGTCTGTGTGTCAACTGAAGACATCTGATAAGAGTGTCTTCACTCTGATAAGAGTGTCTGATGATATCAGATTTGCAGGCTGAACTCGTCGGTTTGAGAATTATGCTCCTTGATTCATCTATGGCAATTAAGTATGTTTGTTACAAACTGGAAGAGTTGTTATCTAATAATAATATATTCTACATGATCATCACCTGGCTAACTGGGAAGGGGGATTGTCTCTATTATGCGGTTATGTTTTGCTTTTTTATTTAAATAAGGACATACATTTATGTCCTTATTGTTTGCTTGATAAACCGTTTGTGTTATCACGTTGACCCTTTCTGTTAATTTTCTTTTCAAAACCGAGCACATTCTAGACCGTAGTCTAGTAGAAGGAAACTACACCGCACTAAATAAGAAAAAAACCCTCTTAAGTTTGGCAACATGGTAAGAAACCATTAAAGATAATCCAAAAAGCCAAACTGCTTCAACAGCAGCCGTTATGTCATACCATTCGTCCTGGTGATAATGATTCTCTCTGTCAGTATACTCATTTTCGCTGTTCTGCTAAATTCATGCGTTCCAAACTGTTAAGGTCTGTTAAAGGTTTAGTCACGATCAGGTGTGACTAACGAGAGAACGGAGCTCTCTGACCAGAGACCAGCCACTGATCGATTTAATTGATTTATGAATTATGATATATTGTATTGGTCTGTATCATAATACCTAAGGCAAATAGCAGCCTATAGTTTCCGTCAAATTGAATGCAGAGGCTGACATGAACGGACGAGGACATTGTCGTCATATTGTGAAAAGTAAAATCTGTTGGTAGAGACAAACCTACAGACAGCTGCGGGAAACCCTGACATGCCAAGAGATCGTCTTCACGCGTTTGAACGACGCAAGAGACACACAAAACGAGGCATCACTGAACCGCACATACCAACAAACACATCATACATGATTGGACCGTCAGTCGACCAAAGGTCTGGCCTGACCAATCGCATCCGAGGACACGCAGCTCATGTCTGGTGCGTTTCCGACAGCGGTGAGGCGCGGCGGCGGCGGGGGCTGACCTTTCTGACGTAGGAGGCGGCGTCCTCCTCGTTGTACACCTCGGCGCTGATGGCCCCGCGGCGGCGGCGCCCCCGCACCACGGGGTTCATGGGGGGGAGACCTCCTCCGAGCGGGAGTCCGAGCGGGAGCCCGAGGCCTTCTGCTGCAGCAGCATCTGCATGCTCTCCTCCTGGTGGCGCGGGCCGAGGCCCAGAGGGGAGCGCTCGGTCAGTGGGCGCTTCCATTCCCTCACTCGTTGAGGACTTTTACTGCAGCATTCAATCGTGAAACCTCGGGACTATTTAGACATATGTATGTTTTAAAGGTTACTGTAGATGGTCTGTATTTCTAAGCCATCTAAATCTGTTCTAATGGTCCCGAAAAAAAAGCTTCTAAATCAACATTTTACATGCGTAATATAATATCATTTTTGCCTGTTTCAATATCAGTTGCTAGTCAAATGGTTAATTAAAAATCCAGAAGGTTGGTGAGTCCACGAGGACACTAATATGAAGTTATCCCGCCAAATGATCAAAAACCAAAATCACAGCATACAACTGCAGCAAGTCCAATGTGAGAGCAGCACATCGGTCATTCAGACAACAGCATATAATATCCAATACGAAGGTAACCGACTTCAGAGCAGAGCAGAATGCATACGAGACTCCCAAGATGTCAGCTCATGATTGACACCTCACCTTTTCCAGTCTGTCAAAGTACTCTTTGAGGAAAGCCATTGGCCGGTCTGGCCGCGAGGTGCACAGCTGGACGATGCAGTCCTTCAGCAGCTGCTGGATGTTGTGTTTCTGCACGTACTGCTCGCACTCTCTCATACTCCTCTCTTCATCGCTGCTCATGTTGCCTGATGTCATTGTAGCCTTCTGTCCTGGCGAAGGAATGGAGACAGTGGATGTTAGGATAAAACGTTGCATTTGAACATGGTTCAATTTGAGTTGTTTATTTTGGCATCTTCAACCAATATTGACTGTATTGAATTCAGGGGCGCTGCCAGGAATTTTGGGCCCTATGAAAGATTCTAATTTTGCCCCCCCCCCTCCCCAACATCTATCGACTGTTTTGGTAAACATGGCCCAGCATCACAATAGCACTTCAGTTAGACTTTTCGTTGCCCCTTCATGGAGTATGGGTTTGTGTGACTTTAAATAAGGGTATGAACTTACTTATTAAACGTATTTCATTCAGTTAGTGACATCATGTAATTCAAGTAATAAACTAAGTATTTATAGCCTACTGTCTTTTAGGCAGCAGTCTTATACATATTGTCCAATAGCTGCTTAAACACAATTTTACAACAATGTCCTTCTCTCATGCTAAAATTGGACTTGACCCAGTTTGGTTTCAACACATCAACTTTTCAGCAAATCCAAACACACTGATTTCCACACAACACAAATACCTATGGAAATCCAATGGAATTTTGTGTTGAAAAGAAAGCTGTGTGTACAGATTCACAAAGACAGAAATTTGATTGTTATGCTAAAATTGTCTGTAAGCAGCTTGAAACTGTACTGCAATTGTCAGTTTGATTATTGGTTGCCCATTCATGTAGTTAGTGACCTTGCTTTGTAATTGAGAGTACATTACAATGTTAAACCAGTACATGGCAGCATAAGCCTGTGTATGCTTCACAGCCAGAGCCCCAAGAAACCATAAGAGTACTCACAATTTCATACCTTGTATAACTGCAATAGTCTTTTCAGAAGACATGATGCACTGCAAAAAAATCCACAGTTTCTGCTTACTTTTAACACAAATTTATTATGCAAGTAAAATTTCAAATATCCATAAATAGTACATAAAAAAGATACATTAAAAAGATACACTCTTATAGGAACTGAATTAACATTACAATTGCTTGACATCAACACAAATATTTACACTTCAGCTTCAAACAATATGAAAAAAAATCTCAATTTACACTGTTCATGAATAAAAAGTTTAATTGCTGAAGTCTAAAGTGCAAAAAATAGCTCCAAGTAACAATCAAAATGTAAACAAAGAACAGAATTTACAGTGCAATTGCATACAATATCAATGGATCCACATTGTAGACATCAATAAAAATATACACTACTGCACAGTTTCAAACAATATGAAGAAATCTTTATGTAAACTGTTCTTATAGAGCAGTAAAGACTTAAATTCCCTGAAGTTGGATGCATTTCGTTAACTCACACTCATTGGCCTTACAAGTAACAAGAGTTACAGTAAAAGAAAGAAAAACATTCTATGTTTTCTCGAACCTAACGACTGACCGTTATTAGCAATACTGAAATATGATCTAGCCTAGAAGGCACCCTCATTCAAAACTTTCATCCTAAAGCAACTAACATCCTACCAAACTAATGTTGCTTACCGGACTTCTCCGAAATGGGATCCAGTCGTGGTGGCCGTGGGCGGATCTTGTCCTCCTTCTGAAGTTGAAAATGCACATATTAGACACCACCCCGTTAGGTTCTTTTGAAAAAAATATTTTGTATTAAAAGACTAGTTTATCACGGTCGTTCGTCCACATTTGCCGTTTGTTCGCTGTGACAATAAAGGTGGAGTTTTTAAATAGGAAACTATGCTAACTAGCATGCTCTCTTGGAGGCTAATCCAAGAATTCTGCATTTGATAGAGTTTGAAAACGCAAGGTCATTGAGTGAGCATACCTTCTTTCTTGGCGAAAAATTGAGTGACCAGTTGCCTGCCTCTTTTGGCCCTCTCCTCTTTCTCCCGTCTTTCCTTCAGTTTTTGCCAACCTGACTTCATTTCTGTAGCTGTCACCACCAGCTCACCATCATGTGGTTAAGACCTGACCTCAGCCAGCCCAGCCGCTCTGTACACCTGCTGCCAGTGCCAGCATCTCACATTTCGGATGCTGTTCGATTCAACGCATCGCGCGTAGCGGCCGAACCATTTCGCAAGAGTTCAGGGGGAAGGGCAAATGACAATATGTTAAATAACTAACGAAAACGTTATGGAAATCGAGAGTTGTGAGTTTAATAAGTTTATTTCAAATTACCATTTCTTTGTAATGAGACATTAAAAAAAAAAAAAAAAGGCAAGAATATTAATATTATATTATTAATTGCCATCCGCGGGCCGTGCTGCGTTGGGCTGGGCCCTTAGAATCAGTACCACTTTTCCCCGCCAGGCAGCGCCCCTAATGAGTCCTTATTTTAGTAAAACCGTGATAACTTATTTTTATTACAATACTTTTATATCATGCACTGTTATAATCTGGTTCGCCTTACAAGTAAATGTCAACAGCTTGCTCATAACGATTATATCACACATATCTGTCTTAAAGTATGAATTTAGCGTGATTATTAACACGAACCATCGGGTATTAATAATATTAACGCTCGGGTACTACGAAATGACCAGACCGCTGCAACACGACATTGGACCTGACACAAACGTTCGTATGTGTCAGGTCCATGGTCACCAATGGAGGAGATTATTGATACGCTCCGAAGCTTGGCCGATGATGTGGAGAACAATCGTGTTGAAGACACAGATGCAGTCGATAGAGTGCGTGTTCTGGGAGATAGGATAGACGACTTATCCTCACTGGTACGTTTTGAGGCCAGTGTGGTAAACCCAAAGATTTGCCAAGTGCTACAGGCACTGGGTGCGAAACATAGGGTCGGGAGCATGGACATATTGGGAGACCCACCGTGGAGATACCTTTGGAGGCAATAGGAAGTGACGTAGTTCCCGCCCAGACGCTGATTGGCTGATACGTTTGCCACTTTGCATATTGACTTTTTGGTAAACGTTTTGGATTACGTTTTGGAAAACGTTTTGGATTCCGTTTTGCCAAATCTTTTGCAAAGCGTTCGTTTTGCGGATTGAAATGTCATTTCAATATCGCTCCCCACGGAGCGTGGCGAAGTGGATTGCAATCACGGGGACGCTATAGCTTTTCAATTTGAATAAAGGAACTCAAAGAATTTGACGTAATGTTATTCTATTTTCATTGTTATAACTTTTGCAAATTTAATTGAGGATTGCATTGTCCCTCTGCATATTAAAATACACTTTGAATAACGTATTTAAAAATTACATTATCAAATTGCATGATGAATTGTCAATTGCATAATATAATTGCAAATTGCATTGCCATTTCAATTTTGCTCCATATGCTTCCATAGTCCCTGGCTGCTGCGATGTAATGTTCTGGTGCCGGCAGATCCGGGGTCAGATAGACAGATAGTCAGTCTGAAAGCCAAAAAGAAGTCAAATATGGATATGCCTTTTGCGTTTTTCGTCTGTTCTTTTTTTTTTTGTGTGAAATTATTTTGATATGTATTGATTTTAGGATTCTAGTTCATTTCACAGAGGATAGCCTCATCCAATCAGGTCTATATTCTCGCGCAAAGCATCATGGGTAGGATATTACCAAACAGGAGAGGAAGAAGGGGTAAATAACGGACCCAGCCCTTAAAATACAACCTTTTCTATTCTTTGGTAAGGATTCAGCAATGCTACTGGCTATGCGAAAAAGCAACAAAAAAAAGCGATAAAGTGTCACCCGATATCATGGCTCTGTTTGTGTTAGCTGCGCTGCTATTCATGTTTTACCAAAAAGAAACGCAAATGCCTAGCTAGCAGAGCTAGCACCTTCAGGTCCCCACGACGAGAGAAAGGCAGAAAGTGTTGTTGACATGTTGTGGATGATGTGAGGCTCCTGTCAGCTCCTGGCATCCAGATAGCTTCATGCATTTTAATATTCCTGTTCTTTGTAGCTGGCTAGCCCTCAGTATTGTAAAGCTAACTGTTTGATCGCATCTGTTGTGCCTTTTATTTTTTTATAGGAACTCCTTAACTCTTCGACTTTGCTTTACTTTGTGAATGTCGTGTTGCAGCGGTCTGGTCATTTCGTAGTACCCGAGCGTTAATATTATTAATACCCGATGGTTCGTGTTAATAATCACGCTAAATTCATACTTTAAGACAGATATGTGTGATATAATCGTTATGAGGAAGCTGTTGACATTTACTTGTAAGGCGAACCAGATTATAACAGTGCATGATATAAAAGTATTGTAATACAAATAAGTTATCACGGTTTTACTAAAATAAGGACTCAATACAGTCAATATTGGTTGAAGATGCCAAAATAAACAACTCAAATTGAACCATGTTCAAATGCAATGTTTTATCCTAACATCCACTGTCTCCATTCCTTCGCCAGGACAGAAGGCTACAATGACATCAGGCAACATGAGCAGCGATGAAGAGAGGAGTATGAGAGAGTGCGAGCAGTACGTGCAGAAACACAACATCCAGCAGCTGCTGAAGGACTGCATCGTCCAGCTGTGCACCTCGCGGCCAGACCGGCCAATGGCTTTCCTCAAAGAGTACTTTGACAGACTGGAAAAGGTGAGGTGTCAATCATGAGCTGACATCTTGGGAGTCTCGTGTGCATTCTGCTCTGCTCTGAAGTCGGTTACCTTCGTATTGGATATTATATGCTGTTGTCTGAATGACCGATGTGCTGCTCTCACATTGGACTTGCTGCAGTTGTATGCTGTGATTTTGGTTTTTGATCATTTGGCGGGATAACTTAATATTAGTGTCCTCGTGGACTCACCAACCTTCTGGATTTTTAATTAACCATTTGACTAGCAACTGATACTGAAACAGGCAAAAATGATATTATATTACGCATGTAAAATTTTGATTTAGAAGCTGGTTTTTCGGGACCATTAGAACAGATTTAGATGGCTTAGAAATACAGACCATCTACAGTAGGCTAACCTTTAAAACATACGTCTAAATAGTCCCGAGGTTTCACGATTGAATGCTGCAGTAAAAGTCCTCAAGGAGTGAGGGAATGGAAGCGCCCACTGACCGAGCGCTCCCCTCTGGGCCTCGGCCCGCGCCACCAGGAGGAGAGCATGCAGATGCTGCTGCAGCAGAAGGCCTCGGGCTCCCGCTCGGACTCCCGCGAGGAGGAGGTCTCCCCCCCCATGAACCCCGTGGTGCGGGGGCGCCGCCGCCGCGGGGCCATCAGCGCCGAGGTGTACAACGAGGAGGACGCCGCCTCCTACGTCAGAAAGGTCAGCCCCCGCCGCCGCCGCGCCTCACCGCTGTCGGAAACGCACCAGACATGAGCTGCGTGTCCTCGAATGCGATTGGTCAGGCCAGACCTTTGGTCGACTGACGGTCCAATCATGTATGATGGGTTTGTTGGTATGTGCGGTTCAGTGATGCCTCGTTTTGTGTGTCTTTTGCGTCGTTCAAACGCGTGAAGACGATCTCTTGGCATGTCAGGGTTTCCAGCAGCTGTCTGTAGGTTTGTCTCTACCAACTGATTTTACTTTTCACAATATGACGACAATGTCCTCGTCCGTTCATGTCAGCCTCTGCATTCAATTTGACGGAAACTATAGGCTGCTATTTGCCTTATGTATTATGATACAGACCAATACAATATATCATAATTCATATTATAAATCAATTAAATCGATCAGTGGCTGGTCTCTGGTCAGAGAGCTCCGTTCTCTCGTTAGTCACACCTGATCATGACTAAACCTTTCATCAATGGAGAGACTGTAGTCGTGTTTGACTGATTAACAGTTTGGAACGCATGAATTTAGCAGAACAGCGAAAATGAGTATACTGACAGAGAGAATCATTATCACCAGGACGAATGGTATGACATAACGGCTGCTGTTGAAGCAGTTTGGCTTTTTGGATTATCTTTAATGGTTTCTCACCATGTTGCCAAACTTAAGAGGGTTTTTTTCTTATTTAGTGCGGTGTAGTTTCCTTCTACTAGACTACGGTCTAGAATGTGCTCGGCTTTGAAAAGAAAATTAACAGAAAGGGTCAACGTGATAACACAACGGTTTATCAAGCAAACGATGGACATAAATGTATGTCCTTATTTAAATAAAAAAGCAAAACATAACCGCATAATAGAGACAATCCCCCTTCCCAGTATAGTTACCCAGGTGGTGATCAGGTAGAATATAATGGTAATGTTAATTATTAGATATGAATCAAGGAGCATAATTCTCAAACCGACGAGTTCAAGTTGTTTTCCATTATCCTGCATTTAAAGAGGTAACCTTTGTCATTGTGTTTTTTTAGAAACTTTTCTGCTGACCTAGTTGTAGGCCTGCTAAACTCCCAGAAGAAAGTTTTGGTGTTGAAACTGCGGTCTCAACAGTCTCCCTGTGCAGACTGCCTCACCCCTACCTCCCCAGGTCTCAACAGTCTCCCTGCAGACTGCCTCACCCCTACCTCCCCAGGTCTCAACAGTCTCCCTGTGCAGACTGCCTCACCCCTACCTCCCCAGGTCTCAACAGTCTCCCTGCAGACTGCCTCACCCCTACCTCCCCAGGTCTCAACAGTCTCCCTGTGCAGACTGCCTCACCCCTACCTCCCCAGGTCTCAACAGTCTCCCTGCAGACTGCCTCACCCCTACCTCCCCAGGTCTCAACAGTCTCCCTGCAGACTGCCTCACCCCTACCTCCCCAGGTCTCAACAGTCTCCCTGCAGACTGCCTCACCCCTACCTCCCCAGGTCTCAACAGTCTCCCTGTGCAGACTGCCTCACCCCTACCTCCCCAGGTCTCAACAGTCTCCCTGTGCAGACTGCCTCACCCCTACCTCCCCAGGTCTCAACAGTCTCCCTGTGCAGACTGCCTCACCCCTACCTCCCCAGGTCTCTGTAATCAGCCCCGGTTTCACCTTGTGCCGCAGGTCATCCCAAAAGATTACAAAACAATGGCCGCCTTGGCCAAGGCCATAGAGAAGAATGTGCTGTTTGCCCACCTGGACGACAACGAGCGAAGGTAAGGGGACCAATCATAGAACAGAATCCGATTCAGGATTATTTCTTATCTGCTTAATGTTGACATGGAGTTCTTTTTTTCAGTGACATATTCGATGCCATGTTTTCGGTCAACTACATCGCTGGTGAGACGGTCATTCAACAAGGTGCGTGTAACTACGTTCATTTCCATCTGCGTCTTATGACTTCCATTACTGTGATGTATAATATGTATAAGCGTTGTATGATGATGCATCCTGATGCACATGCCTTCTGTTTCTGCATGTTAGGCGACGAGGGGGACAACTTCTACGTCATCGACATTGGAGAGATGGATGTACGAGAGCCATGTTGTTAAACCTGACGCCGTGTGCATGATGAACCATTCCTCATGTTGTACCATCAAAGTGGGCTTACGGGTTAACGGATGTGTAAAGCCTCCCACGAGTCTGTCCAGTGAGGCCAGTCGGAGATGTCGCCATCTTTGTTAATAACCATTAATGTGATAGTGCACCTCAATCCACTTTCTATGTCCAAGGAAATGTAAAGACAGATTAAGGCCCAATCCCATTTCTATCCCTTACCCCTCCCCCTTGTTTTGAAGGGGTAAGGGGTAAGGGGAAGGGATTGGGCCTTAGCCTAAACGATCCACTCATTAGTCTGTCTCACACGTCGCCCCGGTCTGTCCTCTCCCCCCCCCCTCCCTCCCTCTGCCCCCCAGGTGTACGTCAACAGCGAGTGGGTGACGAGCATCGGGGAGGGGGGCAGCTTCGGGGAGCTGGCCCTGATCTACGGGACCCCCCGCGCCGCCACCGTGGGGGCGCGCTCCGACGTCAAGCTCTGGGGCATCGACCGGGACAGCTACAGGAGAATACTCATGGTGGGCGGCCCCACCAGGCACTGACCCGCCAGCACTGAGCGCTCTCATGACGGGGGGGGTTGAAGGATTGGTTGTGAACGTTAAACGGGTGGACTGCATTTATGTGATGCTATTCTAACCAGTGGCCACTTAAAGCGCTTTACAATATTGCATAAGATTCACCCGTTCACCCCCCGACGGCGGAGTCGGCCACGCAGGGCGACAGCCAGCGCGTCAGGAGCAGTCAGGGTGAGGCGTCTCGCTCAGGGACACCTCGACGCTCAGCTAGGAGGAGCCGGGGATCGAACTAGGAACCTTCAGGTTACCAGACGACCCGCTCTGCCTCCTGAGCCTCATGCCGCCCAAGTACTTTGTTTAGTGAGACTCTGGTCTCTAAAGCATGGGGGGGTGAATTGTAACTATTCGATACCTCCTAAAGACCAAGTATCGGTCATTTAAATGTACATTTAGGGCATCTAGACGTTTTTTTTTAATCCAGAACGACATACAATCAGTACATTTTTCAGAAGAAAGAAAAACAACTATTTATCGCTGTAAGTTCAGTAAGGATGTTGATAGAAACAAGTGCCAAGCACTAACCATCACTAGGTTAAACCGTTCCCCTTATAGCAAATAAAGATGGCTCGGATAAGATGCTACACGATGTTAGTCAAGTAGATCCATTTGTGACGTGCACAATCAGACAAGTCGTAGTATGTTTGAAGAACGTCAATGGTACAGGAGATGGCATACCCCCGCCATGCATTGTTTAGTAACCCCTTAGTTACTTTGATTACCACATTTAATAGGTTATGAAGCATAATAATTATTTGCACATAAATGTCTTTTTCAATTCGTAAGCTTATGTAGAACCAAGTGATTCATTTTAATGTGCGTTTAGGACTTCAGCCAATCCAAATGTATGGTTGTAATCGTTGACGCTCTGGACTTTGCAGTTACACTGGTCATTATTGTATTTCCTAATGACCTCAACATTTGTTTCCCGTTTCAGGGGAGTACTTTGAGAAAGCGCAAGATGTATGAAGAGTTCCTGAGCAAAGTGTCCATTCTAGGTAAGAGTTGGCAAACATTTATGTAAACATCATGTAGGTGTATGTCATCATCCTACCTCAATGATGATAGTAAATATTCATATTGATAAATTATTATATCACTTTTTTAAGACTTTTTTTAAATCCAGATTTATCGATGCATAGTTTTTGTAACTTTGGTATTTGACATCAACACCTCATCTGAAGATGGCTTCTTAAAGTGTACGTGGACCCGTTGCTTCAGCTCGGAGGTTGAGGCTGAGAGTCAGGCCTGAGTGGGAGGAGTTATAAGCCTGGTTACCAACCACAGCAGCTCAGTGACGCCAAGGGCGGTCATTGTCTACGAATGTTCAGATAAGCAGCGATTTATACGCGACGCCCTCGCCTCGCGCCGTGGTGACGCACTGAGTGTCCGCGAGGCTAACCCTCTTGGGCGCTGCGCCGACCGAGCGAACCGCCGCCCACACCCCCGTGTCTCCCTCAGAGTCCCTGGAGAAGTGGGAGCGTCTCACCGTGGCCGACTCCCTGGAGACGGTGCAGTTTGAGGACGGCCAGAAGATCGTGGTGCAGGGGGAGCCAGGAGACGAGTTCTTCATCATCCTGGAGGTACCCCGCGGCCGGCTCCGGCACCGCCGTATATTCACCCCCAAGAGGGTTGTTCAGGGGCCCCCCAGAGGCCCCCAGGCTCCGCGTCGTCACACCCAGGGGTCCTCTGCTGAAGGAGGGGGGAGGACCTCTGGGTTTGTGCTGGTGTCGGCAGGGACTTATTTGTATGCGTGTCCTACGTTTCCCAGGGTGCACTGCTCCCTCTCACCCTTGTGTCCTACGTTTCCCAGGATGCACTGCTCCCTCTCACCCTTGTGTCCTACGTTTCCCAGGATGCACTGCTCCTCTCACCCTTGTGTCCTACGTTTCCCAGGATGCACTGCTCCTCTCACCCTTGTCATTGTGCGGTGTGTTTCAGGGCTCGGCCGCCGTGCTCCAGAGGCGGTCGGAGAGCGAGGAGTTCGTGGAGGTGGGACGGCTCGGGCCCTCCGACTACTTTGGTGAGTGGGAGCCTCCGGTCCACCCTACGGACAGACAGACAGACAGACAGACAGACAGACAGACAGACAGACAGACAGACAGACAGACAGACAGACAGACAGACAGACAGACATACTGACTCACGCCTGTCCTGCGTCCCCCCCAGGCGAGATCGCCCTGCTGATGAACCGCCCGCGCGCCGCCACGGTGGTCTCCCGCGGGCCCCTGAAGTGCGTGAAGCTGGACCGGCCGCGCTTCGAGAGGGTCCTGGGGCCCTGCTCGGACATCCTGAAGAGGAACATCCAGCAGTACAACAGCTTCGTCTCCCTGTCTGTCTGACCCCCCCCTCCCTCCCTCCTGTCTGTCTGTCTAACCCCCCCCCTCCTGTCTGTCTGACCCCCCCCTCCCTCCCTCCTGTCTGTCTGTCTAACCCCCCCCCTCCTGTCTGTCTGTCTAACCCCCCCCCCCCCCCTCCTGTCTGTCTCACCCCCCCCTCCCCCCTCCTGTCTGTCTCACCCCCCCCTCCCCCCTCCTGTCTGTCCGTCCCCCCCTACCTCCCTCCCTCCTGTCTGTCCGTCCCCCCCTCCCTCCCTCCCGTCTGTCTCACCCCTCCCTCCCGTCTGTCTCCCTCCCCCCTCTGTCAGGGGGGAGACATACAGCCCCCGGTCTCCTTCCTCTGCTCTGAGGGGGTCCAGGCCCTTGTTCTTTTGAGGGGTACGGCCTCCTTCATCCAGACACCTGGACCCCGCCCTGAGCCCTGAGCCCTGAGCGCCCCCTCAGTATAACCCCGCCCCCCTCAGTATAACCCCGCCCCCCTCAGTATAACCCCGCCCCCCCCTCTCACAGCTTTGACAGTGAGCTGTGTTGATCTTAGTATTGACAGTATCAGGCGGGCGACCACACAGGGTCAGGGTCACCTCCCCATCGGTCCAGCGTTGGGCCCACCAGGTGATGACAGTATCAGGGTCACCTCCCCATTGGTCCAGCATTGGGCCCACCAGGTGATGACAGTATCAGGGTCACCTCCCCATCGGTCCAGCGTTGGGCCCACCAGGTGATGACAGTATCAGGGTCACCTCCCCATCGGTCCAGCGTTGGGCCCACCAGGTGATGACAGTATCAGGGTCACCTCCCCATTGGTCCAGCGTTGGGCCCACCAGGTGATGACAGTATCAGGGTCACCTCCCCATCGGTCCAGCGTTGGGCCCACCAGGTGATGACAGTATCAGGGTCACCTCCCCATCGGTCCAGCGTTGGGCCCACCAGGTGATGACAGTATCAGGGTCACCTCCCCATCGGTCCAGCGTTGGGCCCACCAGGTGATGACAGTGTCAGGGTCACCTCCCCATCGGTCCAGCGTTGGGCCCACCAGGTGATGACAGTATCAGGGTCACCTCCCCATCGGTCCAGCGTTGGGCCCACCAGGTGATGACAGTGTTGTGCCTCGGCCCAAACAAAGGCCGGTGTCTTACTGCGCAGGCCAGGTGGCTGTACTACGAATATACGCTTCATGGCTGTTGAACCCACGCGCAGAGTTCTCTTCTTTTGTCCATGTGAGAGTACACGGATGGTACTGGTGTTGCACACCCCCCGTCAGAACACGCCTTTTGACTCAGACAAAGCGCCAGGAAGTGTTAACCCCGGGCTTATTATGTAAAGGAAAGCGTTGATCTGAATTCCACCTTTTTACATGTCTCGTTCTTTGGAAGGATGTTACTTTTACTTATTAGGGATGTGTGCGGTTTGTTTTCCCCCACTAGACTGAAGCCTTGTGCTAGCTCTGTCCCCCCCCCGGGCCCCTCCCTGATTTAGAAGAAACCCCTTAACGTCCGTTGATTAGTTTTTAGATGCAGAGAAACAACAGTTCAGCAAGAAAATGGCCAAAAGCCGCTCTTTGATTGTAAATACAGCTTCTCCGTGAATCTATATATTAGGAAAAAAAAATGACAAAAATATTTTTTGCACAGTTTGTGATATGTATATCTATATAATTGAAAAAGAAAAGTTTATATCCTAGTTACATAGCTTTAGTTTCCCTGCCATTTCAAGCAAGCACAAGTAAGGAATAGATTAAAAAAAAGATGCTACCTCTTGGGAGATCTGTGTGTGTGTGTGTGTGTGTGTGTGTGTGTGTGTGTGTGTGTGTGTGTGTGTGTGTGTGTGTGTGTGTGTGTGTGTGTGTGTGTGTGTGTGTGTGTGTGTGTGTGTGTGTGTGTGTGTGTGTGTGTGTGTGTGTGTGATGAGCTAGACCGAAACGTTCCGTGGCATAGAGTCTGGCACCAGGTTAACTTTGTCGTTACATCCAAGGCAGTGCCAAATATAAAGCTATGGTGCTCATGTTGTCATAACGTGTGTTGATTCAGAACGGGCCGTTGATTGACCACCTCTCCCTTCGGCCCCGCCCCACGCCGCGTGGTACGCGTGTTTCTTTCTCCTTCCTGTTCAGAAGAGGATCATTACAGTACTCGTCAGGCGCGGCTAGTGTGTTTTAGTGTGAAACATTCCAGCAGTGTCTTATAACAAAGAATCATTCACGGTCCAGTGACTCCAGTTACTAAAAACCATCCACTTTTAGTTTGTTCACGTCGGATCACAAGTCCTATCGTATAAATCGACGTGATGTTTCTCATCCCCCATACCAGGAATGTTTGATCGCTAGGCGACGGGACGACTCTGTGGTTACTTCATATTGAGATTCCAGTTGGTCACAGAGAGAGTGGCAGTATTTTAGTTAAGTTAAACATTTTGTAATACTCAACAATGGGATTTTTGTGTAACTTGGTCTTCTCAGTTTGTTTGGTCTCTGACAGCTTCGGTGAGGGATTTAATATCTTGGTGTGCAAAGGAATCTTGGGTGTTTTAAAGACTGATTTTCAGATTACTGCAATTGCTGTTAATTTTTAAATGTAAGCCTTCAGTGTTTTTGCTATTAAAAATTCCTGTTATGGCATCAAATGAAAGTGTTGTGTATTTATATTAACCTTTGACGTGGATCACTAATTATTCAAATTGACTAATGTGGTATGGAACTATTTTGGCATTGCAGACAAAGACAAACAGTTAAAATAATCATCTTCTAATTTGCTAGGTCATCTAAGTTTAAATCCACTATGGTTGGTTATAGATTAATTTGATGGGAGCTGGTCCTTTGTGGTCCTATTTGTCTGAACAAACAGGCCTACTAAAGGCCTAGCCCTAGTACACCACTATGAATACATTTCATATCAAGATAACGGTATCTTTAATCCGGAAATTAGGAATACGTGAGGTTTATTGTGTGAAGTGTAGATGTGCTTTTTATTTTATAAAGATAATGAATAATGACAACTAAAACATCTTTCAAATTTCCCTTCTCAAAATTATAATCAAAAAACATTAAATTGATATTAGGTGTGCTTAATGCTGGCATATTGTTTAACGTATGCCGTATTATCTAACATTAAAACTATGACTTTTGCAAACATTTTACATGTAGGCTACATGAAATCCATGGCTGATCAGATCCATATTCTAATCTGTCAGACGAAGTGCCCAAACTGCCCATCAGTCGGCCCATTGCTTGTGTGAGTGGTATTGATAAAACCAGAACAGCACTGCAGACAAATCAATAAGTAACTAGCTATGTCTTTATTACATTATTTACTACTAGCTACGCAAACAGATTTTTTTTATGTAAATTAAAAAAAATCATTTTTGAAAATAATGAATGTTTAAAGATAGTACTTTTGATTACCACCAGTCCATCAATAACAATAGACTGAGTACAACAACACATGTTCACGTGATAACCTCCGGGCACATTCGAATTCAATTAAACTAGTCAGACACTAAAATTTCGATCTCTCACTTAGTTCCGAGTCATTTCAGATTTGGCCAACTGAAGTTAAGCATCCCAGTTAACATCCCAAGTGTCACAACTAACGAAATAAATACTTAATCGACTTTCACTCTTTGGACTGCACAAGGGTCACTCTGGCAAAGCGTGTTTTAAATCCCAGGGCGTGGGAAAGTTTCAATCTCTTTCAATCCCTAACCCTAACCACTACCCTGACCCTGTTGCGGTAACAATTTAGCCTGTCGCGCTAGCTTGTGAGCCATATTTTTACTCGCATGTGAATTCACTATGTTCAATGATTAACATTTATCGTTTACCAAGCTACTGTGAAAATAATTAATCATGAAAAATGTCCCACTATTGAGTAGACATCATTTACTCACATTATCGCTGGCATAAAGCCTATGAACTGCTATGAAGCAGCAGTTGGATGTGGATGTCCATGTCCTACAGGCTACGAGGTGCCGCCCGCGGTCCTCTACTTCCTGTCTATCTTGCTCATCATGGCCTTGACGTCGACGGGGGCCGAAGCGATGGCTGCTTTGGCCCTCTCCTCCTCTTCCTGTTCCCACACCGTGATGGGATGGACTCCCAGGCTCCTGTTCCGCGCGTTCTGCTCCAGCTGTGCCTCGCTGCCGTGGAAACCACAGACATCACAGTCGGGCAGATCCCTCACTATTTGACCTGCGGTCTGATCACGCACTATCCTGTAGGCCCCGTCAGGTCAACCGTATTGAGGGTTGGTGACACACACTCGCACAATGACGGGCACTTATACGCATTCACACATGAAAAATATAAGAAAATCAAATAACAGCAGTGTCGAAGCTGAATATATAATGCTTGTTAATTAATGCTTGCATTCTGTCCTTCAGAAACCACATTACTTATTTTACATTTACAACTAACAATACTATACTAAACAGTTTCATAAAATTGTTCAACTGTTAACCTTGCTTTAATGTGTTTATATAGAAAATAGATTCAACTATGATGGGATCCAGCAGCCCTGCTTCCTCATAGCAGAACTTTCGGAGACAATATGGGACACATTCTGACCAAAGAGCTGAAGTTGATGCCGTTATGCAAACTTTTATAACACTTGTGGGCGTTCCGTCCGTAGCATCTCCTCTTCCAGGCATTATTCTGGTAGCGCTCTTAACCGTTAAGCTGCTTACCTAAAGTTGTGTAGCTCAGGGTTTAGCGCCCTCTTCTGCATCTCCTTGTACACGGGCGACTTCAGGTAGCGGAAGAACGTGTCCTAAGTGAAACACCATCAGTTAGTCAGTGGGTGAACATGAATCACTCCTCGATTTACCCGTTCATAATGTATTGATTTGTCAAGTAAAGATGTACGCACTGATTGTATGTCGTATTTAGTTATATTACTTGGTTATGTAGGGTGACCAGATTTGAGTTTGTAAAAAAGAGGACACTTCGTCGCGGGGGGGGGGGGGGGGGGGGTAGTGGATAGCATGCCGCACCATGACCATGTGAATGCATACAAATGTCACAAATGAAATGACAATATGAACATCTATTTATTGAACTTTAACAAAATTGCAAAGTGCAAATGTAAAACAAATCTTTTTTGTGGCATTTAAATGTGTCAATAATGATAACAAATAAAACATTCTACATAATAAAATCTTTATATGGCCACATTAAAATAAGAAAATTAGAAACTTTTCAGTCCTCCTCATATATTAAAGCAATAATGATAACAAATACAATATTCTAAATAATAAATTACTTCTTTTTTTTTTCTTTAGTTCGTCCGTGAACTTACATTTACGTTTAGGCATGGCTGCAGATGTGCTGTTGTAAACAGAGTGGAAGCGGCAAGGTGCTCAATGTTGCCAGATTGGAAATGGCAAAGTAACGTACCAAAGGCCCAAAATGGTCGTATTTGGAGGATAATTATCGTGGCTCTGGCAACCCTGAGATCGGTCGCCCAATGACAGACTCTCTCTACAGTCAGCTCGCGCAAGAAGGTGGAACGTAAGGGAGATACCATTTCCAGAACTTGGAAGGCCGTAATAACCATATACATATACAATGGTAATAACTAGTAGGTTATGTGAAAGACCCAGAAACACAAATATGCGACGAGGCAAAAAAATAAATAATAATAATAACAATAATATTATTTATTTTTTTTGCGACGAGGCAAAATACCGGACGTTTTTGGAATCCCTGCCGGACGCATTTTTTTAGGTCTCGAAAAGAGGACATGTCCGGGGAAAAGAGGACGTCTGGTCACCCTAGGTTATGTAGCATCTTATCCTAGCTATTTGTGTTGTTGCGGAGAATGGGTTAACGTAGCGATTGTTAGTGCTTCGCACTTGGTTTTATGAACATCCATAGTTTACAGACAGCGATATATTGTTTCACTTTCTTTTGAAAAATGTATTTATTGCAATCCACTTTGGATAAAAGCGTCTGCTCAATGAACTAAAAAATGTAATTGTAAAATGCAAATATAAAGATCCACTCTATCCAGAACACATGCGTTGCGCGTTATCCCCTGTATAAAAATACATTGAAATTCAGGAGGGCGATCACAATCCCAACGCAAGATCGACGTGAGGAATGAGTTGATGATGTATCGGATACACTTCTCCTCCTGCCACTTAGGATTCATAATGTCTGTCTGCAAAGCAAAACATGACGTCTGTGCGACACATGACATCATTAAGAGAGGACTGTGACGCTGTATCTCCACCCCTCCCTCCCTCCCCACCCGTCCTGTAGAGCAGCGGTCTTTAAGGGGACCCCGTTCAGCGGTCTCAGGGGACCCAGTTCAGCGGTCTCAGGGGACCCCGTTCAGCGGGCGGGACGCACCTTCTTCATGAGCAGGAAGACGTGCGTCTGCGCCCCGTCCAGCACGTAGCGGTGGGGGTGGTCCAGCCCCTTCACCGTCAGACCCATGGTCCGGCCGTCGATGTTGATCCACCGGGGGGCGCCGGGGGCCAGGAAGGTCCTGGGGGCCGCAGTGTGCCAACACACACACACACGGACACACACATAGAAACACACATAACAGACACACACATAGACACACACACACATAGACACACACATAGAAACACACATAACAGACACACACACACATGGACACACACACAGAAACACACATAACAGACACACACATAGACACACACACACACACACACACACACATGGACACACACATAACAGACACACACATAGACACACACACACACACATAGACACACACATGGACACACACACACAGACAGCCACACATAGACACACACACACAGCCACACATAGACACACACACACACATAGACACACACACAGACACACACACACACATAGACACACACACAGACACACACAGACAGACACACATAGACACACACACACACACATGGACACACACACACAGACACACACATGGACACACACACACAGACACACACACACGCACATAGACACACACATAACAGACACACACATAGACGGATACACACACACATAGACACACACATAGACACACACACGCACACATAGACAGACACGCATAGACACGCACCCTCACACACACACACACAAACACAGACACACACACACACTCACCCAACACACAACATTTAATTCAAAGAGATTAGTCGCCATGGAAGATAATTATTCCCGCTGCTGACGGATAAAGAAAATGAACTCCCTCCTCACTTGAAGATGACGGCAGCTTTGGTTGCTATGGCAGCGGCAGAACCCCACTTCAACTCCTCTGCTGCCTCCCAGAAGGCCAGGTTCTCCCCTGCACACACACACACGCACACACGCACGCGCACACGCACACGATTGAATGAGCCACCCCTTTGATAGAATGAAGGAAATCCTAGTGTTGATGAGAATGATGACAGCATGTTGAGGTGCACAATGTACACTAACTATTCGTACTACCACAAGAAAATGACTGATTCATCTTACTATCGTCTTACACACACACACACACACACACACACACACACACACACACACACACACACACACACACACACACACACACACACACACACACACACACACACACACACACACACACACACACACACACACACACACACACACACACACACACACACACACACACACACACGAGACCCACCGCTGAACTCCTTCTTCAGGAAGCTCTTGAAGTCGTCCCGCCCGCGCTGGTCGCTCAGCAGCTCGAAGAAGCTGAAGGACCAGCGCTCTACCCGCATCTTGGTGCACTGGTCCACCCTGCAACACAGAGCACCACAGGGTCCAACCACAGTGTCCAACCACAGTGTCCAACCACAGGGCCCCAACCACAGGGCCCCAACCACAGGGCCCCAACCACAGGGCCCCAACCACAGGGCCCAACCACAGGGCCCAACCACAGGGCCCAACCACAGGGTCCAACCACAGGGTCCAACCACAGGGTCCAACCACAGGGCCCCAACCACAGGGCCCCAACCACAGGGCCCAACCACAGGGCCCAACCACAGGGTCCAACCACAGGGTCCAACCACAGTGTCCAACCACAGGGCCCCAACCACAGGGCCCCAACCACAGGGCCCCAACCACAGGGCCCAACCACAGGGCCCAACCACAGGGCCCAACCACAGGGCCCCAACCACAGGGCCCAACCACAGGGTCCAACCACAGGGTCCAACCACAGGGCCCAACCACAGGGTCCAACCACAGGGCCCAACCACAGGGTCCAACCACAGGGTCCAACCACAGGGCCCAACCACAGGGCCCAACCACAGGGCCCAACCACAGGGCCCCAACCACAGGGCCCAACCACAGGGCCCCAACCACAGGGCCCAACCACAGGGCCCCAACCACAGGGCCCCAACCACAGGGCCCAACCACAGGGTCCAACCACAGGGCCCAACCACAGGGCCCAACCACAGGGTCCAACCACAGGGTCCAACCACAGGGCTCCAACCACAGGGCTCCAACCACAGGGTCCAACCACAGGGCCCCAACCACAGGGCCCAACCACAGGGTCCAACCACAGGGTCCAATCACAGGCTCCAATCACAGGGCCCCAACCACAGGGCCCCAACCACAGGGCTCCAACCACAGGGTCCAACCACAGGGCCCCAACCACAGGGCTCCAACCACAGGGCTCCAACCACAGGGCTCCAATCACAGGGCCCAACCACAGGGTCCAACCACAGGGCCCCAACCACAGGGCCCAACCACAGGGTCCAACCACAGGGTCCAATCACAGGCTCCAATCACAGGGCCCCAACCACAGGGCCCCAACCACAGGGCTCCAACCACAGGGTCCAACCACAGGGTCCAATCACAGGGCCCCAACCACAGGGTCCAAACCACAGGGTCCAACCACAGGGTCCAACCACAGGGTCCAACCACAGGGCTCCAATCACAGGGTCCAACCACAGGGTCCAACCACAGGGTCCAACCACAGGGCTCCAATCACAGGGTCCAACCACAGGGCTCCAATCACAGGGCTCCAATCACAGGGCTCCAATCACAGGGCTCCAATCACAGGGTCCAACCACAGGGTCCAACCACAGGGCCCCAACCACAGGGTCCAACCACAGAGCCCAACCACAGGGTCCAACCACAGGGTCCAATCACAGGCTCCAATCACAGGGCTCCAATCACAGGGCTCCAATCACAGGGCCCCAACCACAGGGCTCCATTCACTCATCAGGGCCGGGTTATGAGCCAGTGGCCCTCTTGATTGAGGGGGAGTCAGGGGCCCTATTGAGACGTATCACATGATATAACCAATGTTGGACGGCTTCAGGGCCCCATTGAGGTATCAGAGGGTATACTGTCGTAGAGACGATACTGAAATGGCAGTGCGGAGGTTTGGGCGTCGGGCCCCCCGGGCCCCTCCGCCCCTCCGCCCCCCGGACCTTCGGCCCCTTTGGTAAGACCTAACCCCCGGGGGGCCTAGGTCTTACCCCCTCTCTGTGATATAAGGGGGCTAGGTCTTACCCCCTCTCTGTGATATAAGGGGGCTAGGTCTTACCCCCTCTCTGTGATATAAGGGGGCTAGGTCTTACCCCCTCTCTGTGATATAAGGGGGCTAGGTCTTACCCCCTCTCTGTGATATAAGGGGCCTAGGTCTTACCCCCTCTCTGTGATATAAGGGGGCTAGGTCTTACCCCCTCTCTGTGATATAAGGGGGCTAGGTCTTACCCCCTCTCTGTGATATAAGGGGGCTAGGTCTTACCCCCTCTCTGTGATATAAGGGGGCTAGGTCTTACCCCCTCTCTGTGATATAAGGGGGCTAGGTCTTACCCCCTCTCTGTGATATAAGGGGGCTAGGTCTTACCCCCTCTCTGTGTAGTATAAGCGGGCCTAGGTTTAAAGGGTTTGCAGCGTTACCTTCTTATGTTTAGTGTCCAGTAGGTATCGTCGTCGGTTACCCAGGGGTTGCTAGGCAGACAGGGTGCCAGGAAGGGGTCATGATTTTTGTAAGTGTTGACAAACTTCACAAGTCTGCAGATAAGTAGGGGAAAACGAAAAAGCAAAGCGAATATGGTGAGAGTTGAACTCCAACACATTGCTTTTAGGTAGCAATGCATCGACACTTTCTGATCAATAAGCCATACACTTTACAATATGAGTCAGTATAGGCCACACATTTACCCAATAACCTGTACATCAGCTTCCATGGATGTGAAACTATTGGCGCTGTCAACCTTGGCTATCCAATTAAAAATGCGAGCAGGAATTATTAATAACAAACTTACGCTCCAAGAGAAACACTTGACTTTACTTTAGACCTCATGATCGCCTGCTGGTAGAAGATGTTCTGAAAGAAGAATGGATTTCTGCTGTCATTACAAAATCCTTGCACTCCCAAACATTGCATTTTTGTCTTCGTCTAAAGAAACAACTCACTCACCATGCGTCTGTGTTGGTCAAAGGAGATCTTCTACAGCAAACACGTAAAAAATAGTCATTAGTTACTGGGATGTCTTTGCACATTCAGTGACAGGAACACATGATAAATATATCATGATATAATATAATATATAATACGAACTAAAAACACAACTCACATATACATACAGTATATGTGAGTTGTCTACTGTAGGCACAGTACTGTATAATAATTCTACTAATTACTGAGTTTGGTGTAAAACACAGATACTAAAAAAGCATTAAGTGTTTTGATGACACATATAAAGTACTGGGACCTATGCTATATAGACATTTATCATTTCAGTCAACCTTCCCATGTTCCAAAAAGTGTAGTTTGGCTGTGTTTCATGCATATTTCGTGTCGCTATCGCCATCAATGAACGTTAAAACAAAATGGAATCAAATCTGTATGAAAGAAGAACACAGACACAGAAAACAACCTCAGAATTGTGCAGTAAATAGTTGAAACAATTGATATCCCATTGCATTCTATGATTACAAGACAAATAAAATGATGAAGGTAACATAAAGTGTGCGTGTGCGTGTGTGTGCGTGTGTGTCTGTGCGTGTGTGTGTGTGTGTGCGTGTGTGTGTGTCTTCTGCATACAGGCTATAGGATACAGGATACAACACACGCCAGCCTCTTGTATCGCTGCTGACCTACAGATGGAGGAGTCTCGTGCGTGTCACTCACTCACCTGTTACCTCCTCTACGGTCGGGTCGATGAGGCGGTCCGTCCCGTAGTCCAAGGCACTGTAGGTCCGACGCTGGGAACACATGTTCAAAACCAGTATGAATTCATCACACACACAGTCACATTAAAACACACACACACTGCAAAAGTGGGATGTTCTTAAGGGTTTAAACATAAAAGCTTATTATAGATTTAACAATCAAACTACATGAGGAAATCCGTCCAGTGGACGTTCTAGCTGCACACACAGCGTTCAACACATTATCCAAACACATGGATTGTACAGATGAACACACACACACACACACACACACACACACACGCTAACCGGTGGTCTGTTGACAATCCAATAGGCTCTCTCCTGACAGTCCAAGACCACCCGGTCGGGTTTCTTCCTCTCCTTCCCCGCCCTGGCACACAGTTTGGACTCCGTTAGTGATGTTTGGACACGTTGCTAACAACCGTTGGGTCTATGAGGGTGACTGGGTTAGCGTATCCTTTTAGTTCAGGCAAAAGGCAGAAGTTTGTAAAGATGGATGGACACCGTTGGGGGAATAGGGAAGGGCTGTCCAAAATCTAATCCCAACCAAGCAACCATTTTAAATCAACAAGAGCATTATTCCATGTAGAACGGGGAGAAGATGCTTCCCATAATACACCTACTTGTACTGCTCAGTGGCCTGCATGACGATGAAGTCCCACTTGTGGTTCAGCCAGGTATGGAGGTGGGTGTAATGTTCCTGTCCAACAGAAACAACAACAGTATTTACTCTGCATCCGGGACCAGTAGCTTCATACCAAACTATTTCACTAATCACTCTTCAAAAATATGTTAATTGTTTGTCTCCAGTTGCCACACACACACACACACACACACACTCCCTGTTATACAGACAGAAAGACAGACACACAATCATACACACACACACACACACACACACACACACACACACACACACACACACACACACACACACACACACACACACACACACACACACACACACACACACACACACACACCTGTTATACAGACAGAAAGACAGACACACAATCATACACACACACAAACACACACACATACACATTGTTATACAGCCAGACAGACAGACACACCTGTTCAAAGGGCTCCAGTACGCCTTTCTTTCGGATATTCCTTTTTGCCAAATAAATAGCTGCACCGAGAAACATGGACAAATAATTATTTATTAATTCCACTGAAAAGATTTGGCGTTTCATAGAGCTGTCTGGTTTGTGATATCAACTGGGAATAAAGAAACAATAGTGGCTTGAATTGTGACCAGAGACTCACCATAGTCACAATCCTCTGCAACCCATTTCTGTGTCGGCCAAAAGTATGGAGTCTGGAAGAGAGGGGCAAGCTGAAGAACTCACAGAGACACATACAAACATTCAGACACACTGAGCAGTGGCGGTCACATCGCTAGTAGGCTTCAGTTAGCACAGTTACGGGATTCTGTTAGTGAAAAGATGAAAAGAAGGAATGTTGCATTTCCAAGTCAAAGGATTTGTGCAAATAGTGAGTACGGCTTACAGCACGTCGGCCGAATTCAATTTAATATTATAACAGTTCTGTTTGTGATATATATTATATTATACGTAGATGACTTTAGCATTGGTCATGTGTTGTAAATGTCTTGAAGAAACTTATAAATCAATAAATGCTATTATTTTCTTTTGGAACATTAAAGCAAGATTTTGTTTCAATGTATAGAATATAGGGGAAGGTGCGGTTTAAGCTGTGATTGATAAGTGCTAAGCTTTATTTATAGTTTCTTTGAAATCTCTTAAAAATAAATTATTATGGACCTTAAAGGATTTTTTTTCATTGATGCTATCATGTTTTACTTTTAATCGGATGTTTTGCTTTTACTGTACGTGTTGATGAATTGTTTTAATGGTTTTATTTGCATATGCGTTTTCAGTTTTCTGTCTTTGTGTTTCATAGGTGTATTGCATTCTTTGCAAAGCACTTCGTAAACCTTGTTTCAAAAAGGTGCTTTATAATTAAATCCATTTCCTATTTTTATCGTTGTTATTCTTCTTCTTAAAGGTTGGGAGGCCGGGCGGGTTCTACCTGAAAGCGGTACAGACTGCCATCGTTACACATCACCAGCTTCCTGTGGTTCTGCAGAGGGTAGATGTAACCGTAGGCAACCAGCATGGTGCCATACGCCTCAGCCTCTTTAGCAGGAGAAGCACGAAGAGAACGACGTAAACACACATGTGGAAGGAGAAGGGGCTTCTGGAACCACACTATTGGTTTTGTGTCATGCAATGCAAAACTATTTGGGTAGAAGGGTCATCCGGATTTCTTACCTTCTTGTGTAACCTTCATTTTGTTTAAAAGCCAAGCGATTATGTCTTGACCTGCATAGGAACGGACCCATATTTGTTATTTTGTCTATTGTTATGCCAAATGAGATATGCAAAAACATGGAGCTATATATCATGGAGGCAGGTAGTTAGGATCATAGGAGACATTTATCATGAAATAAAATAAACGCTAATTATCCCAGACAGCACATAATTGTATAGTTGTATATAATTATATCTGAAACACATATATTATATATATTTTTCCGCTATTTTGCTTTGGAAGAATTGCGACTCCCTTGTGTCCAGTGAGTTGCGGTTTGACAGGGTCAGGTTCTCTGATCTTTCACCTGGCCACTTCAGGACCAGATTAGAAAGCCCGTGACCGTTAAAGTGCTGGGCAGATCAAATCCAATTGTCCCCAGCTATATATAGCTTTAAGTAAGCCCCTGCAGTCCGACAACAGGCTGTTTCTTCTCCTGAGACTTTATGTCACGCTCTCTATTAAAAAGCAATTTTGTTCAAATAATTTTAAATAACCTTTTAACCTTTATTGAAATTCTCTTGAAAGTATCTTTCTCAATTTTCCTTTTTTTCCTTTTTTGCTGCACTTAGTATCAAAAAGTCCCCCCTTCGGAATCAATAGTGTTGCATTGTGTTATCTTTTCAGATATATGTAAGCATATAAATAATATGTAATATTATTAATAGTATTGAAACAGTTATATGTACGCATACGTATCATATTATATACCTACATATCATATTATGTAGGCATCACATACTTCATATGATAAATAAAATCTGTATGTGTTTATGTATTCATGTGTGTATGTGTGTATGTATGTATGTACATATGAGTGTGTGTGTGCGTGTGCGTGTGCGTGTGCGTGCATATGTGTATGTGTGTGTGTGTGTGTGTGTGTGCGCGCGCACACGCGCGCGCGTGCGTGTGTGTGTGTGCGCGTGTATATGTGCGTGTGTGTGTGTGTGCGCGTGTATATGTGCGTGTGTGTGTGTGTGTGTGTGCGCGTGTATATGTGCGTGTGTGTGTGTGTGTGTGTGTGTGTGTGTGTGTGTGTGTGTGTGTTCCAGTGCGTGTCTCTATGGACAGCCCCCCACCGGTGATGACGTGGGGGATGGTGGTGACGTTGAGCTTCTGTTCGGCCCCCTTCAGGCCGCTCTTGGGGTCCTGCATCTCCACCATGTGGGCCTCGATCTGCAAGAGGCGGGGGTCAGAACGTCATTAAAGACCCTTCACCCAGGGAACCCAGGGGCCCTCGGGATACTAAATACGCTCCTCTTGGGGCCCGAACAGGAGCGCCAGCTAGTGGAGGTAGCCAGTGGCCGAGGGGAGGTCGTCTACCAGGGCCCTGACACAAGCCGCAGACCCGTAATTAGTCCTGTGCCAATTAAGGAAGACTGCCCTCGTGTGGTTTCAACACGGTGATAAACATTTGTCGCAATGAGAAATGCCATTTTGTGACATGTTTCAATTCAAATGTGATCTTCAACCAAAAATCTAAAGATCAATTTCTTGGAACATTTCTCCAAGATAAGTTTAGCCACAGAAGCTAGCCTAAAGCCTAATGGGCTCACTCCCATCAGGGAATTAGACACTAACGCTCACGGTGTGTGTGTGTGTGTGTGTGTGTGTGTGTGTGTGTGTGTGTGTGTGTGTGTGTGTGTGTGTGTGTGTGTGTGTGTGTGTGTGTGTGTGTGTGTGTGGTTAAATGAAACGCATTGAAACATTTGAATAATAATAATTGTTTAAAGACATCAAACACGTTATGGTACAACTTTATCAGAGGCTGAAAACTACAGAAATTACCAAATGGGCCAAAAAAATATGACAATGTGTCAAATATGACAAAGTAACCACTATATACGAGGCATACATAAAAATATACTTAACCACTTAGTTCCACGTTTGAGAGAAAAAACGTGACAATATAAAAAATATGGCAAATATTAACTGACTCATTCCGACTATTAATGTATCCACTCAAAAATGAACCCACCTTTTGGAGGCAATGCATCCGAGGACGGTAATGCTGTCCCCGGTTGGGACGTATTGTCCTTATCGTCATTTTGAGCGTTAATTAAAATACGACCACCTCAAGGGAAACGTCTGTCATGCACTGTCTCAAGCCAGTTCAACAGTAGTTACCGGACCACTGTGGGCATAATGGATGGGACGCGATGACCAATGGGAAACAAGCGACGACAAACATGAATATTCAACGGTACGTCACCTCAACCCGTTCTCATTGGTCGATGGAAAACTGACGTCATGAGTCTACAGTCTAGAAGCCATTCGGAGGTGCGACGATCATGTCGTATTATTGTCTACGAGCCAACTTGTTTAGAAGACAAATCCCTAAAGATGTTCATACTCATAGCCGTGAACATATCATTTGCTTAAGTCTGATAGGGCATACAACGTGTAAACACTAAAGGTAGCCTATAAATATCAACCAGAGAGCTCCTATGAGAGCTATTGAATAAAAAAGTATGACAATTCTATTAAAATATGAATATAAAAAAAGAAGAGGCACTATCCAATAAAAAAAAGATATGTGTTATTTGTGCAGTGTTTTAATAATATCTGTTATGGATTTGGAGTCACTGGGAAGTCACATGACATGGGAACTATGGGGGAAATAATAAAGACAATAAAAAACCAAAATAAAGATTACGATACTACTTTAGGTCCAGGTACTTATAGTTTTAAAAGTATCTATTGTTTAAAAAGTGTATGACGCCGAAACATAATAAAGAAAGTGCAGCCTCATCTATTGCAGGAACAGCAGGGTGTGAACAACAGGTGCAGCGCGAGGAGCGACAGGTAAAGTTCAGCATCGCTACCCGGAAGACACTTTAATAGGCTAGTGAATCCTAACACACCTGTAGACCGGTCTGTTCAGAGATATACTTCGTCCTTCGCAAACGAAATAAGGTAAATCCATTTTTGGGCTACTTTAATCGTCTTCCCGCCCGTGAATGTTGTCATCTGCGATCTTTAGTTTCTGAGGGATTAATGAAGGCTTGTTTGGGACGTTGTGTTCATAGGATATAACTGGCTTCAGCTCGCCTTGTTATCAATGCTTTATGCTTTGTCTAAAGAAGATGTTCCCATTTCATGGTTATTTTCAATACTCAATGATAAGGGGACCGTGACAAAGAAAATACTACTATTATGTTAAGTATCTGTACAAACAATCAAATCGCAACGTTGTATAAAGGAGCATTTTCTAGAGGTCCAAATCTGTTTTATGTAATGAAACATTTAAAAGGTAAATGAATAACGTGAATGAAAGGCCTGAACACAAGGGCCACCAGTTAACCCATGTACTATTTCCTTGTGTATGTTCAGGAAGAATGGAAGATGATTTCATTACTGCGCAACAGGTGACCTAGAGAGGGCAGAGGATTTTCTCGCAATTCCCTCCCTCGGATTCTCTCTTCATGAATATCAAAGTCCGATCTTATTGAATTAAATAAAAAAAATCACAATATTATAGAACAGCTTTGGTGAACCTCTTTATATCGGCATCGAACAACTTTCCGTCAATAAGACTGAACATTGGAAAATGTAACGTTTCAGACTAAAAAGTAAAGTAGCTTGTTTGTGACTCAAAGTAAGGATCGTCCGTGAACGTCCTGTAGAGGGATATGCGGCTCACCTGCGTTGTTGTACTGACGTTTAGAGTTACAGAGCAACCAACACAATCCAAAACAACCAAGTAGCCTGCTGTTGAAGGTGTTATAACAAAATAAAATATATAAAATGTAAGCTTTCAAAATCGTTCATTAACTCGTTGTGCGATGGGATCAGGGGATTCTGGTGATATGGCTTTGGTGATATGTTTTTATAATCAACTTGGTCACAGAATTAAATAGTAGCCTATTCCATTTATTAAACTGGTGAGTCCTGCATGCTTAATTTTAACACCTGCTATTTTCATATGATGCAAGTTTGATCCTATGAAGTCTGAAATGTGGAATTGCATTTACATTTTGAAACAGCTTTACTTCAGAAACATGGATTTTGATGATCCCATTCCCTACATTATGTTACTACTAAATGTTGTAGTAAATGGTCAAGCTTTGCCCATCGATTGCTTGACCGCAGAGCAAGTAACATAGAACACCTTTGACCTTTAGAAAAAACCTACTGGTTCAAAATTTGAAGGGGATTTATTTGTTTTGCTCTTAAACTACGTCTTTGTAATGTAGAACTTAGTTCTACATTAAGCCATTATAGTTGCTTTATGGATCTGACAAGGTTGTTGTCTTTTGATCCTCAAAGCGAGGGCTGAACAACATGGACTACATGCACTATATGTGGTCCACCGTCTATAGAAAGCTAATGTATACCTTTTGTTTTCCATAGGGTGTTCAATGGCTGACCTGCAAGAGGAGTTCCAGGACCAGTTCCACGATGTGGTGAGCAGACTGGAGTCCCACCACTTCTTCCAATCCGATTGGGACATAGCGTCTTTCGCCGTGTTTTTCATCTTCATGGGTTAGTTACAAATGTGTATAGTGACTCGCATTGCTTCAACAGTTATACATTTTTGTGCAAATGCGATGGCAGACTTTGACCAAAAGCATTCACCGCATGAACCGTGCGAGAGCCCAGCTGGAGTCATGCTGGTCAGTGCAGTAAACGCACAGCGGCTGAAATGAGGTTTGAGCCCCTTCTCTGCGCCGCCATGACGCCTGGCATGTTGTACGTTCCTAGGTATGGTTCTACTGCTCGTGCTCTTGGTCCTTATCCGTTGCTGCTGCTGTTGCTGTGGCGATGAGAAGGTAGGCTATGCCAATGCAGTGCACAACACACGCACCGTATGGCGGTTTGCTTTCCATTTGCCTGCAGCGAGCGTGAGGTTTGATGTCATGCCGTTGTCTTGCTTCCAGCCAAGAAGAAGGAAGGTTGGAATTGAAAACATGGCCCTGGATTCCTGAGCGCAGAGATGTCTTGGTTCAGTTAGTTTCACAAAGGGCCAACGATGTTCCGGGTCTGTGTGCGCTCGCTGCTTTCCCGCGAGTGCACCCCATGCTATAGGTGTTGATTATATTCAACCATCTGATCGTCTCACATTGTACCCCTTTAAGCAACAAATGACAAGCACGAATCATCACAGCACTTTTTTCTATTCTATTTTTCTATACTATGGCATTAGAATTGTAACGTTAGGTGACGAAATGTCTGTTTGAAACATTTTTAAATTGTATAAATTGTTTTTAAATGTTGATTTTTATGCATAAATGATCTACATTAATGTCTGCAGTCCAAGTTTGAATGCATAACATTAACACCTAAACCACACTGGTAGTCAGGTTGTGTTTTAAAATAAGGAGTTGTGCCTCATCAATGGTTGGAAAATCCTTCTGAAAGGCATTTATTGCACAGACAATAGATTAATAATTTATAGCGTATATATATATATATCATTTATATTTTCACAAAATATGATTAGTTTCACAGGTAATCGTCAAGACAAGTAACGACAAATAAATACAAAATGTATGCACAAAACAAACTGGAATGATTGCATAAATATTTACGACACATTTACCTTCTATTAGCTTATTTAAGTCAGGGCTTTGTTGGTCTTAATACTACAACAGCAAAATAAAACAAAGTGGGTTGTTAGGCAGAAACACAAACCATCTTTTCTACCCATAGACCACGCACGTATGCAAGATTCATTCAATTCATAGCACTTCACGGGGGGGTGAAGACAGGGGACGAGCAACGGTCACTGATAAGTTGACAATGGTCAATACTGACACAGGTTTTGAGCTGACTCCATTTGCAGCTGAAGAACAACACCTCAAAACACATTGACTATACACGTGGTATTTCCAATACATCAATTCTGTTTTGCATATATATATATACTGTATATTAGATAATTTACTTTGCACAGGAGGTTAAAAGGGTCTGTAGTTCCACAGACTTGAGAACACGGATATCTGTGAAGTGTGGAGAATTATAAATTAGCGAGCAAATGTAAAGTCATAGGAAAAGTTAAATTTCTATCTCCTGACTTGCTTACCAGGATTGGCTATAAACACAGTATTCACTTTACACAGGTTCATCTTTACTGACTTTACTTTACAAATCCAGTAACCGAAAAGAACATTTTCCACCGGTAGATTAGCCCGCTACAAGTCACAGTCGGGCCTTATTGTAGACTGCAGGTATAAACGTCAGGGGTACTCACTTTGTCCTTGAGCTGCTGGCAGAGCTGCAGGGAGATGGTGAAGAAGACGAGCGTGTCGTTGAGCCAGGGCACCACGCACTCCACCTTGTGGACGTGGCTCACCTCGAACCGGTGGTTGTTGAGCTCGCTGGAACACAGGTCGTGTTTGTTAGGTTAGGGGGGGGGGGGGGCGGATCAGGCCACGGCTGGCGAGGAGCGGGTGACGCTCAGCGAGACCCCCGGGGGAAGGACGGGTAGACCCCGCACTAATCAAACATCTGCTCCGGTATTTATGATCCGACTATTTTAGGGTGCACGAGAAACCTTATTTTATCGAAAAAGCTGCATTTTTATAAGCAGCAGGAGGTTAAACAGGTTGGATGTTACAAAATGCCACAAAGTAGCCGCTCTGTGTTATAAGCCGCATCTAATCACGCCTCTTTGCCCGGAACACAAATTCTTGCATGAACCAAGAAATCCTATAAATAGTACAATGTTTCTGCGACCACACGGCGTCGCCGGTCGACTGATAGTTGAAATGAGCGTCTGCGAGTATTTGGAAACGATGCAGATTCAAGCTTTAGTAAAACCCTGAACCTAGACTTGGAAACATCTAGTGTGGTACTGGATTCAAACCCCAATGTCCCTTCTAACCTCTAGGAATCCCCTTAAGCAAAATACCTGGCAGGATGCAGAAGAATATCTGCTTAATAAATACCAATAGTAAATAGTGTTTGTGCCAGCGCTATGGCTTGTTTCAAGAAGCTCTCTACGAGCTAGACTTTCCATTGCAGATGGTAACTCGCACCCTGCAGGTCGAGCAGTACAGCAGAGGGACCCAACAACACATTGTTTTGCTTTGTAGTTAACTGAATAGCTGCACTTTAAGGGTATGGTAATATACTATTATAACACTAATGTCATTTTATATCACTAATTAAAAATCAAGCAAACTACGAACGCCAGATGCTTCAACTGTTCTCCCGGAGCCCGCCCTTCCTTGAAGACGTGGTGCAGATGAACAGAAGCCAGCGAGTCTTTAACCAACAAAAGCCCTGAAATAGCGATGTCAGCTCGGGTATTCACCGAGTCTTCACAATTCAGGGTGCGATAAATGATTGCTTTGAAGCCTGGCATTTAGGGCTGCAGTCAACAAAATAAAACCTGGGTCCACTGAGTTTCGACCAACTGATTGGTCAAGGGGGGAAAATAAAGATTTTTCCATCCGCACGTTTTTCTATATTTTTATCTGCACGTTATCTCCAGATTAACTTAACCGGCCACGGTGCACTCTACTGTATCTGGTAGCCTAGATAACAGGTAAATGCTGTTTGGAGGAAGTCACTGGTCTGGTTTAGGTCTAAAGATATCCCATCCAGCGAGTTTAACCGGGACGCGGTCGAAGGATCATGTCGTGTTACACACTGCTATGGAAAGATCTTTATTAAATAAAAGAACACTTACAACGTGGACCCAGGATTGTGCAACACTGAGCTTCCGGCTGGCTTGAAATTCTGAAAAAGAGGAGAACATTTTTCACTATTAAAGCTTCAGTAAAGATTTTAATTCTATCAAATAAACAGTTTTGGGAGTTCTGAGAAGGAGAGTGGCCTAGTTATCCCCCTGGGTGACAACAGCAATTGTATTCTTTGTTTTTAAGATAGTCGTCGTTGTTGTCCCTTCAACGGAACACAGAAGGATTTACACTTTTCTTTTCCTATTTTAGTAACAGTGGCAAAACGGCAGACATATTACCCCGTAATAAATAAATAAGCAATGTGTGGTTCTCTGCCCCTTTAAGAAACTCTCCACTTCTAACGTGGGTCTATACACGTACAACAGTAGACGAGACAACAGAAAGGATCAATACGTCTGACGGATTGACGTCATGAGCCAGGTGAGGTTGGTGCCAGGTGAGCGCGGATCCCGAGCCTTGCCTTGGTGGTGTTCGGCTGCAGCACATGGAGCTGGTACACGGCCAGACACAGCTTGCTGAGGTTGATGTAGAAATTCACCATGACGTCCCCTGGCATCGGAGGCGAGAACATTTTCTAGTGAGAAAGAAAGAGACAGAGTGAGAGCGTGAGAGCGAGAGAGCGAGAGAGCGACGCCACACCACGTTCATTGCTCCGTTCTGTTTTACCATCAGGCCGCTGGTCGCCAGCTCAGGCAGCGTCATGGAGGCTGGGGTGGTGAGGCGGTTGCGTGCTCGCGCCAGCTGCAGCATCACCGCATCCATGAGCTGTGAGGACAGCGGCAGATGACGCGTTGGTGCACATGCTGGACCCGTCGGAGTCATGTGTCACTCACAGGACGTTTCCTTCTTTTTTTATATGCATGCATGACACGCACTCTCAGACGCCCAACCTCTTATGCGTGATGAATGATTACTCATGTCAGCCAATCATGCCTAAAATGCAAGACGCACGGCACGTCCACACAACAAGAAATTAAACAAAAAACAGACCAACATCTTCCTCCCAGACCGTCATCGGTAGTCACCGTTTATAATTACACCACTAACTCTAGGCCTCCGATGTAGGGGCGGTATCATCTCAAGGCTGCTGACATCAGTCGTATTCGCCTGAGGATGCTGATAACGGCGGTATAAGCTGAAGGCTAACGCTATACGAGTGTAAGCGTAGAACATGGTAGAGTACGTTGTCTCGCGATCCCAAGATTGCCGGTTTGGTCCTCAACTACTAACGTACTAGTGAAAGTGTTGTTGAGCAAGATTACTTGCTCAAGCCCTGACTTCCTTGGGTTATATAAAGATAAAATGAGGATCTTCTTTACTGGACGCGGTCAGTTGAGCTATCCATCCATATCTCTCCACACACACACACACACACACACACACACACACACACACACACACACACACACACACACACACACACACACACACACACACACACACACACACACACACACACACACACACACACACACACACACACTAGAGTTTAAAAGGCAGAGTAAGAACATGTTGATAAGAATACATATGTATAAGTGTGTATTATACGTGTACAAGTATAATGTACATGTATACATTTGTGTATACGTGTTCATGTATGTAGAAGAGTGCAGGCCCCTCGGTGGAAAGACGGAGGTGTAAAGTCCACAGAGACCCCAGTTCATTCTACAGAACAGGACGTTCGGGTGATCAGGGGGGGGGGGTGATCTGGACCACCGACCTTGTTGACCTCAGCGCCGGTTCTAAAGCGATAGCTTTCGTCTCTGCTGCTCAGCAGCTGCAGCGCTTGGTTCACGTGGTTCCTGGCGTCTTGGATCTGCACCACAGACAAGAAGTATTATTATTATTGTCATCCTCCGGCCCTGACCACAGCCTTTTGGTTTTATCTTAACACTGATATTAAAAATGAATCTCTAGGAGTATTTTAACACTTAAAATAGGCACAGATTTTGGCCCTCACCACATAAACGCCCCCATGTAGTCTCCGTCAATAAATATATCGCCATCTGTCCTACAGCCGACAGGGTGGCCGTTCAGCGTAAACACTAAATCACGTCAAACATACCTGCTGCAGTTTCCACTGCTTGTCGTCCCGAAATTGAAAATGGAGAACTTGGCTACTTTTGGATACTTTCAGGTTTATGTCCTATAAAACAAACATATCAATAAATAAGAAGACCCTGGGCTTAAGGTGATGCGCATGTTTGTCCAGGCCCTCACACTCCAGGTGAAGTCACTTACTGCTTGGGCCAGAGCCTCTCCTTGAAGAGTGAGCACCCCTTTCACCTGGTCCATTCTGCGGGACAGGTGGACAGCGGTACTTTGATTTACTCGGTAAAGCAACAAAACTGCTGTAGGTACGATTATTAAAATATGCTCTGTGTAAGATTTGATAACTTGAAAAGAGAGAGCGCACAATATAAATAAAATATATTCTCCCAGAGCATTTCACTCACTCACAGCTGACTCACTGCTTTGGCATTCACAACAAATGAGACTGAAGTTATAGCTCTTCAATCTTTAGATCCAAGTTGTTAAAAAGTAAAGCATTCATCCGTTGCACATTGTGGTGATCTTACGTTGTGCTGCCGAGGACGAAGGTCTCCTGTTTGACCTGGCCGTCGAGGCCCGTCGTTGGCATGGAGAAGCGCCTGGACGCCTCCTAGAGACAACAGAGAAGGAACCATACATCTTAATACGTGTAGGTGAAAATAACACACCGCCGTCACTGGTGTGTGTGTATCGGTGGGCGAACGCGAGGCGTTTATTGTAAAACGTCTGGAGGTCAGAAAGATGCTTTATGAATGCAGTCCGTTTACATCTATCTACATCTAAGGGTTTTGTGAAGGGGAGCCAGGGGTTAATACAAGATGAACCAGGGCTACACACGCATGATCTACGCCTCAAGGTTACACACAGCGCTATGCAAAACCATTAAGATGACAAACAATAAACCAGTCATATTCATGTATTAAAACTAAGATTTCACTTCAATGTATAAAAGGCTATTGAGCCTGACCTTTGTAAAACCTGTATCTTTAGGCTAGACGGCTGGATCAAATTTTAAGTGGATCAAGACTTTCCTTCCATGTCTACCGTTTGAAATGACAATAACCCTGAACTTCATGTGGATTAGGCCTGCGACAGGGCTCTACTACACAAGAGAGAACTGAAATACTGCACAGGAAGTTTAAACCAGACATCTCTTGGTTATCGGCCTTCAGCCTAGATACACAGTACTGAGGCTTTCACTCAGGTTGATATCTTAATGCAACGTTTTTCAAATAAAATGTGGACGCACTGTGGGGAATAGCTCTTCACGTTGTTTCTTGTAGTGAGTATTTCAACCTATACCCCACTTAACCTCCCACCCCCGTCATTGTTTTGGTACCGAGACGTTTAACCAACACTGCATCTCAAATGTAAGCACCATTTTCTCTCAATAGTTCCAGGTGAGTGCTCGTGTGCCTTTAGGTCCAACGCCCTTGATGAGGTGTTGCTTTGCGACAGTTGGAGGGTGATGTTGTCACATTTTACTCGTCAATACCACTTAACACAATCTTTTTTGCATTTCATTTTGGGTGCGGTTTTACATATGCCCAGATGTGCTTCCACGCCACCTTCAGATGTATTTCAAATAAACAAACTGAAAAGTATGTTTGCACAAGTATATATGTACCTTGAGGATATCCTGCAGCTGCTTAAGTACAGAGTGTACCTCTTCCTTCAGTAGCCAGTTGAATTCCTCCTCCTGCAGACAGAAACGGGGAGAAAACATTACTTCTAATGAGTGGTTCCCACTATAAACTGAACAGTTTGTGCTTGCCCATGGTGTGTCAAAAATGTGTAATTTTAATTTAACATGGTAATAATGCAAGGCATGGCAAGTTATTTATATAGCACATAGACAAGGTCTACATTCTCTTCACAAAAGGTAAAAAGCACATCAACTAAGGACAATCATTAAAATATATACTTGGAAAAAACGCACGTCTACACCGGTGTTTACCCTTCTTGTTGGGTGTGAAGTTATGCCCCGTACAATTTGAATTGTTTACTTCTAAACCCTCAGTTAGTCCCTTAGTTACAAATAACTTCTCACACGCTAACCACACTCCACAGGCGCAGAGATTAACCATTCGTTCACTCTTTAACTCCGGCCATTACCCTTAGTAAATGGAACCCACGTGAATTAGATATGCCAATCCCATGACAGAAACCTTGATTAGATTGTCCCGCTACAAGCAACGACCCATAGACGGCAGTTTTTATTATAACGTAATCCCATGGGCAGGGGAGCCTTCAAAACCGTGCGCACAATGTATACAATCCTACAATATTAGATGTTTGAAAAGTATATAATGCCAACTATTTCCAGTCAGGCAGCAAAGTGTGTATCTTATATATTCCAACTATGGTGGATGAACGCTAGAATGGCCTGATAATAATAAAGGCTTCAACGAACACATAAACGTAACGTGCAGTGATGCTTTCTTTGCACGGCCATGTATACATTATTCCCCTGATTGCTTTACATGCTGAACAACAATATAAAAATATGTGAATTCTGATTTAATTCAAATAATGAATTGCAGTTATGTCTGTCAGTCTGTCAGCTAACCCGCTAGCAATGCAGCTAAATAACAGTGTGCGTCGTTGCAGACAGGGCATCTTACCATCACTGCTCGCTCCACCTGATTGGCAGCCGACATCTTGGGCACTTCGGACAGTGACCTCTGAGGGTTTAACATGTTTACTAAAGAGAGGCAGAATGCGTCGCTGCGGTTCTCCTTCTCCTCTCCTTCTCCTGGCCAGCTGACGGAGACGCTGATCAACGTTAGCCCCGCCCACTAATCCTCCGTGAGAAAGGCCATTGGTCAGATGGATCTCCTCCGCCCACGTGTGCAATGCACGGCCCCTTGGCGTAGCGGGACGGCTATGACCATATAATAATGCGTTCATTGAGTCCCATTGTTGCACACAAGGTGCGTTGTGGACGAACAGCAGCATAGACATGCGTTTGTTCAAACCCTTATGAACGTAGTAGTGTTCAAGTTTATTGGATTTAACAAGCTATGAGGGACGGAAGCAATACTATTCCAAACCCAACTTTGTCTGTACAGTAGCTCTATAATATGATACTTTATGTAGTTTGTTCAGCACAGTTTACTTAAAACTCACTTGGTGTCCACATAACAAGGAGATGGATAAAGGCCACACGTCATCAATTAGGAGAGGATTTAATGAAGACAAACTGATTTTCATGTACAGAAATTATAAATATTACTAAAGCTATAGTTTCACCCAGCTCCCGCCTCTCATGGGAACAATTAATTTAATCTTAACTTCAATATAATAATCCACGAAATGTAAGCCAGACATTGATAAACCAATTTTCAGTAAACTGATAAATCTACAGACTCGAGTGTGTCCATATTAATCCCCCCCCCCTTCCATTCATGAAGTGATATTTACATGACACTTTTCAGAAACTCAAGTTACATCAGAAAAGTGTGGTAATAAGGAACCAAACAATCTTTTGGGCAAACATCTTTTTTTCAAATTGGAGATATGGGGAATGAAATAAACGTGCGTCTATGGTCGTTATACCGATGCACAGTAAATTGCCAGCTCTCTGATTTCCCGGTGCTATCCTTGGTCAGGTTAGTGTAACAGCCGATGCATTCAAACTTTAACCTGACAAACACACACTGTTTCATTGTTTCTATGTGTTGAGGAATAATAAACTGACTGATCAAGAGTCAACTTATGCAAACCTATCTTAAATTCACTCACTAAAGAAAACATAAAATTATATTCAAAAAAGTTTAAAAGTAACAGAATACAAACACTCCAACTGTTAAAAGATTTCATATTCAGGAAAAATAATAATCAGCTTCACAAAATAAAGTATTACTGCATTTTAAGGCGTTTAAACAAATCTGCCACCGTCATTGAACTGGTCAGGGAAATCGTACAACTTTAAAGCACAGGTTTTTATCAAATATGTAGAAGAGATGCAGAACAACCTTGTTAGAAATAAATAAATAAAAGACATATCGAACGACTTCAGGGTTCCAATATTAAGGCAATGCTCTGGGCGTGTTCTCGTCAACTTCTCACATTATCCTAGGCGTAAAAAAAACAACTAACGGTCAGAGTTAGCCTAGCCAATATGCATGTTTAAATTAGAGATGATTTCATGGTTATCCTTTGTACACCCACACCACCTAAGAGAGCTGTTTATTCTGTCTTTCTTTAACACCCTGCTGATCACAACAAGAGGTTATAGCTTTTCTGGTTGAACAGAAACAGGATTACATTTGCGAGCTAGAATCAGAATCAGGACCAGACAGCTGCCCTAGAAGTGGGGGGGAAATGACCAAACATTTGTGTGGGACAATTTCATCAGTGCAATACACAAAAACAAATACAGCCTGTGGCATAAGAGCTCCCTCCCCCCCTCTCTCTCGCCCTCTCTCTCGCCCTCCAGCTGGTGGGCAAGAAAAAAAAAAACAGGTGCCAGGATATTTTAAAAGGAAAACAAAAAAACAACAGCTACAAAAACTCTGGAGATCCAGGACATACGAATGTGTGGGGGTTCCCACGGGTCCCCCGTCAGCCTAGTGGATGTAGGCCCTGTAGACTGCGGACATGTCGTTGTCTGATTGGTCCAAGGCCTTGGCCCTCTTGTACACCTAAAGAGCAGGGAAAACAAACAGCAGCCGGCGTGAGGCTTCGCAGCGGTGAGCTCAACGGTCACGTAACCGGTGACACAAACAGGGGGACAGGTGCAGCGAGAGGAGGCGGCGGCGGGCTCACCTCGTTGGCGGCGGCGGCCATGGGGGTGGGGTGGTTGGCCATGTCGCCCATGGAGATGGCCAGCCGCAGGTCCTTCTGGATGTGTTTCAGATAGTAGTCTGGCTTGAAGTTGCCCTGCAGGATGTCTTCAGAATGCAAAGGGAAGCGCGTTAGTCCGCGTGGGTAATGGGGGGACTATTGTTTTATTAGCGCTATTTTATGATTAGATTTATTTATTGCCCTTGTTCAACAGAGTTAACAACGAAATGGGGGAGGGGGGGGGGGGGGAGGGGTAATAGATGGAAAATAGTGCACAGTGCAGCAATGCAGTCCAGTTCACAGTTAATGAGTGGGGGTCACAGTGGGGGTCACAGTGGGGGTCACAGTGGGGGTCACAGTGGGGGTCACAGTGGGGACACAGTGGGGGTTACAGTGGGGGTCACAGTGGGGGTCACAGTGGGGGTCACAGTGGGGGTCACAGTGGGGGTTACAGTGGGAGTTACAGTGGGGGTCACAGTGGGGGTCACAGTGGGGGTCACAGTGGGGGTCACAGTGGGGGTTATGTGACCCAGGGGTTGGGGGGGGGGGGGGGGGTGAGAGGACCTACTTTGGCACTTCTGATCCACGAAGGTGCTGGCCATCTGGCCCTGGCAGAGGATGTCCAGGAGGGTCTGCTGCGACTGGCCGGTGGCCTGGGCCAGCGTCAGGCCCTCGGCGATGGTGGCCATGAAGCTGCCCTGCACCATGTTCAGGATCAGCATCATCTTGGCCGCGTTGCCCGCCTCACCTGAATCAGACACAACGGACCACCATGAAGAGGGGCCAGGTGGGTCGGCAACGCAAGGTTTTAATTAAGTTCCTTTAAATTAATTAAAATAAGTAATTTTGGATTGATTAATGATTCATGTGGTGCTATAATTGCAATCACGATACCCTACAGCTGATTGAGGGAACCCCTGTTGGATTATGTGGCCAGAGAACAAACTTGGGTAACCAGAAGTTGGTCGTAGATCTTTCGTCCTTCTCTTTTCCTCGTTTAATGTTTTGATGGAGCCAAGCATAGACGATTAACCAAGAAGACGTCTGGATGTCTGGAGATGGCACTAGGAGGCTCCCGGCGATCCAGTCACCCAGACGTTATCCACTATTGGAATTAGGTCGTCACACGACAATGAATCCATTGATTAGGCGGCAGAAGGTCCCGACGACACGGGACGCGAGCGTACCCAGGAAGAAGGAGCTCTTGCCCATGGCCTGGAAGCAGCTGCCGCAGTCCTCGTACACGCTGCGGTCGCCCGCCGCCAGGATGACCAGCATGCCGTCGTTGGACAGCTGCTGGCTGCCCGCCACGGGGGCCTCCAGGAAGCGTCCACCCCGGGTGGTGATCGACTGTAGAGGAGAACACACGTCAGCTATCGGGTCGTACGAGTACCGGCTGAAGGAGACCGCGCGACAGAAAATACATTTATGTGGAAAACCGAAAGGGTTTTAAGACACGCCCCCTTGACCCGTGTTCTCGCCGTGTACCTGGGAGAGCTCTGCGATGGTCTCGGGGTCCACCGTGGACATCTCCACGTAGCACTTCCCCGGCCGTATCCCCTGCAGGACTCCGCTCGGGCCCAGGACCAGCTAGAACCAGGGGAGAACCGCTTTACGTCAGACCGTGAACCGGTAACGAGCGGTCCGTGTTCAGAGGTGATGCTTACGTCCTTGGCCGCCTTGGGGTCCGACACACAGGAGAAGGTGACGTCGCACATGGAGACCACCTCTGCGGGGGTGCGGCCCAGCCTCGCCCCCTCCTGGATGAACAGGTCGCACTGGTAACCAAGAGGGGGCGGACGTTAGCGCAGTGCGGACCAATCAGACGGGTGTACAGGTGGGCGGAGTCGCAGCTTCCTTCATGACAATAACATAGGCCCTGTGATGACCCCGGTCACATCGTCCTCTATAACAACACAATAAACCCTTTAATAACCCTTCACATCGTCCTCTATAACACAATAAACCCTTTAATAACCCTTCACATCCTCCTCTATAACAACACAATAAACCCTTTAATAACCCTTCACGTCTTCGTCTCGTTAATACTACTGATTATGGTCCCGTTCCCGTCTCGTACGTTGGACCTGTTCATCGTGGGCTAAGCCCTTTCGCGCCGCGGTGCGTTGGACCTGTTCATCGTGGGCTAAGCCCTTTCGCGCCGCGGTGCGTTGGACCTGTTCATCGCGAGCTAAGCCCTTTCGCGCCGCGGTGCGTTGGACCTGTACATCGTGGGCTAAGCCCTTTCGCGCCGAGGTGCGTTGGACCTGTTCATCGTGGGCTAAGCCCTTTCGCGCCGCGGTGCGTTGGACCTGTACATCGTGGGCTAAGCCCTTTCGCGCCGCGGTGCGTTGGACCTGTTCATCGCGAGCTAAGCCCTTTCGCGCCGAGGTGCGTTGGACCTGTTCATCGCGAGCTAAGCCCTTTCGCGCCGCGGTGCGAGCCGACGGGAGGCGGCGGCAGACGCACCTTTTCTGCCGTGCGGTTCCAGACGGTGACCACGTGGCCCATCTTCAACAGGTTGGAGACGATGCCGCTTCCCATCAGCCCCAGCCCGAGGAAACCTATCCTGGAGAGAAGAACGGCACAAGGGAAACCAGCGGCTGCGTCAGCAACACAACCTCCCCTTCCACTGAACACCGATTCATCAAGACGCCTTTGAGTCGATTTATTTCTGGATTGTTATGGAGCATTGATACCGTTTATCTGTGGGTGTGATGCTTCCGTTGATGGCGGTGCTGTCGGCTGCTTGGATGGACGTGGAGCTGGTGTCCTGGACAAACACCAGCGTCATGCTCAGTAAGTATGACAGCCACTTATCGTCTCTTCACGGAGCGAGACACTTCGGAAAGATGGTCTTTCTTCCCTTTCATAATGCGTTGAAAGGAAAAAACGTAATCTCTTTACCTCTTCGATAATCTTCAGACGCTTGCTGATGACTTCCATGGAAGAGGCCGGCTGAAAGAAACGGGGACGTTTGGATGAAGAGGCTTGCAGAGGGAAACGACCCAGACACGGAGGATACACAATGCACTTTCACACTAGACCCTCTTGGGTATCTCGTTCATTCGCTCACGGAGTTCAATGCTCGATGAATGCTCATGAACATGCTATGATGAAGCCAAGCGTATGTGAATATAAAGGAGATAAACGATGTCTGGATATTAGACGGACCAGAACGCTTATTATCTTTGCATTGCAACTTGGTCATCATAACCATGAAATCACCAATTAGGAGTAAAATGTACATCTTTTAAATTGGATTGTTCAGTTTAGATTGAGTTTTGATGTGGTTTGATGTTGGATTTCATTGGCTATAGCGAGGGAAATTCAAAACTGATATTGATGCTTCCAAACCAAGTTAACAGGACCAGAGAGGAAAGTAAAAGGACACGTGTGAAACCAAAGAAACGGTCGGTCTTACCTTCTCAGACTGGCTCAGGAGGAAGTGGTGGAAATGTGGGTCATTCTTCACAGGCTAAAAATAACAGAGTTAGAATTAAAAAGACGTCTCACAGGGCAAGCATTAACCCAACTCGCATCAAATATATATAAACCTATGTTCAGGAATAATAAGGGAATTATCCTACGTCAAACCTGAATGAAAGAGTAACTTCAAATCATGCAGCCTTTTACAACAGGGCACATCAAGTGTCAGAATAGGGTGGGCTGAGGCTGGAGAAAGTGGGTGGGGAACTTGACGGACACAAAGTGCACGGACACATCACCGCACTGCAACGCGACTTTAGACATGGCTTGAAAAAAAACCTTGCGGTGCTTTCAAGAATACCTGGGGAGCAACAGAAGCGGCCCACTGGGTTGTAGCGCATACTCCCATACGAAACGCAGCAGATTAGTGTTTATGTTCAATGGGGTGCTTTGCATAGTTTGGGCAGCTAGGCTATGGTAACATGTCGGAGCCGATAGGACGTACAAACATGTGGTCAAGACCCAAACAAACCAAGAGTAGACGCCAGGGTGGGTCACGTATTGAAGGGGATGGGTTATATATCTTAACGGAAATCAAACAGCGTGACAACCGACAAACCTGTTCATCAATGTCAATGAAGGAAAGCTGGCAACACACCCAAGCCGCACCAAGTCTGGCTTTCACATCAATTCAATCACACCATTGACACACCAAACCAGGCTAAATGTATTCCCTGTATCCCTCCTGAAATAAAGCTCATTGAAGCCATCTGATTAGTCACGCAGAAAACCCACTGTGACAAACTTCGGAAATGGTTTCCAACATCTGTATAGCCTGCCTACGTTCCTGTTGTAAGGAAGAGAAAAGAGCAGAGGAGTTGGAGAGGAAGAAGGGTGCGAGTGTCCCCGTGGCGGCGGATTAGGGTAGAGCCAAAGTGTGAAGTCGAGGGAGAGGAGGAGCAAGGCAAGCAGGGCTTTGGTGGGAGGTGGGGGGGGGGGTTCACCTACACTGCTCCTCCATTTGAATCCCGAGGAGGCTCCCGCGCCCAGCTTCTCAGCTGTGGAGGACTCTGGGTCAGAGTCGGTTAAGTCCTTTAAGGAAGAAACACACGTTGACCTCGGGATCAAAAAGGCAAACCTTGAGACCAATGGCCATCTCAGGAGTTCAGGGAGGTTGCTCTTTCGGGCAGGGATTAATTGGTCTTGACAATAACCATTTAACACAAGTCTATTCAACCCGGGTGCTAAAAAAGAGGGTCAACCTGAGTATTCCGCAGATACACGACGTTCTGATTACACATCCGTGGTGCACACCAACGCACCGTGGTTTACCTCAGAGCTGAAATAACCAACTGAGTGCAATGTATTAAAACTAACGTGAAAAAGACAAGCTCCCAAGTTTCAATTTAAGTAATGAACGTAGGGGGAGATCGTTCCTCCGCAGCAAGAAGAGGGATGACCTGGACTGGGTGTGGTATGAGAAAGAGGAAGGGGGGACGACCTAGCTGCTAAAACCGTAGCACGGTTGCCGATGCAAACCGTATCTGTGGGATTGCCTCGTGCTGTGGGATGGACTGTGCACCAAGCTCTCAACCAATCTCATGGCCAACTAAACATGATTTAACAGATTGACAATGCTTGCACCACGAGTGTCGAAAGTGATACTAAAGTAAAGTGAGATGTTAATGTCTGAGCACCTGAGAACTGAACTATAAGCGGTGTTAAGAGTAAAGACATGGGTACACCATGTGCCGCATCCATTGTAACTACAAAATCCACGCCAAGACACTCCGCGCCATGGGGCAGGCCGTAATCGATTACACCGCTGGGTGATTTATGTGTACGCCTCCCAATCAACTACATTTCTAAAGGCCCGTGATGCAAGATCTGCATTTGTATCGAATACACCGTTCAGAAAGCCAGTGTGGGTCAGGTCGTATCCTAAACCATATTAGAGCAACCCTAACCCTGGTGCGCCCCCCCCCATGAGGGATAAAGACCGAAGACCCCTCTGCGTGCGTCAGCGGCCCACCTACCTTCTCAGACGGGTCCCTCAGGGCACTCAGATCCTCATCGTCCTCCTCCAATATTTTAAGTGGTTTGTTAGAAGTCTTCTTTCCCTTTGTTTCCCCTTTCCCATCAGAGCCCTGTCCGGGAGCAGAATCAGAGATGAGTAGGAGTAAAACAATAACACAGGACTGGATTGGACGCGTATTGCAAGGAAGTGGTGAGGAAGGGACTGAAGAATATACTTTTTACAATCTTTCCATCATGTTTTTTTTCTTTTTCAACCATGTTTAATTTCAAGTCATTTTCAAAGGGCCACTCACGGGTTAGCATGCAACAGTTCAACGGCAATCCCTTCGGGACTCTTTTTAACGCAACATGTGCAGACCAAAACCTTTGACGTGAGCAACTTGTTAATAAGCCAATATTTAGAAGAAGAATGAATGGTAAGTAGATCGAGCTCTTCACAGGCCTTGACTCTGAATTAATTGAAAGGTCTTTTTTCAAAGCAAGATATGTTGACACATTAGTGGCACACGTCTCCTGGTCTTATTGTAAGACTGATGTTTCCTTACCTGTTCCTTTCCTTTGGCCTTCTTCAGGAAGTCTTCCACTGCATCTACTGCCTGCTGGAAACGTTTGCCTTTGTTGATCTTGATCATCTCTTCTTTGTGGGGGTGGTAGGGCTTCAGCTGTTCAATTTTGATCCATGCACTGTGAAGATCAAGAAAACACAAATGTTTGGAACTGGCAAAAACTTTCGAAATCCATTTTAGATATGAAAAAAACAAATGGGAGAAAGGGTCACCACTACCCCCTTCTTCACACTTACTGGTCTTCTGTTCCGAAGAATTTCACAAAGTGGCACTTCTTTCCTCGGGGCTTCTTCAGATCCTTGGGAGGGCTCACTACCTGATGTGTGCAAATACAATATTGACATAATTGATCATTACATAATCATTTCATAACACAGGTAATCAAATCGAAGAGGGATCGCACTCTGATAAAAGTCGTAACTGCTTACCTTCCCCGGCCATGGTGGGTAGCGTCCAAGTTTTCCCCTGTATCAAAAACACACGCAACGCTTTCAGCTTATTCACCTTGACCAACACAACTACTAGATAATGTGGTTGTCGGATAAACACGGAAGCCCAGCAACTCGAGGGTTAGGAGGAAAGCTAACGATACACAACATCCGTTTAGCTAGTTGAGGAAACACGACAACTGTGGGGAAAGTGATCCTCCACATGGACATCAAAGTAATAATAAAGAGCAGCAGTGGGTTAAACCACGCCGAGGTAAACAGAGACACAACACTGCGATGACATAAACGTTCACAGTTAGCGATCAGTCGGACTCTCAGATAGCGACCAAAGATTTACTTATAACGTTCACCGACCACAACCACAACAGCAATACGTGCAAGTGGTGGTCCCGTGCTACGCGACGGCTTTAACGCTAACCAAACATAAGAATCGCTTTCAAATTGATTGCACATACACTTCGGGCTAGTGAGTCTAAGCGATCGTGTTATAAATGTAATCTCACCAAACTAGATCACCGATTCTCAGATGCACGGTCGCCATCTTGCACCTTTACTAAAAACGTCGCACTGAATCAGGGAAGAGACGAAGACACGGTAACGACATGCGTCACTTCCGCCCTCGAAATGCGCCAATGGGCGACCGCGGTCGTATTCCATCTTATTTTCTCTCTCTAGCTTGATATTATTGGAATCAAGAGTCAGGTTGTCCAACATTGGAAACAGGTGAATTATACCTTGTTGGGAGTTGTGTCATGTAATGTTACAGGTAGGATTGTAATATTAAACTCAACTCAGTGGATATCTCCACAGTTTAATATGATTTGATTCCATTACATTTCATCGCCTTATATTGCCACCCTATGGGTCCATTGGTATATGTTTTCAGCCATGAGGAGGTGGAGAGAGGAATGCCAAAGTTTGTGATCTTGCACCCATCTCCATTCCCTCAAGCCTTTAGCTGTATTTATTATCGCCTTTTAGGAGAATGTCATGACTTCTAGGGATAATGTCAGAATAATATATTAATAATCACACATGATAATGCTTAATACTTCACTGTTATTTTGTTGTGCCTACTGGTACTCCCTACAGTTAGCGGTGTTTGGGCCTGGTTAGTTGCCACTGTGGCACTTGGCCTGTTGCCATATTCAGCCTTATGTGTTGACGTGGCTTTGGGCCAGCCTGTAGGAGCGAGTACGGGTGCGTGGCCTTGGTGCCTTGTTTCTTTCCTGTTTTTGTTGACCAAGGGAGCTAGGCATATCCTTTAGCTTTTCTTTGGGGCAATTAGACTTGTTTTTAAGGTCACCCTCATGATGTATAACTTCTTAGACCCATCTCAAGCTTGATGCTATTCGGTTGCAATAAATCCTTTGTTTTGAAGTCAAGTGTCTGTACTATTTGAGTTGGCTTTGTGTTACCTCCTCTATCCCCTAGACTTGAGGGTCGTTACGAGGGCGGTTCTTGGGCGACCGCATCCCAGCGAGGACCATCCTGGATGTGCCCTTCAGGGAGGAGGACTATGGAGAGGGGCATCAGTTGGCAGATGAAGACCTCTTCGTTGTAGCAGAGCTTATAGAGTATTCATCCGCAGAGCTCCCGCTTTCAACCAAGAGAAAAATATTTCAGTTGGTATATTGCTCTGCAGTCTAATCTAATTATTATCTCATCGTTTGACAGACTGAGATAAGATACGTCTGCTCAGCTGTAGAACTGTGAGAACCTTCCATTGGCCTGTTCTGTGAGTGGTCCTAATTACTTTAAAATCAGTACGCAGTTGTGTTCAGTACATTATTTTCCATGAGTTAATCACTGGCTTTTGCCGGGAAAGAGTTGTGCTTTTTTTTTTTTCGAAATTCTCATCAAGTTGTCCATGGCTATAAACCCAGTGCACATTTATAGTCTCAATCCAACTTGTGCTCAATCCATGTGTATAAAACCGGATTGATTGTGTTCCTTAGCATTGGCGTATCTATCTTGGCAGAAAGCACTCTAAGGAGAGAGTGAGAGAAGATGTGTGCAATTAAGATGCAAGTGCAGTCTTGTTCCATTATCTAGTAGTCTAAATAAGTGACAAAAAGAGACATTAGAATAAACTTTTTACAGAATATTAGCTTTGCATTTGCATCCCACATATGTATTTGTTTTATTATGATTAACCTACAGCCTCATAAGCTGCTCACCAATATATTTGATTCAGTTCATAATAAACCCTAAGAGGATTAATCACTTCATTGTTGTCACTGATGTACTTTGCAGTCATGACAAAGGGACTCAATGTTGTCAATGCTGTATAGTTTTGGGTGCCCTCAAAATGTTGAAGTATATTTAGTAATATAATAAAAATAAAAGCAGTAGTCTGGATAAATGACAAATATTTTGCGATACTAATATAATGTAATTGTAAATTGTCTTGTCAGTGCACATCTTAATCTCTCCCTAAATCTAATTTAACTGTTATGGTGAGATCCAATGGTTTCGTTATAAAATGAAACATGAAACATGAAACTCACTGCAGTTAATAATGAAGGGCAAAGAGCTTGACCCACAAAGATAAGGACAAAGCGGTCATAACGCAGTGGACAAAAAGGCTTAGGTGATTAACCACCAAGAAGACTAGTGTGAGAATGTTACACACAAAAGAAGTATGCATGAGTAGTCAATTTTCCAAGTCCTTTGCGATGCTTGTGGAACCCGGGCATGTATTACCTGATGCCTTGTTTTTTTGTAATTATTTTAAAAATTGTTAATCAAATAGTGCTATTTCGCAATACTCACAGGCATGTTTCCCCCTTCAAAAATAGATTGATAAAACCCAAACATGTGAGATGAATTAGACGAGTTGGTGGCCAAATGTCTCATTTAATATAAGCAACATAACGTCAAACAAAGTCAACCAGCCTATCTACACTTGTGAATGAGTCGTTTTGTAACGGGATGCCTTTCCTAATCAATTAAAGCACCTTTATCTCTCTTACCATCCGGAGAGACGTAAGACATGGAGCACGGCTCCTGAATGGACCCAGGTCCCCGGTCCCCAGGTCCCCGGTCCCCCAGGTCCCCGGTCCCCCAGGTCCCCCAGGTCCCCGGTCCCAGGTCCCCGGTCCCCCAGGTCCCCGGTCCCCCAGGTCCCCGGTCGGGGAGCTGGCCTTGGTGCTGATCCCGTCAGCGTTGACTAGATTAGTGATCAGAAGATTTCTTTGCCTAACGCGACTTAGTGATTTCTGACGGCTTTGAGTAACAGAGGTGGTTGGTCCTCCTGCATGTGGACGACCCCCCGGTTAGGGGGCAGATATTGAGTCCAGAACCGAGTACCTGTTACCTGGAGGGGGTCCCCCCTAGCCACGGGGCCTGGCTGCCTCCCGTCTGCAGTGCTGCTCAGCGTCGGGGCTGCAGGTCTTTGGGCGTTGGATGACAGCCATCCCCAGGCACCACCACCTCCCATGAACACCGCATTAACATTCATCACCGTAGCAATTAAATCGAACTGCAGGCAGTTACTACGAGTGGGATCATCCAAGTTCATGTCTATGGCAACTATAACCAGTGGCGGACTCATGGAGGCACAATAACCGTGCCTCCATGGTTGAAAAAGTGCCCTCAATAGTAACGAATACGAGAGAAAGTGCCTTATTGGCTGCCCTTTACATGTGAAAAAAAGTTATCGGGTGCCCTCTGGTGCCCCTTCATACAATAAAGTATGATGAGCCCTCTAGAACAAGAAAATTCGATAACGTGCCTCAATGAGTGCCCTCTGGATGCCCCCATGGTTGAAAAAGTGCCATCTACCGTAGAGTGGCGAATGCGAGAGAAAGTGCCCTAGCTTTTTGCCCGCGGGTTGCGCCCCATGTTGTGCAGAATGGGCCCTTTTTCATTTAGTCGCCCCTGCCCTTCAAACAGTCTGAGTCCGCCACTGACTAACGACTGTAGAATGTAGGCTACGAGATGGCACTCTCGTGTCCCTTTAGTAGCAGCTCAACCTGTGAGCAGAGCAGCTCAGACATCGCGAATGACCGGTAAGAGTCTGACTGATATCGATTGGTTAGGGTTAATAAATGTAGCCAACAGGTAAGCTTGGAATACCCCTCTTCACACAGTACTTTAGAATTCCAAAATAAATATTAATCACTTTTACACTTTGATTAAATAATTATGAGACGAGTACAGCACTCGCTGCCGTTTTATTCTCTATGCGTCTTTAAAATCTGTTGTGACAAGGTGATCCAGGAGGAGATAAACTTGTCCTTGTAGCTTTCACCGATAGCCAGCCTCAAAATGTCACTGATGGATGAGTTTTAGGACTTCCGTCTCTGGCGTGGTTGGTTTCTATCGCTGGCACAATGAATGATCCATAAAGCTCCTAATACCCTCATCCTCCCCTTGTTCAGATGTTCTGCCCATTCGACGACATTATTCTTGTTTAGGAAGGCACAGAGAAACCTAACCATCGTCCCTGGTATGGGTAGAAAGACCCTTGCAGCTGCATACAGCATATAACAGAGTAGCCATCAGCTTATCATCTGAAATTAGATTCAACTCTAGAGAATCGTTTCATTTCTTTTAAACCACAGTAAACCGTTTTCTTAACAACAACCACTCATGCCTGGAAAAAACTGTTTTATTCATTTCTGAACCTAAAAACACAAAACAAAATGTGCCGATACAACATCTACCTTTACTGAACTGAAGAGAGTTAATGCTCGTGACAGATGCAGCCGCTTATTTATAGTTAGTAAACAAGTAAATCAGGGGGGAAATTATTAACAACCAATAACTTTATTAGTTCACAAACAAATGTTGATTGAGCCATAAAATAAAACCATCCACCATCGTCTATACTTTGAACATATCTGTACAACAGGACAATGTGGCAATTGGGGCATAGTTTATGCAAATCACAACTTAAATTAAACACAGAAAAGTTTCATTGAAAAATGATCAAATGTAGTCAAGTAGAACAATGACCAAAACGACTAAACCAGCTCAATGTAAACCGTACCTTTGTGACAACAAGGAGTCGAACAAATGAATTAAAACACAGATTATTCAGAGTGGGCTGAACTTTGAATGGTGCGTTTGACCTATGATGACACCTCTGTGGAAAGAATTGGTTGCTGTGAACCGATTGGCTCAAATGGTGGCTCAAGGTGATGTCAAAACCGTCACCTTGTGGCGTTTATCCATCCGTACTATACTGGAACAGTTTGGTACGTACTGCAGCCCTGCACGGCTGGAATTAGATTCTCCATTACAACCGGGCTTCCCGTGTGAAGGTAGGACATGCTCACCCCTTATGTTCTTAACTGATGACACGCTTGAGTTGTGTTTGCCATAACAAACCTTAGAACCCTTTTAGTTCTATAGTCTACCATGATATCGGATTGATTCGTTTTAAGACGCGATTCACATATTAGGGTTGTTTCAGACGGAAGGCAACACACAATGACATCGAGCATCATCAATATTGTTCAAGTTCCAGTGGTGGTGAAAACGCAAATCAGAAAGGCCCGACACGGCAAAAAGAGCCGATGGAACAACGCCAAGAGATTCATTTGAGCCAAATACGTGATTGGAGATGGTGTCCATGCTGTATAGCAACTGTTCAACTCAGTAGCTTCTATGTCAAGCAAATATGTTTGACAATAAACACAGAGCTCTGCCCTCGCCTTTCTGCTCCCACTGCCAGTTAATAGAAAGAAAACTAAAGCTTATTAAGCTTAGACGAATGAAGCCTTCTTCTGTCTAAAAAGGCACTCACCCGATTAAACACATCAAGGCTCCATTTTGGGCAGAGGGAAAGAGTCTTGAAATAATTTGTGCACCTTTTTTTTACAATCTACAATACAATCTTTGATATTAGTTGTATTACATAATAGGAGACACACATAACCCATCTGCCAGCTACTTTATCAGCTGGCAGAGAGAACAGTATTTAACTGCAGGCGGTTGTGGCCTCGATCAGGCCACGGTCGCACAGTACCCCAACGGGAGCTTCAATGTGTACAATTGTGGGAGCACCCCTTTAAAAAGGGTGTCAGTAATGAGGAGATATCACTACTGACCCACTGGCTCAGCCCACCCCTCCAATAACTTACAATAAATAAAGGCTCCTCCCAATGCAGTGCAAAACCAGAGGAAAAGAAGAGGAAGAGGAAGAAGTGAAGACTCCTATGGAGCTGGTCTGACTGAAGCAGAGGCTGGAAAGGTAGATTCAGGACCAGGGGGCACGACAATGGGATCGCACAACGGGTCTAATTCAGGATTTTAACTGAAACTATGTCAATAAAAAACTAAAAACTACAAGGGAAGCTTGACTTTACTTTTTCTATTCTGACAAATTGTCTGGGCGATACCAACAGAAACTTGACAGCCGAAATTGAACTAAAACAAACTCTAATTAACTTTGTTGCAAATTAACAAACAAGACTAGTTTTATTCATGTTGCTCAGCTACAAAACACTTTTTTTTTCTTTCAATAATAAATACAACTGCGCACTTTGCCTTAAAAAAAGTGCAGTCCTTTCCAAAGTCTCGGTGACCCAGATATTAGAGAGGAATGAGGGGCAACGCGTTACTAGGCAACCTGTGAAGGTGGTGCTGTTGATGCAGACCTGAGTCCATGGGAGAAGCTTCCGGCTCCAGTACTCTATGTCTGGGCCAGCTGGAGCTCCTCCAGCCCATGTTTACCCAGGTGGTATCTGGCCAGATCCTTCCGAGTCACCAGTCCAACCACCTAGGAGGAAAAAGGCAAGTATATTAAAAAAAAAACAGTGTGGGACTACTATGGATTCAAAAGTGTTTGAATCCATCTGGAAGAGTGTATTCACTGGCTCTTTAAGTAAACACGTGTTTAGCCAGCGTTAAAATTAGCGGGGAGGTGGAAGAAAATAACAATTATGTGCTAAATCAGAACCTACCCTGTTGGAATCGTCCACCACCACCAGGTGGCGCAGTCCCAGCGCTCGGAACAGCTTATACACTCGAGGCAGAGACGTCTCCTGCACCAAACAGACATCACACATACACCCGTCATCTGGACGCCTGAAGCAGAACTACCTCTGGTGCATCCCAGACTGGCGCCGGTGGCGAATGGATGGAGAACATGTGGATTTATGGGACAATAACCAATACGGGACTTTCCATTACCACTTATTCTTTGCAATTTTTTTTGGTGGAAAAAAAATAAATATATTTGTATGTTCTACCGTTCATTATTTCACTATAGGCTCAAAGCACTTAATCCTAGTCAAGGTCAAACTGTCTGAAGACCTTTGCATCGTTCAAAGGGTGTGTGTGTGTGTGTGTGTGTGTGTGTGTGTGTGTGTGTGTGTGTGTGTGTGTGTGTGTGTGTGTGTGTGTGTGTGTGTGTGTGTGTGTGTGTGTGTGTGTGTGTGTGTGTGTGTGTGTGTGTGTGTGTGTGTGTGTGTGTGTGTGTGTGTGTGTGTGTGTGTGCGCGCGCGCGCGCGTGCGTGCGTGTGTGCGCGCGCGTGCGTGCGTGCTGCCCACCTGAGGCACAGTGTAGGGCGTGGGGTTCATGAACTCCGTCAGGTCCATCATGCACTCCCTCTCGTCCTGGGACACGTGGATGCTCTGGATGGGGGGGAAGCGGGGGTAGGCGTCCCGGAAGTCCTTCAGCTGCAGCTTCCTCCGGGTCAGCTTGGAGCGCGCCAGCTCCACAAACACCTGCAGAGCGCAGCCAGGGGTGAACAACAGCGTGGTCCGGGGGGGCTCATCTGCCTGCAGATAAGCCTGAGACCAAAGGCTCATGTACAGCACACTGAGAGCCCTCTCTGGTCGAGGTCCTGGGCGGTGGGCGGGCAGTACAGAGACACGTGTCGTTTAACCGTCGTGATTGGTGCCTTTTAAAAGACGACTACAAATGTGGATGTTTTCCTTCCTGAGGAACGATATGATTCTAGGGTGCGGAGTCACACGCAGACTTACTTTGTGCTTGAGGAGGACGATGAGCTGCGAGCGCAGGATGAGGCCGCACAGCTTGGCCGGCTGAGGGAGAGGAAGAAGAGGGAGGCAGAAAGGCGCTTTATGACGATACTTCTAATCTTTCCTCATACGTTTGCTATATCTTTCCTGTGATCACAGCGCGTTAACGTAACTGTACGTCCGAGCTTATCGATACTACGGTCTTAATCGTTTACTTTCTTCTTTGACCCATTTGTCCGCAACACAGAGTTCCAAAGCGGTCCTTTGGGAAACGGCCACATGATCTGATTCTGCTGACCGAAGTGCGTTCACAGACGGCCGTCCGGCAGATGGGTTACCTCCTCTCCATTGGCGTTGCTCACGACAACGGGGAAGCCGTTGTGATTGGTGGAGGTGTTGCTAAGCAGGTCGACGATCGTGCCCACCCTCTCGACGCGGTTGAAGGACGTGACCGGGGAACTCATCACCTCTCTGGGGGTCAAAGGTCAAAGGAGGTCAAAGGTCAAAGGACACAAAACTCCAAACATCATGTCCTCCGCTTCTGCTGAATTCAAAAAGGCCTTTTATCTTATAATCATTAGACTCCATCTGCAAGGGAAAGGAAGCACTTTGATTGGTCGTCTCAAGCCTTTCTAATGCAAAATACGTCGGTTGAAAACAAAATGGCTTATTTCCTTGTTTGGACCTGTCAGACGTTAGGTCTGACCTGGTGTGTGTGTGTGTGTGGGGGGGGGGGGGGGGGGGTCTTACCTGGCCGTCAGCCAATGAGAAGTGGGGGGGGCCTCAGAGTGCACAAAGGGAACACTCTGCAGCTTGATGTGGATGTCGTACAGACCCTGGAAGACAAGCCGTGCTTAGGGGGGTCGGACCGCATCGTCTTATTTCTTGTAGGAGGTAAAACTGGCAACGGTTTATTGTACTCACTACACGCCCAAAATAGAACGGCCTTCTGGGAAACACGCATTTTGGTAGAAAGAATCTGGGCCACGTCATAAATAATAAATACAAAAATATCTAGGAGATAGATAACTGTTGTCGGATGAAAGAGTGAAATGAAACGTGATCTCTGATCTCAGAGTTAATAGATGCAACGTGCGATATCATATCATCACATCACAACAGATCTAGGTCAACTCGACCAGACGGGGATGACTGATAGTAACCATAGAAACCAAACCCAGAGTGTGGCGAGTGGTGCGCAGTAGAGGACGAGCCAGACGGTCATCTCAGTGAGGGTGACGATGGGCTGTTACCATGGAAACCTAACCCAGAGCGCGGCAGATGGTGAACCCGACCCTTACCTCCTCAAAGTAGTCCCCCACTATCTTGGCCGTCATGAGCACCAGCATGAGGGGCAGGCCGTACGTCACGTTGCCCGTGGCCTCGATCAGGATGACGGTCAGACTCAGGGTCATCCTCACGATGCCCCCTGCAGGCCGGGAGGACAGACTCGTTAGGGACTACTTTCTCATAGGGTTCAAATTATGGATTTCAGGCACGCATGAAATATCAAACAGTGAGTGCCCTGAGATATTGAAGTGGTTTTCTTTTTTAATTTTGAACCCAATTGTAATAATAAACCTAAATTCCTGTTCAGCTCAACTCGTGGAAATGGTACGGCGCAACACCCCACAATAAGGGGGTTATCCTTTGGTGGTTACCCCAGCTCTCATGGCTTCTTCTCTGTCCAATCACTCTTCATCGATTGCCGTGATTGTTTCACTTGCAAATGACATATGACGTAAGCAGGATATTACAGAATTATGATGCACTCCACAATTAATTTCATGTCTTTAAAAGGCGACGGTCACTATTAAATTATACAATCGCCGACAGACACGTCTCTGGGATGTATGTTTGTCATTTCAATAACCTGGTGTTCATGTAAGCATTTGAGAAGTGATTCATACATACATGTCTAACTAAAACCATTCACACAAATTATCATCATTAATGAGTGCGCTTAAAAACAAGGCCTAGTGACTCGTAGTTGATGAGGACCCACCGAGTTGAGCAGCAGCACCAATCAGAGCGTATTTCCCTGGATCGGCCCAGATCTGAAGAGGAAACACAGGACTGTTGGCCAAAACATGAGGAAGAGTGCTGCACAGGTTTACTCTACTGAAGAGAATGTGGGCCTATCTGGGAGATAACCTTGACGTGCTTAAAAGGGTTCGGCCGGCTTGCTTAGAGCCAAGGTTAGCCGATGACGTTTTTCCAGGTCAACATGTATTTCAGACATGGCTTTTGTTCAACTGACTCCTTCTTGCAGTGGACCTGCGTTCCAATATGTGACAGTTGGTGAAGCCGTTAACATCCCGTCTAGCTGCTCCACCTAGCTGTGTCTTTGTTTACTCAAACACGTGTAGGCGTATAATCAAACTGCCACGGCTCGGTCGCTTTTTTTCCTACTTCTGAATTGTATTCTTCTGAATCAAATAAATGATAGAATTATAGAACACTGGTTCTGCCTACAAACCCTAGAACAGCGACGCCACTGAACACTGTTTGACAACCTTTGTGTTTTTGACTACTTTTGTTGAAGTGACACCAAGGCTCCACTAGAGGGCACTGCACTGCTGGGGGACCAGGTGCACGGCGGGTGATTAGAGACACGATGTTAGCCATGCAGCCTGGGAGATTGACCTCAGTCTAGTTAAGCCAAGAGTTAATAGACAAACTTGTGCGTCTGGCTTTTTACAAATGAAAGAACGTTCTACCTTTGGTGCACATTTGATTGTTATTTACAAGTAGAATTTAACTCCAAATAAACATTATTTACGACTTGAAGTAAATGCAGTTTTTGATACATGCTGTAAATGACTGGTAGTTCAATTATGTAATTAGGTATGGTATTTGGTATAATGCTTTTTATAGCTATATATGTATGTTTTGTTGGCCTTCTGTCTTGTGCTATTGTGGTCATTGTAACACCTGAATGCATTAGAGTTACGGTACATTTTAACCAGTCAGTCGATACTTTTACCCAAAGCGGCTTACACCAAGTGTTGTACATTAGTCCAAAGAGAGGAACACAATACATATGGCCAGCATCAACAGAAGGGTGCATGTATGACATCATTCACACATGTAGGCTATAAGTAATGGAACTTGACTCCTCATCAACTTTAGTCTCATAAAAAAGCTGTACGAAATGTAACGCTGCCATAGTCCTGTGACCATCAGCGACTGCTCGACTTACGCGTTCAATTACCCATCGTGGGTCACGTCGATACATTTACATCTTGGGCACCTCTCAGACGCTTTTACCCAAAGCGCCGTGCAAGGACCAGCTCCTACACACAGCGACGGCGGAGTCATGCAAGGCGTACAGGTCACCCCGCCGCACCACCGGGGCTAAGCCGGCCCACCTGACATCAGCTCATCCGTCAGTCCTGTGCCTGGAGGGAGGTGCGACCGGAGCTAGTGAGTGGAATGTGCCTCCCCTGCTTTTCAGCGCCGTTCCCACCCCGCCCCGCGCGGACGGAGCCTCAGGCTGCTCTCGCCTGAGGGTACGACCGACGGACTCATCGTTGAAGAGCACTTCTGTCATAAGCTGTCAGGTGGCGCACGGGGACCTCCCGTCTGACAGAGAGGCGACCGCTGACAGACTGGAAGGGGCCTCGACACACACGTTAAGCGTGCGGACGTAGGGCGGCGGTCAGGAGGCCAGGCTCATGACCCATGTGACTTTATACACTTGGTTCACTTCAAGATTTGGCCTGGCTAAAAACATGACGTTATTGAATGAACTATAAAAGCCAATGGGTATCGTTTACCTTAAAGTACATGAAGGCTATTGTTCATCTGAGTTGACCGACAATTTCAGGATGAAACAAGTAAGACCTATGAATAGAAGTCAATGGAGTATTGGCTTTATACAATAGACCTTTTAAACTCTTTAAAAAGTCGTATCCTTTGGTGAAAGCTGGGAAGTTGAGGAGTTAGAGCGGGTTGACTGCTAACCGGAGGGTTCGGTCCCCGGCTCCTCGAGGAGTGTCGAGGTGTCCCTGAGCGAGGCGCCCCCCCTCTGACTGCTCCCGACGAGGAGAGAGCGGTCTGCATGGTCAACTCCTCCGTCGGTGTGTGAATGTGTCAATGAACCATTATAGGTACACGTCATTAAAGCCGTTTCCATTTTCTCCTCTGTACCTCCTCTGGGGCGCGTTGAAAAGCAGAAATAACCCAACAGGAACATTCCTCTCAGCCACACCTTTCTGAAGAAAAGTCGCAAAAAATGTAGAAGTTATGTGCCTAGGGTGAATATCACGGTGGATAGGGAAAGCACGCTAATTCTACGCACAGAACGCGGCTAACAAACCTGTCAAGTTTGGAATCATGTTCTGCAAGGCAAACCAGCCAGACACCATCACCGACTGTGATACAAGAGATGGGGCCATGGACATTACGGACCACATGACTCAGGCATGTTTGGCGAGAGGTGGAACCCACAGATGGCCTGACGCTGAACCCCACGCTTGACCTCAGGCATACCAATGAACACGTTATGCAAAATCATCAGGATTTATATCAGGATTTTAATAGACTATCAATTTGGGCCAAGGAACTGAGGAAACTTACTCTTTAAGGAGGTTGATTTGGAGAAAATGAGTAAGCCTTCTACCTTTGCTCCCTACAGCTTCAGGCAGTGGCATAATTAGAGACTGCAGGAATCTGATTTGATTTGGCCATAATGGGGGCTTATTAGGCGGGGGGGGGGGGGGGGGGACTAAGCTGAAGTTTAAACGGTGGAATGGAATCACACAGACTTCCTCCTGCATTAATGAAATTGAAACGGCGTCCTCCCTGTCTGATCTCACCGGTTAGGTTCAGCCAACAGACCTCAGGCTAACGCTCACACCGAGCACACCGATCTTAAAGGGGACCTCAAGTACTAATCAGAGTTCTCCTGGCCGTGGCGGGCAAAAGGCCACCTGTCCCTTCTCCGAGTTGTCCTGCCCTCGATCATCATCAAGAACACGTGTTGAACCCCGTCTGAACCAGCACGGACGCGTCTGATGACGGCCTCCCTGAACCAGGCCCCTCCTGCCCGGCGGAAGGCTCCAGAACCCCGGCCGCGGGGGGGCCTCAGGCCACGCCACAACCCCCGACCGCCGTGCGCAGTGGCGTTCCCCGACAGACGAGCGCGGCGGCGGGGAGACGCACCTGACCCGTGGAGTTGGTGGAGGAGAGGGTGGCCAGCATGATGCCGATGAGACGGCCCCATGCCGCCCCGATGAGCAGCGAGGGGATGAAGACCCCCGCCGACACCGCCAGCCCGTACGTCCAGCAGGCCAGGAAGAAGTAGGTGATGGTGAGCATGCCCAGCGTCAGCGGGTGGTAGGAGCCTGCCCAGCCAATCAGAGGGTTTGGGGCAAAAAGCAGGAAGTTAAGCTAATTGTATTTTTGGAAAATAATGACACATTTTCCATAGGCTGCAGGAGGGGTTGAATGCGTTGTATGTTTTTCAAATACCACGTGCAAGGCGCTCTGTGGTATAAGCTACATCTTATTACGCATCCTTGCCCACAACCAAAATGGCCCCACCCAAATATCGGCGTGAACTGTTATAGGGAACTGTTACAGTTCACAGTACTCAGTTCCCTGCGACTGGTTCCTTGTATTTTTGAGTCAGCTGTAAAGTGATGCCAATCTGTATTTCTTTACTCACAAACCTTTAATGCCAATAAGCCTACAGGCGTATTTACATTAGAAGTCATCCTGAAATGCATACGGGAACATCAGGTTTTATCACTTGAAGGCAAATCACTGAGAAGGGCACAGATCTCCTACCTTGAAACCTTTGTGGTTGCACAATGTACCTTTAAACGGCACAGGAATATAAACCACAGCTATTTGGCTTGTAAAAAAAAAATTAAGGAAATAAAAAAAGTCTGTTCAAAGTGAGTTTGTTTCACTTCCTGTGAACGCGGTCGGCAGAGCCCACTGTTGCAAAATGTTCTTCCCATCGTAGTTTGAATGTTGGTGGATTGATCCACCCTCGGTTGGGCGCCTACTCTTTCTGCTTTGCATGTCTTGACTGTTCTCAGCATCACACACAATCCTCCTACCTGGGGGATTGTGGAAGAGGTTTTGCACGCTCTTCTCTGGCCTGTTGAAGAAGGTGGTGGCCATGGAGTTGTATTCACCGTCGTCACAGTATAACTACAGAGAGCGAACAGGAAAAGGACGAAAAAACAGGAAAAAAATGCAATGAAATGTAAAACATGGTGGGATAAGGTGCGTGCGTGCGTGCGTGCGTGCGTGCGTGCGTGCGTGCGTGCGTGCGTGCGTGCGTGCGTGCGTGCGTGCGTGCGGACCTGCAGGGGATAGTCCTCCCCCTGGACGACGTCCAGTGGCTGGCAGGCGTTGGAGAAGTAGATCATGATGAAGGACACGGTGGCCGTGACGGCCGCCACCAGCATGGCCTCCATCACCTGGAGACAGGGCCGGTGGATGTACCTGAGGGGAGCGCCCAGCTCAGGTCAGCCTCACGCCATGACACTCTTACCATACGCGTGGTGGACAAGACCTACTGAGGAGTATCACTTCATATCGTTCCATATTGTGAGTGCTCGTCTGACCTGATTATGGACAGACAGTGGGGTATACTTTGGTTACGAAGAGGATTTAGAAATTGGAACGGGAAACGGGCTGACTTCACTTTGGATCAATTCATCAGCCAATGCATTCGTTACATAAAAAAAAACGGAATAATGTCAAATCTTTTGCTTCTGCTTCCTGTAAACGGTGCAGGTGGACACCTCTGCAGATTTAGTTTTTATTAACTGCTAAAGTTTTTATCAACAAACGAGATATACATTTTAGAACTGGGATATTCCAACGAAATGCAACCTCCTTTTTTACCTGCAGTTCTTAAATATGCAGACATAAGAATGAAAAAAACATTTCAAATTTTTGTGTACTTGATTTCTTTCTTATAATCAAAACGAAGCATTCAAACACTGAAATATAATTTGAATACCTAACGAACGAATGAATATCTGAATATTCAAATATTTGCCCTCAGCCCGTTATTTCTCAGAAAAGCGGACGAGAAAAGGTTCTGGTAAATGACGTCAAGATGCAGGTTTTACTTTTGTTCTGCTTTGATAAAATATGAAGTATAATCTAAATTACTTTTTTCATTGCATAGGCAATGTTAAAAAAGTGTGGTCCGATTGTTTGAGGTGGCCCCCGTTGTGAACCCCTCCTGTCCAGAAGCCTTCCTGTGGTCGAACGCAGCAGAAGCAGCCCCGTCAGTACCTGATCCTGAAGATGGTCAGCCAGTAGTTCAGGGCGTTGAACAGCGCGCCCAGAAGCCCACCTGGGGGTCGACCACATTCACAGGTTAGAACAAACACACTAATTACAACCCACAATCAATTCCTTAACAGAAACTACGAAACCACCACAACAGATATTAAAGGACCCTTGAATATTATTCTTATTTATAAATAGAATGTTTTTTCTAACAACATAGCCCATCTCTCAAAAATAAAATCGTCTGCATATGTCCTTATCGCCCCTAAAGATAATGGATTAAGAAGTGTTTTTTTCCACACGAAGGTAATACCCACGGCTGTGCGACCAATGAGAATTTGGTGCATATCCAGAACTATTCAACCCAACCAACAAAACTTGACCGCCCCATTTTACAGTAAATACTTCTACTGTATCTAGGCACTAAACTTGGAGATGCATCAAGTGAAACTGGGTTTATCAAAGATGACATCGTACTAAATCGTCTATAATCATGTTAGATCTTCTTTTCAAAAATTTCTGAACACCAATAGTCAAGGATATAATCATTTACCTTATCAACCTAGTCCTTGAGGTTATAACCCGTTGGTGACAATATAATAATCTATTAAGTGTATTATTAGGTTTACCTATAGCTCCCATGCCGATGAAGAGAGGTATTTCGTAGAGGTTATACTCCGAGGAACTCTGAGGAAGGACAAACCATGAGAAAGATGAACATTAATGCACCTCTCTCCCAGAACCATTAGAATCAGAAGACTTGCAGTAAGAAACGGACAGAATGAACACAAGGATCGTACGTTTCTGTCGAAGCTCCCGAAGTTGATGAGACCGGGATTGGACAATTCCCCCGGGTTATTGTGGTAGACACTCAGGAAGAAGTTCAGAGTGAAGGTCGAGATCATGGAGGCAAAGAACTGGAAGGAATCACAGCAGATAGTGAAGGAGCATACCAGAAAGAAATCTGAAGACAGCTGTGATTCGTGCATAGGACTTATTATTATTAATATTTAGACAAGAAATGAACACACTGAATTGGGGACCTGCACTGGTTTATTTTGTCATCGAGCCAGGACCCAGTTTACCCATGAAGGCCTCCCAGGAAACCTACCCCGGACCGGGAAGAAGCTGGACTATCACCTTCCCCCTTGCCCTCAGTGTTTTGGATAAAACCCCTTCGTTGTCCGTTTACACAACCAACGTTGACCACGTCTCTGTCAAACTGCCAAATCTAATCCGTTGTCAACACATATTAAGACTTTAAAGTGTTACATTCCTCTATTTAGCACCACTTCTGGTTGAGCCCCTCCCACTTCTGTTTCATCCCAATGCTATTCCAGTAAGGATAGAGCGTCGACCGTACACAGACACACGGTGGGGGCACTGCCCGTCCGTGGTGCGAACGTGGACATGAGGCTGACTACTTACTATCCTCCAGGTCAGCATCTGGTTCCAGTAGGAGGCTGCCTCCTCCAGGGAGAACAGGACGCCCCCTGGACGGCACACAGAGAGAGAGAGCGCTTTCTACGGTGTCAATGCAGGCCATGGCCAGACCGTTAGCAACCTTTGTGTCCTTTAGGTGATAACATATAAAGGCCCTCGAGTATTCTGCACGTTTCAAATACTAAAACAACCTTTTTGGTTTGTGTGAATGTACGTACAGTGTCAGTTAAATATTAAAGTAGTGGACAGCAGAAAACAATGCCTTCTAATTATCTTATACGTCTGTTTTCCCTCCTTGCAACAAAGCCAGCTGGGGACCCGCCGCCCGGGGCGACCCGCCGCCCGGGGCGACCCGCCGCCCGGGGGGACCCGCCGCCCGGGGCGACCCGCCGCCCGGGGGGACCCGCCGCCCGGGGCGACCCGCCGCCCGGGGCGACCCGCCGCCCGGGGCGACCCGCCGCCCGGGGGGACCCGCCGCCCGGGGCGACCCGCCGCCCGGGGCGACCCGCCGCCCGGGGGGACCCGCCGCCCGGGGCGACCCGCCGCCCGGGGCGACCCGCCGCCCGGGGCGACCCGCCGCCCGGGGCGACCCGCCGCCCGGGGCGACCCGCCGCCCGGGGCGACCCGCCGCCCGGGGCGACCCGCCGCCCGGGGGGACCCGCCGCCCGGGGCGACCCGCCGCCCGGGGCGACCCGCCGCCCGGGGGGACCCGCCGCCCGGGGCGACCCGCCGCCCGGGGCGACCCGCCGCCCGGGGCGACCCGCCGCCCGGGGGGGGATGTGTGTCCGCGTGCGCGTGCGCGTGCGCGTGCGTGTGCTATGTACCAACGGGCGCTCCGAAAGCGGCCGAGACGCCGGCTGCAGCTCCAGCAGAAACAAAATCTCTTTTTTCTGTGTCCCTTCGGAAATACTCAAAGATCTACAACAGAGGAACACACAGACGCATACTGAAGAATCAACAACCGCTTTGTCAACACATTTTAGCTGCTGTGATACTGAATGTAACATAATTAAAACAGACGTACTTTTCTTATGCAAAACAAAATAAAAATTACGTTTTTATAAAAGTGGACTGATCATTAGGTGTAGTTTTTTTGTTTGTTATATAAAGCGTGCCTGATTAATCAATTAAAGAACTGATTTAATAACTTCCTTCTTGCCGACACAAAACAAGTTCACAAGACAGAGGTCGGCGGACTGACCTTGAAGTCCCGTTTCAAGGACGTACTGCGGCCCTGGGAGACCCCCGCCGCCACCACAGCCCCCGAGTGGATCATGGGGCCTTCCTGGGGGGGAAGGGGACGACGTCAACAACAACAACAACAACAACAACAACAACAACAGGACTGGAATGTGATCTAAAACTCATTACGTAGCCTATCATACAACATCATCTGATCTAAAACTACCTCTGTCAGTCATTAAGACGACCTTGCTAATGCACAACTTGGAATCATTAATAAACCAATGAAATAAAATGGTCATCCACCAACAATTAGAATAAAAGCGACGTTGTGCTGTGGAGCAACTCTGCGGACTAGCTTAATGTGTGTTTGTGGTACCTTTCCAACCGTGAGGCCTCCGGCCACGGAGCAGATGACCCCCGCGACCTTCACCAACAGGGTCTGTCCAACACAAACAAGGTGTTTTAGTACATTTGAATGTATGCCTAGCCCTAGTATATAGCGTTTACTGTCTAGGTCACACACACACACACACACACACACACACACACACACACACACACACACACACACACACACACACACACACACACACACACACACACACACACACACACACACACACACACACACACACACACACACACCACTGTGGGCAAAGGGATGATGCATTTCTCTGGGACATACCTTCAGACGGACCACCCGAGGAATCTTGACTCCGTTCAGGTAACATTTAATCTGAGGTATGCCACTTCCACCGGCTATGGGCTGACAGACGAGACATTAATGGGGAGGGGGAACAGTGAAAGCAGACGATAAGAGATATGGAGGGGGGGGGGATGCTAGTTCATGTAATTGGAGATAGATGAGGTTAATTGGAGAGTCTTTCGAGTTTGCGATTGAGACATCGTGTCGTAGTAGTGTTTAGAAGAGGAAATTCCCAAGGGGAGTTCCTCGTGGTTCCTCTGTCTGCACAGCGAGCCACTCAGTAATGTTCTCCCTGTTGCCATGTAGAAGGTGTTGTTTAGCACCGGTCTACCGCACTCCTGGGCGTCGTCATAGCAAGCATTGTAGAGCAGTCAGACTTCAACATGGTGACATCCAGTTCATACAGGGATATGTGCTGTGGCATGTTATCTTCAGATGCACAGCTGTGATGAGGAACATGTGCTTGGATAGTTTGATCATTATTTGCTCCCGTCGAGCCCCGTCGGAAGAGCAAGGCACCACCAGGGTTAAAGGTTTGAATCCCTGCCCAGCTCAACTGGGAGAGCGTGGCAGTAACAGCCAGGGTTAAAGGTTTGAATCCCTGCCCAGCTCAACTGGGAGAGCGTGGCAGTAACACAGTCAGGGTTAAAGGTTTGAATCCCTGCCCAGCTCCACTGGGAGGGCGTGGCAGTAACACAGTCAGGGTTAAAGGTTTGAATCCCTGCCCAGCTCAACTGGGAGAGCGTGGCAGTAACACAGTCAGGGTTAAAGGTTTGAATCCCTGCCCAGCTCAACTGGGAGAGCGTGGCAGTAACACAGTCAGGGTTAAAGGTTTGAATCCCTGCCCAGCTCCACTGGGAGGGCGTGGCAGTAACACAGTCAGGGTTAAAGGTTTGAATCCCTGCCCAGCTCCACTGGGAGGGCGTGGCAGTAACACAGTCAGGGTTAAAGGTTTGAATCCCTGCCCAGCTCCACTGGGAGGGCGTGGCAGTAACACAGTCAGGGTTAAAGGTTTGAATCCCTGCCCAGCTCCACTGGGAGGGCGTGGCAGTAACACAGTCAGGGTTAAAGGTTTGAATCCCTGCCCAGCTCCACTGGGAGGGCGTGGCAGTAACACAGTCAGGGTTAAAGGTTTGAATCCCTGCCCAGCTCCACTGGGAGGGCGTGGCAGTAACACAGTCAGGATTAAAGGTTTGAATCCCTGCCCAGCTCAACTGGGAGAGCGTGGCAGTAACACAGTCAGGGTTAAAGGTTTGAATCCCTGCCCAGCTCCACTGGGAGGGCGTGGCAGTAACACAGTCAGGGTTAAAGGTTTGAATCCCTGCCCAGCTCAACTGGGAGAGCGTGGCAGTAACAGTCAGGGTTAAAGGTTTGAATCCCTGCCCAGCTCCACTGGGAGGGCGTGGCAGTAACACAGTCAGGGTTAAAGGTTTGAATCCCTGCCCAGCTCCACTGGGAGGGCGTGGCAGTAACACAGTCAGGGTTAAAGGTTTGAATCCCTGCCCAGCTCCACTGGGAGGGCGTGGCAGTAACACAGTCAGGGTTAAAGGTTTGAATCCCTGCCCAGCTCCACTGGGAGGGCGTGGCAGTAACACAGTCAGGGTTAAAGGTTTGAATCCCTGCCCAGCTCAACTGGGAGGGCGTGGCAGTAACACAGTCAGGGTTAAAGGTTTGAATCCCTGCCCAGCTCAACTGGGAGGGCGTGGCAGTAACACAGTCAGGGTTAAAGGTTTGAATCCCTGCCCAGCTCCACTGGGAGGGCGTGGCAGTAACACAGTCAGGGTTAAAGGTTTGAATCCCTGCCCAGCTCAACTGGGAGGGCGTGGCAGTAACACAGTCAGGGTTAAAGGTTTGAATCCCTGCCCAGCTCCACTGGGAGGGCGTGGCAGTAACACAGTCAGGGTTAAAGGTTTGAATCCCTGCCCAGCTCCACTGGGAGGGCGTGGCAGTAACACAGTCAGGGTTAAAGGTTTGAATCCCTGCCCAGCTCCACTGGGAGGGCGTGGCAGTAACACAGTCAGGGTTAAAGGTTTGAATCCCTGCCCAGCTCCACTGGGAGGGCGTGGCAGTAACACAGTCAGGGTTAAAGGTTTGAATCCCTGCCCAGCTCCACTGGGAGGGCGTGGCAGTAACAGTCAGGGTTAAAGGTTTGAATCCCTGCCCAGCTCCACTGGGAGGGCGTGGCAGTAACACAGTCAGGGTTAAAGGTTTGAATCCCTGCCCAGCTCCACTGGGAGGGCGTGGCAGTAACACAGTCAGGGTTAAAGGTTTGAATCCCTGCCCAGCTCCACTGGGAGAGTGTGGCAGTAACACAGTCAGGGTTAAAGGTTTGAATCCCTGCCCAGCTCCACTGGGAGGGCGTGGCAGTAACACAGTCAGGGTTAAAGGTTTGAATCCCTGCCCAGCTCCACTGGGAGAGCGTGGCAGTAACACAGTCAGGGTTAAAGGTTTGAATCCCTGCCCAGCTCCACTGGGAGGGCGTGGCAGTAACACAGTCAGGGTTAAAGGTTTGAATCCCTGCCCAGCTCCACTGGGAGAGCGTGGCAGTAACACAGTCAGGGTTAAAGGTTTGAATCCCTGCCCAGCTCCACTGGGAGGGCGTGGCAGTAACACAGTCAGGGTTAAAGGTTTGAATCCCTGCCCAGCTCCACTGGGAGAGCGTGGCAGTAACAGTCAGGGTTGATTCCCACTATGTCAACCCAGGTTAGTGCACAGACCCTTAGAATAGTTGTTTCGTGGATAAAAGCATGCACCAAATACAATATTAGTATTTTTAATACATGACTTGACTGTTTTGTATTTGATACTTTAATTGTTGTGGGAGGAGCCTTATGTATCCCAATACATATGGCAATCAACCTCGTTATAAGCAATTGTTATTTAACAAAACAGAACATGGAATACATGTAAGACATATAAGATAAGTACATCATACAAGACCCCACTAAGTATAATGATACGGCAAGAAAACAACCTGAAAAAGGGGAAGAACAAACGTCTCCAAAATACACCATTATTACAATTCAGTCAACTATTTCCCGACGTGTTGGAGCTTCTCCTTACCTCGAAGAAGGCCACTATGATGGCTCCCACCATAACGAAGGACGAGTTCAGGACGGCCCACAGGATGAGGGAGATGGACAGACCTCCCCCAGCGGTGAACTTCTCAATATCTTGAAGCGAGGGGGGGTCAAAGGTCAGGGAATGACTAAGGCCAGCAGTGTTGAAGAGAGAGGGCCACGGCACTAGCGTTGACCTTAACGCGACTAAGACGGCGAGGAGCTGAGTGAGCAGACAGCGGGGGACACTGCACGGGGGGCGAACCGAGTTAAATACTGCAAAACTGGAATCAATGTTTATTAAATCTGTGCAGGCTGATAACACACAAGAGCTATTGTGTATGCACCATTATTTGCAGATTGATGTGATCTGACCTACTTTTTAGAGCGGTGCCACTAACTCTGTGGCTACAAGGCGGGACAAGCAGTTGGTAATGTGGTAATCCTCCCAAATCGCCCAACAGTTACATTCAATAGGCTTCATTTTTATATAAAAGGCAATTATTTTGCATCTGTAAAGTGATAGGATGAATCGTATAGGATCTCTGAATAAGTGAACGCAGCATGCAGCTTACGAGTAGTTTGCAAGATAAAATCGAATAGAAACAGCCCTGTTCTCCTAACTTGTTCTGAAACTTCTGGAGAGTTAGCAGCTTAACACAACCTCCGTCACCCTCGATGCCATTTCAAAACAGAATATATTGGCAGCAATGTGTTTCCGTGGCTGGTTTATGTGCCAAGACGACAAAAATCATTAAGAGGGGCCAAATAATTACTATTTTGATCATTAACGAAGGACAAAACACACAACCAATGAAGGGGAGTGCGTGTGTGTGTGTGTGTGTGTGTGTGTGTGTGTGTGTGTGTGTGTGTGTGTGTGTGTGTGTGTGTGTGTGTGTGTGTGTGTGTGTGTGTGTGTGTGTGTGTGTGTGTGTGTGTGTGTGCGTGCGCGTGTGCGTGCGCGGTCGTTCATTTCATGCCCAGTAAGGATACGCTCTTTGACCACGTAGTACTTGAGTCCTGCCAGCTGCTCCACCATGATGTCGATGAAGCAGGCGATGAGTCCCGTCAGGAAGCCGATGAGACCACAGACCACCCAGCGGCTGATCTCCAGACAACGGAAACCCTGCAGGAACACGACGACGTGTGAGTGCACCACATGAAAACAGTCCAGTGTCTCTACTCTCAATGACAGAGTTATGGTGCAGTTGGTTATAGTGTGACGTTTCTCATGTTATATCTAGTGTGTGTTGACGTCGATTGGTGCCAGGTACGAGTACTCACTAGATAGCTCATCCTGCGCTCTTCCTCCAGGAAGAGCTGGTTTTCACTGTTGTCATAGTCCAGGCTCTGAAACACATCCAAATAAACAAAACAGTTTAGTTATAGTGTATGAGGCTGCAGTCTGCTTTGCCAACATAATGGTTGAATAACCTCCTAGGACAAAGTCGTTCATTTAGCAGAAATGGTTTTATGTCAGTATCACATCCCTGTGCCTCGCAGTTGCACTGATTTAAGAGGTTTCAAATGTTTCATAGCTACATCAAATGGTTGAAATAGTTTCATAGCTACATGAGGTGGATTCCAATGTTTCCTAGCTACATCTTCTTATCTTGATGCAGACCCTAAACCCCAAATTAATTTAGATCCCTTTATTTGCAAAACAACCACACAAAAGAGAACTAACGCAACACTAGAATCACACATTGTTAATGTTTTGTCATGATAGGTGGGATTCAGTTTTGTGTGTACGTGAGAATTAATTGGGGGGCCAACACTGCTGTACCTCGTACTTGAGCGACAAAAGCTTTTCGTTGTGCGCGATCTCTTTGGGCCGGCCCTTTAACGAGTCCTGAAACAGTTGGAGGGTCACGGTCAGAAGGGTAAAGAGTTGAAGAGGCAGAGGACGCCACTGTGCCACAGTACCACAAAACCTGGGACTCAGGGGAGACTTTAGAGAGACGTTATATTGTACAAGATGAAATGCAATACACACAAATGACCACGTACTATGTATAAATGAGCGCTTAGTGTAGCTGTTAACTACATCCTGATTTCTGCAAAGTATAAAGAGCGAAAATCCAATCGCATTGTGAACATTTAGTATTTCTGTATGTAGGTTTTGTAATACCAATTGACCAACTGATTACATACTTGCATTGATGAGTGCATGCAGTTTACAATGACATTATTACATTTTCTGCCTCTGAAATAGGTGTATGAAACTGGATACAATCAGCGCCTCACGTATGAAACGTCGGCCAGACGATCAATCACACCACAGCAACAACAAGGAAAGATTAAAATTGTCTTCATCAACATATTAGTTATTATTCTATAATTTCTTCCTAAAAAAAACATAAATTACAAACATTATACCACAAATAGACCTCACTGAGCGAGAGGGAAAGGGTACAATTACCGTATTTATTATACATTTATAAAACTAAATGTGTTTAAGTCCATGTGTGAACATGCTCATTGTTAAATATTGAAATGGTTGAATTAGAAAATGGTGACTTTTTGGCTGTAATTGCATTCCTTAATTAGTTTCTACCCATTAGCTAAAAGCTACCCTACATCAACAAATGATTATAAACTGGCCAAACATTTTGATGAAGATTTGAAAGTCACAAGGATTGTGTAATTTCTGTATTCCGATCATGAGCTTCACCTTTCACATACAATAAAACATCTTTGTCAAGGTTTTCTGCTAAAAAAAATAAGTATCCTGAACAAGACATTTAGTAAACACCTGCATGAATTAAACTCCATGAATTCACAGTTGTCATAAGACCAGCTACATAGTCAAGAAGCATGCATGCTAACACAAAGTCATAAACGCATGAAAGAAGGAAATCTGCAAGTAAATGAGCATAACTTTGGAGATTGAATCCACACATAGAAAACCATTATTATTCTAGGCTACATATCAGGTAAACAGTAAATCTGTCTGCCATTTAGGAATATGTTCAGATTTTCCACTAATGATAATCTTTGGGCATGTAGACAAGCAGGCATGCAAGAATGTGAAAGTCATTGAAAATCACAATAACATGCAGGAGGGAAAGTCTTTACTAATCAAGCCAACATGAGCCAAAGTAATACATAGCACCACAGCTAAGCAGATGAAGATTCCTTTGGGTGATTTTTTTGGTCTTGGCAGAAGTAGAATGATCGAAATTTCCATGCAAGACAGTCATAAGATCTTGATTCGTGATTCTTGACCTTTTCCTTTTTTAATAGGAAGATAGGATTTTACACATTTTCATTCCTCCTACTCATTGTTCTGTTTTCCTGTTTTGGCTAATTGCGTTGAATTTTGTCTCCAAGATAATGAAAAGTTTGAAAAAGGTTTTCAGATGACAAATGCTTCAGAAGTTGCAGTTCAGGCAGGAGGGTAGAATGCCAGTGTGATTGACAGACAGAAGAGAGTGAAGAGGGATCTGAACTGACTTTACCTCCTCTGACGTAATTTCTTCATCCATATTCACCGTGCTGACTCTGCCTATCTGAGATATGCTTCCTCCAGACTGCTATGAACCAAAAAACAGTGCATACTCAACATTTAAACATATGACAACGTGTTGCAGCCGGCAGTTACAGTTATTGTGGTTAAAATAAGTTCGTAAAAGAGAGTGGTGTGCCATATTTCTGTCATCTGTGACATTGTTGTGGCAGCTTTGAATGACAGCCCGATTTCCAATCATTGAATTGCCCAAAAGGAAGTAGACATTTCCAGTATTTCTATTTAAGGTAGACACTGTTTGAGGAATAGTAGCCTGTCATGTGATAGAAGCTCTACTCATCATCTGTCCACTTCTTGAGTCCATCGGCCAACCCCTGCAAAAAGTCACTGGGAGTACCTCCATTGAGACTTAGCAAAACGTCCTACTGCATAAAGCGTTAAATCAAAGCAAATAACATTGTCAGAGTTCTCTGGCCCCTCTTAGTGCATGGCTAATGTGGTTACTTCAAAACCACAGCAGCCAACCAGATGGATACACAGCCAAACAAGCACGCTAACTAGTAACTACCTGTCTGGAGTACCCGAGCTGCTCCGAACCGTTGAGCAGCGGCGTTCCTTCCCCCGTCGCGTTCGAGTCGTCAGCCCGGCTGGACCAAGACACTTTCTTCGTAATGTTGGCCATTGTCTAAGCGAAAATTTCCACCTGCAAAACAAAGAAAACTTAGCAAAAGACCAATTCAAGCTAGCTCTCTGTTTTCCTCCTCATCTCATGTCCCCATGACCAATATTGTCATAAACTCGTGACGCTTTGTAAGGGTGGCAGGCAGGGACAAAACATATTTGACGCGTGGTGCTGGGTGTTGTAGTTTTATTAGAACATCAATAAGCCTCTATGCTTTATGCTCTGAATAATGGGGCAACCTGAAAAAAAAAGTATGACATAATTTCTCGATGCATGACAAACCTTTTTTTTGCAGGTAGGATTGAACACCAGAAAATTTAAATTGACCTAAAACATATCCCCAACGCATAGTGTGATAATCTATAAACGAAATAAAGTTTGAGTTTATATATTTTTAAGTGAAATTGACATTATTTAATAGCTATTATATAATCATTGTTTATTATTGTTGCCTAATATTGCATACTCTATATTAGATATCCAATACTCTGAAACAAAAGTATTTGTTGCAGTACTGTATTAAGTTGAGTTACTGCTCTATTCAACATTGTGGTATCATATACAGCCATGATGGCTGCTTATTGGTGGCTGACAGTAGTTTAAACAAACATCATATTTGTATTTAAGGGTGGATATGTAAGAAAATACTTTTTAGTTTTAGTTTTACCATGCAACAATGTCTACATTCTACTTGAAAGAAAACAAATGTTTAATAGTGCTACCAGCCCAGGCCTATAAATATCGACCACTATGACATAGTTATAACAGGACAATAACTTGAAGACCATTCCACACATATGATGGCTAAGGAGCATGCGGTGAAATACAGCTGGATTGAGTCTCATGATGGGTGACTTCACTCGGGAAAGTGCAGCGTGTTGAAGGATTCAACCCACTGATCAGGGGAGTGGTGGTCTTCTGTTCTGCTTTCACTAAAGATTTCCTCATCTGGGAATATCCATTTGAGATTGTTCAGCTTCTGCATTCTGTCCCTGAGAAAAATTCGGTGGTTGCAAAACTCTGTCTAACCCCTACTAGGTTTGAGGTCTCTGTCGACATCATTCAAGTTCATTCATTCATGTTTTAAAAAGGCGACAATTTCCATCATGACGGACGTCGTGATTGGACGATGAAGGGGAGGGGGAATGAGTTAGTGGCGAGTGTGGTCTGGTCTGCTGCACCATTCTGAACCTCTTTTGCGGAGATATCTTTTCATCAGTTGGGTAATCCCATTCGCAAAGTAGGCATTTTTATTCTCACATCCATGTGGCTCAGTGGTGGTCTATATAACCCCTGTAAGTTTCATTCTGACAAAGAGGACCAGAAAAAGGACTGTCTGTTTCAGGTTTAATAGGAACATATTGGTATGTGTTTGTTTTTTGGTATTTACCATTTCAATGTATTCAGTTGGTCAGGAATTACTCCTGCGTATCAAAGCAAGCATCACAGGTAACTGATTCTGATACATTCAGACATCAGCCGTCATTATGGATCGCCGGTCAAAGGCTGCCGCCTCGGATGAGAACACTGCTCTGCTGGGCGGAGAACCGGGGACAGCTTCCCTGGTAGGTGAACATCTGACCTTCGTTATACTAACCCACTACATATCCTAACGTAATCACGTGACAAAAATATGTTCAGATTATTATAATAATTAGTAGTACTACTAGCAGTAGTAGTAGTAGTTGTATTGTGGTACAAGTATTGGTTGTAGAAGTTGTAGTAGTAGAAGTAGGCCTAGTACTATAAGTAGTAGCTTACCTTTTCTTAAATTGATCCATAGGTTGGCTGATTCGTACATAGTTTATATCAACAAATATATTAGTCAAATAAATTTGTAAAAGTAAAAAAATGTTTATCCATAGATTCTGTAGTTATATATATATATATACACATATTTATTCATATTTTTTTTTCATAAATTACAATTAAGTTTGTATGTAATTAATGAGCGGAGTCAATATATTAGATACACATATAGACCACTGGGTAACCCTTCACATGTGAACTCATCATACCCTTAACTGGCACAAAGATCATCAACCAACCTGGGACATACTGAAGTATCTATCTACGCATATTATATGCTTTCTTATCTTTATTTATTTTATCTTGTACTGTTGCTGCGTTGTGAATGTTGAGGAACCAAGCCTAAGATTTTTACTCTTGTGTACTGTACAATAAGATGTAATAAAAGTGATTCTGATTCTGATTCTGATTATCAGTCTACGTCACTCTCGTCACTCCCCGCTCTACGCGCGTGTCGTTGGCAGAAAGAGACGAGAGCGACAAGAGCCGCAATCATGTGTTGTTGTGCCGTTGGTTGCCCAAACCCTTTTAAGACTGATTATCCCATTTATTCTACTTCTTGCTTGTCAACATAATAAAACAATTCAAATACTTTAATAATTATGCTTTTTCTTATTCGTATTGCATGCTTATTAAATATACTCTGTTTGAGTTCATCTCCCTCAAAAAGTAGTCCCCTTTAATTACGATCGATCAAACATGTTTTTGACACCTCGAAGGGCATTATCCCGCTAATACCATGGCCACTTGCCAAGGAAAATAAATTAAGATCATTCATTTATATTTTCATGCGTTTTTCAATCCAAATATAAAGTTTTCACATAAATAGGACGGACCGTCAGGGACGCAGGAAGTCATATGAAGTGGGGGGTGCTGACTGCTGAATTGTTGAGCGGGGGGGGGGGGGGGGGGGGCGTCCCTGCGGACCGTAGCTACGACATGGCAGCGGGAGGTATTCTAGTCCGCTGAGCTATGAGCCAGAGAGCTAACGTTAAGGATTGTACAAATTCATAATTCGAAATTCGTCCCAGCCTTTATACCACAGATACTCTAGGGTCTATAGCATACAACTGCGTTGTCTGATTACATTTTAATTCAATTTGACAGCTCTCGTTTTAAAGAACAATCACTGCACCATTCGTTTCAATGGGCATTGCGACGGTCTATACTTTCAACATAAAGTGTACATATTTATAATTCGAAATTCGTCCCAGCCTTTATACCAACGATACTTTAGGGTCTATAGCATATAACCATAGTGTCTGATTACAGTTTAACGTAACAGTAAGCTGGCAAATTTTTTCTTTCTGCGCGCGCATCCGCAGTGTTGATATATATATATGTATATCTATCATATATACCCTGTATATATGTAACATCTTTTGTTGGACTATGTTTGACCACAAGTGTAACAAAAGACGCACAACGCAGCTTTTCCACCTCTGTCCCTCCAGTCCTGACCTGTGACCTCTTTCCATCCAGGTCAACAATTCCCGACTGTTCCTGGCCGTCTTCTCCGTGGTCCTGGGCAACTTCAGCTTCGGCTACTCCCTGGTGTACGCCTCGCCGGTGCAGACCGCTCTCCAGGGGTCTGAGGACCCGCGGCTCCAGATGGACTCCACGCAGTACGCCTGGTTCGGCTCCATCTACTCCCTGGGCGCCGCCGCCGGCGGGCTGGGCACCATGATGCTCAACGACATGATCGGCCGCAAGATGAGCATCATGACGTCGGCGCTGCCCTCCGCGGTCGGGTGGGTGAACCTCTCCCTCTGCGTTTCACACCCTGTGGTGGTCTCGTAAGGTGGTGCATTAATCCAACAGTACGGGTGACAGGAATAAGCATCGACCCCACGGTACGATATTACGATTTTGTTTGTGCCAACACGACATGCTTTGCGATTCTTTCAATGTTGCGATATTTTACGATTTTGTGTTTTTTTCCGGAGGGGCTGATTCAGACATTTTTGTTCACACACACAGCGCCTCCGGGTATAACCGGGAGGGGCTAAACAATCAAATTGACTTATCTGGCTTAAGTCTTTATAAAATTCATATTTGACTGCATCATATTATTACAGTAATTACATACACTAGTCCTATTTAAAGTGGAGCCAAACCCCCACATCAAACACCAACTCTTGGATTAGTTTGCAATAGACCTCACATGCTTTTTCATACATAGCCTGGCTCATATGGTTACCAGATCCCCTTAACCAAGTAAGTGCTCATGGAACCTGGATTTAAGGGGGGTATAGAGTGGATTCGGCCGGCCTGCGGGGTGTCCCTATAGGACACCTCTCCCAGTGTATAAGATTACGTAACAATCCTATTCTTTATTTATTTATATTCATAAAGTCGTAATATCATATGACTGGGTTCAATGCTATTACACAGTTCTTCAGTATTAAGAGTGATTGTTCCCATTTGTGACCCAATGTCCGCCAGGTTTAACAGAATAACACGCGTTTTCTGTGTAATTGTGTAATGCACCTGTTAATGTACCTGTAGTACTAATATACACGGATGCTAGGAATTGTATATAAGGTATTACAAACTGTATTGCAAGATAGTGGCCACCAGGATACACAGGGATCATGCATTATGCCCCTCCCCCTTCAGGTACATGCTGATGGGCGGAGCCTCAGACAGGTGGATGCTCCTTTTAGGGCGCTTCCTGACGGGCATCGCCGGGGGGATGACTTCTGCCTCCATACCAGTAAGACGTCCCGATGGTGTTACGGACCTTATCGTGCTCCGTCATGCTTCTGCCTGCATTTGAGTCTACGTGTGTGTGTGTGTGTGTGTGTGTGTGTGTGTGTGTGTGTGTGTGTGTGTGTGTGTGTGTGTGTGTGTGTGTGTGTGTGTGTGTGTGTGTGCATGCTTGTGTGTGGGTGCCTGTGTGGGTGTATTCGCTCATGTTTGTGTGTGTGTGTGTGCGTGTATGCATGCATGTTTGTGTGTGTGTGTGCGTGTATGCATGCATGTTTGTGTGTGGGTGTACTCACTCATGTTTGTGTGTGTGTGTGCGTGTGTGTGTGTGCGTTCCAGGTCTATATCTCAGAGATCTCCCACCCAGCGATCAGAGGGGCCATGGGTTCCTGCCCACAGATCACTGCAGTGTGTGGGGCCTTGGTTCTCTACGCTCTGGGTGAGATGGAGGAGCCGTGCTGTGTGGTTGCATTATTGTGTTTTCGTCATGATGTGCTGCGTGACTGTGTCATGTTGTAACGGTGTGATGGTGTCATGGCGTTATGGTGTTGCTGTTGTTTGTCTGAGGTTTCACATCTCAGTCGCACCGCAGAGTGAAGTGAAACGGGAACTGTGCGTGCGTGTGCGTGCGCGTGTGTGTGCGTCCTTCAGGCACGTGGCTGCCCTGGCGCTGGCTGGCGGTGGCGGGGGGGGTCCCGGCGGTGGCCCTGGTGGTCCTGGTGGCCCTGATGCCCTCCTCCCCCAGGAGGCTGCTCTCGCTGGGCCGGGAGGAGGAGGCGGAGGAGGCCCTGCGCTGGCTGAGGGGGCGGGACTACGACGTGCAGACGGAGCTCCGCGCTGTGCAGGTGAGAGCTGCTCGTCCCAGGACCCCCCCCCCACCCCCTGTCCTCTGCCAGCAGCCTTTTAAAGGTTCCACAAGTTTGTGCAACAACTCAAAAGGTGTGCCACCAGGTGTGAGTGTGATTAGCCGTTACAAGCCGTTTTGAACATCAGTGTGACAGGTCGATCAGCCTCCCAGCCTCCCCGGTGGACTGTAGCCAACGTTGCTCCGTCTTCCAGCCCGACACGCCCAGCTATGATGGCAGAAGAGGCTGATGGTCCAAACTGCTTGTCAGAGCTAATCACACTCACACCTGGTGGCACAATGCGTCACCTTTAAAACTCACGGCGAGGCGTCCTTTCACTACTACGCTCCACACCGTGCCGGAGGACCCGAGGAAGTGAGAGTGTTGATATTTTTAAGGGCGAACTCAAAGCCTAGCTTTTAGTCAGGCTTTGTATTAAACACCTACCATTTAACCATTTAACTAATTATTTATTTATTTATTTATTTCCACAAAGCTTTGGGTAAGGACGGGTGGGAGGGAGAGGTGGGGATTTTTTTGACATGTTTGAATATCTCTGGGTGAGTAGTGGGAGGGTGGGGGACGACGACGGTTGTATTAAGCACTTTGTGTTATATTTGCTCGTGTGAAAAGTGCCATACCAACTACGATCCGATCGATTTTTTGGACCCTATCAAAACGTACCTCGATACCACTTTTACCGCAAATTTAGGGAATGTTTTTCGACTAGCAACCAGGGCGAAGAGGAAACAAAACAAGCAGCTCGGGAAAAGATAGATACATCGCTAGCTCTATGCTGTAATGTTTCACAACCATATAATAAAAAGGCGTGTTTTGTTGCGTTAACATGTCAAAATATGTCTTAACCCGCAAAAATAGGTCACGTTAATATATCTGACCAACGTGGTATCCACGACCCACAATGGACATGTTATGTATGGAAAAGCCTTGCTTATTGTGTGAATTACAATAAAGAAATGAACTGTAGTCTGTAATTATTTGATTAAAATCGTACCCTGATGCACACGGCGATCTTGGAGGTTAACAGGACAGATTTCTGGGGTTGTTGGGCAAAATCTTCACATCACGACCCAAAAGTTACTGTTATACCGGAATACTAAATCTGACAAACAAGTTGAAACGTACTCTATAATGAATACAATCTTCACAAGTTATAATGAGACACAAATCGATCGGATTATTGTAATGTAAGTGTTGTGCTGAAGACATTTGTGTGTGCGTTACAGAACAGCATCAGATCCCAGAGGGGCGTCACCCTGAGGGAGTTGGCCACGCCCACGTACTACCGGCCCATCCTCATCTCCGTGGGGATGCGATTCCTGCAGCAGCTGTCGGGCATCACTCCCACTCTGGTCTACATGCAGTACATCTTATCCACAAGCAAAATAGCTCTGGATCCCGGGTAGGTGACGAGAAGGATCCCTTCTGGATTTTACAACTTCTGTTTGGGTCGTCTACAGAATTGTTATATATATATTATTTATATACTGCCCTTACCCATAGACGTTTTGTTAGCACCGCCCCTACATACACATTAATAACAGAAGGGGGCACCAAAACAGCCTGATGATCATCATCCTATTACTTATTGTTTTAATGTAAGCACAACTGCTGCCTCCATACCAGTAAGTTAGACCAATGTTTGGAAGGTTATTTTACTGTGGCCGAAATGTCTCTCCCATTCTTCTGCCTACATACGAATCGGTGTGTGTGTGTGTGTGTGTGTGTGTGTGTGTGTGTGTGTGTGTGTGTGTGTGTGTGTGTGTGTGTGTGTGTGTGTGTGTGTGTGTGTGTAGGTGTGAAAAATAAAGGTAACACAAGATCAACATACAATTTCAGACAACAATCAAATGGATTATGGTACCCCCTGTCTTAGGTCTCTGGGGTTTGGGCCCCCAAGGGTGCACTCACACTAGGCCATCTGGCCTTGGCCGTTGGCCGTCGCAACTGTAGGCTCTTGTACATACATCATCACGTCGTAACACGTCATCACCAAGCATCCATCACCAAGCATGCACGGACCATAATAAAGTCTGCCGGTAGTCAGAGTTTTAACAACAATGGACAACAACACAGAGAACACACCAACAGTTGAACCGCTTGACGCCATGTTTACCGTTTAATGGGAAAGAAGGCTCGTCGCCTTTATCATGTCCGTGGTCGTCGCATGGACTATACGTCATCCAGCTCAGGTTGCGTAGCCGTGCGTGTGCGCGTGTCGGCTCATTAGCATCTGTACCGCGGCGGCCCGTACCGTAGCAGCACACCTCTCCCAAGTGGCCAAGTTGGCCTGGCCTGGCCAGACTGGCCACACTCACACTGGCAGATTTGAGCACAGTTAGGTGTGAAAACGGCCCCGGCCACGGCCAGATGGCCTAGTGTGAGTGCACCCTAACATACACTGGGCCCCGGCCCCGGTCAGACAGGCTACGGCAGGTGGCCGTCAACAACATCATCAGGAGGGTAAAACCAAACAGCCTCGTGTCAACCCAGCTCATGTTCCGTATTGGTGGGCGAACAATCCTATGTTTGGCATCCTTATTTACGGATGTTCGGAAGAGCTGACGTCAAGGAAGAAAAAGTGATGTCGCTAGGAATGCCACAAGCCAGATCCCTATCAGAATGTTAATTAGAATGCTAACATACAGTACATTCCGTGAATTTGCTTCAGAGCAGATCATAGCCTCTGAGCATTCCACTCGCTAGCATTACGGGAAGCATAGATCGTTAATCATCAGTTGTCACTAGTTATTGTAAAACCGTCCCGAATATTTCAATCGAAAAAACATTTGTGGCAACTATTGGAGTAAACGGCCAGGTCATGGGTGGGTTTACACTGACTTTTCGGAATAGGATTGGATGTCGTTGGCATAGCACTGCCCTCATTTATGAGCGCGTGTACACCGCAAGAGGACGCTGGTTTGCACAAACATCGTTGATGGTCACCGTCGACTAAGACGATATTAACCTTTAATTATCATTCTTTTGTCGCCGTGAGACTCTTTTCTCACAGCGACAAAAGTGAAACAGTTGTTGAATGCCTTTCAGGATCGCCACGGTCATCGTCGGAGTCGTCCGCCTGTTCTCGGTCGCCATAGCAGCCAGTTTGATGGACAGGGCCGGACGTAAGGCCCTGCTGTACACCTCCAGCATGCTGATGATCCTGTCCAGCCTGAGTCTCACCATGTACTCCCACGCCAACGGGTGCACCCCCCCGCCGACCCCACCCAACGTCACCCGCCTCCCCCAGCCCGGGTTCGACTCCCTCGGGGTCGCGCCCGCAGGCCTCAGCCTGGTGCCGCTCTTCCTCGTCATCATCTTCATCTTCGGTGAGTTCATTACAAGGGCTTCGGTGAGTTTGGGGCCTTCTACAGGAAACAAAGAACTGGGAACCGACCCAGGCTGACCCTAAACTGGTTCCCAGCCCAACGATCCTCATTTGCATTACCTCCACGAGTACTCCAGCAGTCCAGACAGAATGACCGTGGACGTGTGTGTGGCTTTATTGAACATTGATTCCCTTTGTGTGGGCGAGCTGTCTACATAGTGTTTGGGCTATATGTATTTGAGATCAGATATTGCCTTGTCAAATGATTTGTCAAAGGATTCCACATTTATTCCTGGTAACGGTGTTTAGGTATGCTAGCAGCCCTAACCCTGACTCAGCTTGTTGAAGCCGTGCCGGTTGTCTCCTATAGGCTACGCCATGGGCTGGGGACCAATCACGTGGCTCCTGATGGCGGAGGTGCTGCCCCTGGTGGCCCGGGGCGTGGCCTCTGGGCTGTGCGTGGCGGTCAGCTGGCTGACGGCCTTCGCAGTGACGCACCTCTTCATTATCCTGGCCGACAGGTACGGCCTGTACGTGCCGTACCTGTGCTTCACCGTGGTGTGTGTGTTCTGCCTGCTCTTCACAGCCGTGCGCGTCCCCGAGACGCGGGGGCGCACGCTGGAGGAGATTGAGAACTTTTTCAGAACCGGACGCACTTTCACAATCAGCAGCTAGAGGTCCAGGGTTGGGTTCATGAGACCTGTGAGCGTGAATGAACAATCACGTGCACACGCACACACGGAGGTCAATGATTCGTTGAGATCGGGGCTTGGAAGTGTTTGAAATGGAGGTTGTATCTTACCCCAAACTTGTACATTACCTACTAACAGTCAAGTTGCAGGTGCTATTTCCTGAATCTTCTGGAATTCTTATCCTCAGCGAAAAAGTGTCAGGGAACCTGGCTATAGAAAGATATGTTCACCTGTTCTCCACTGTGCCTTTGACTTGGAACAGTTCTCTGTTAAATAATATCAATAAAAAATGACCGTGGTCTGTACTACTTCCAAAAGTTATTTTGCGATGATCATGGTGTGCAGCACTTCAATGAGTAGTGTTTGTGCTATGAGGATCAGAGGGAGCTGTGTTTATAGTCTACACCTTCTCAATACAACAATATCCAGAGCTCAGAGGAAGCTGGAGCAACAAACTCCACCTTGTCATTACTAGGCAACAACAACTACTGAAATTAGGGAACCTGCTTTTAGCACAAAGTTTAAAGTTGAAAGGAAACGCCTTAATGAGGGACAAACTGTGTAGTAATGATGACTCAACTGAAGGGTGTAAACGCAGGGAGTTTTAATGTCTAAAGGCTGCTGAACGTGCATCGGCTGAGAACTTGTTTAGCAGACCTAGGCCTGCTGGCTTTAAGGGCGTATGGGCGTAGCTTCAGAACATTTAGAAGAATGGGTTGCCTGACGATCAAGGGGAACCTTTTGGATGGGAGTCTGAATCTACAGTCAGACTACTGGAATCAAAGGCTGAAGGACTGTCTGACGGATGACGGAGGGGGCCGGCGTGAGGCAGCCTCCACCCGGCCCGGGCCAGGGTGGAGGCAGCACGTCTGGTGTCCGTCGAAGGATCCGTGTGCACAGGTTAAACCAGCCATCAACGCACACACTCAGAGAGAGATCCCCTGCACGGCCACGTGGAGCACCAGCACCAAGTCTCCATCGACAGTCTTCTAACAATAAACTGGCTTTCAACATCCCCGCCTGAGTCCTTTGTCTGATGGAGCCCAACAAAAGCCCCCTAGGTGGCGTGTTGTAGCCCCTAGGTGGCGTGTTGTAGCCCCTAGGTGGCGTGTTGTAGCCCCTAGGTGGCGTGTTGTAGCCCCTAGGTGGCGTGTTGTAGCCCCTAGGTGGCGTGTTGTAGCCCCTAGGTGGCGTGTAGCACTAGCCTTGCTATTTACAGAAACCAAGATCTCCCTGGAAGTTTTCAGACTTTCTTTATTAACTAATTTGACGTACATTCATATCGTACTAGACACAGCAACAATAGTAACCTATCTTCACCCGCACATCACATCATCAAATCCATATCATCCCACCAACTCTTTAAAAAGCAGCTTAAAAAACATCTTATCTTTTCATGAATCATTTAATCACTTCCTGTCCTGGCCCTTGCCCCACATCTTTTTTCTATCCACCACATGCTTTTATTACATCTTTTCCATTGAACTTTGCTTATTTATGTATTTTGTCTCCATATTTTCTAAAGTTTATTTGTTTCTTATAAATCGGATTTGATTGTGATTATTGAAAAGGCTGGAACTCTTGTTCAAGCCTATTGGGCTTCGTTCCCTCCATGCACCATAGATGTTAATGTGTGCTAAATAAATAAACTAAACTAAACTTAACTTGCTATAAACGTATAACTTAATGGCACTAATTCTCCATTCAATAAATGACAAACATATTTTATGTCTGCGTCACTCAATCATCTATACCTTCATGGGAATGCTTTTCTGACATGTTGCCTCCCCTAGACTCCAGGCCAAGTATTTGTGAAGGAAGTTTACAACCTTCCAGTTAAATGTCTACACATTAACAGTTAAAGAACTACACATTAGCACATTAAGAGGTAAAGACGTGCACATTGTCTACAAAACACATTAACAGTAAAGATGTACATGTCTACACATCAACAGTAAAATAGTCCAGTTGGAGAAGTCCTATTAATACAAGGACATCACTTGAATTCCCTAAGCTAGCCATTAAAGAAACACCAGAGGCACTCATTGTCTGAAAACTAGTCAGAGGAAAAATATATATGCAGCATATTGTATCACTTGTATACACACAAACACATACACACACGCGCACACAGACATGTACTTATGCACACATTCATGCACGGGGGGATTCTCACCCGTCATATTTTAGTAGTATTTTAGTAGTCCAACTCGAGTCTCAAGTCTTAGGTCGTCAGTCCAAGTCTACCCACTAAACATTTTCACCACAATGGTCCAGTCCAGGTCTTATGGGCCTCTGTTGTAACTTGACCCATTTTCAACCAACTGCAATTCTATCATATGGTAAATAGGCTAAATTGATTATATGAACATTATACCAATATTGTAAAATCAAGGCCAAACAATAATTGTTAACTGGCCAGCAGGGCAGCTGTCAGGAAGACCAATAATGGCAACAGCAATTTGACCGTATGTGGAATCAATATTACTTGGTTATGTGGACCATATATATTATATAAATGTCAGTTTTACAGTCAAATAATCGCAACACCAAACATTCAGTCAGGTTAAGGGAGACGCACACACCAGGGGCGCAGATGGGATTTTTGAACTGGGGGGGACCAAGCTGTCAGCAAATTATTTCAACTCAATAAGTTATTTTTGTGTAATTTGGGCTTTAACTAGCGCTCAAGTAGTTACTTTCGTAATAGCCTATGGGCCAATGGTTTGCACTGAAAAGGGTCAGGTTGATTTGGCTTTGTATATGTCATTATCATGTCAACTTCCTTTCCATCTGTGTCGCCTCCTGTCCCTCCTTGTTCTGTCCTTGCTTCTTCTGTCTGTATTCCTTCTTTCCCTCCTTGTTCTGTCCCTGCTTCTTCTGTCTGTATTCCTTCTTTCTCTCCTTCCTCATGCAGTCTCTTTCTTGACTGACAAGGGCCTGCCTCACTGTCATCAGGAATTGCCTGCAGGCCAGGAGGATAATGTTGACATTTTAAATCTTATAATTTCACTTAACAGTTGCTTATTAGTGTGCCTGGAAAAGCACACTACTACTATACACCATAGTTATTATAATATTGTATTCTTCTCTACGTTATTCGGTCGACTACTCCTCCCAGTTTTGGTCGCATACACACGAAAAGGTACCAAAACGGTGGCTCGGTCGGGAGATTAGTGCTATGACTTTTCTAAGCCAAACAGTTTGCAGATAAATCTCCAAAAATCAGGCCATAAAAATGTATGGGTGTGTATTGGTAGAATGTTCACAGCTAGAGTGTGTGACATTATCACTAGAGTGTAGGTAGGTAGCTAGCTAAAGAGAATGACAAGGTATGGGCCAGAGCCAGGCACACTCAAAATGTCTTTAGGAATTTTCTAAGATTATACATAAAAATGAAAAAAACATTAAAGCTATTCACCCACGGCATAAAAATACTTTTATTTTACATTTAGCCTACTTCAGGTAAGAGTAAATGCCGTTTATTAATGTCACTAGCTACTCAACAATACAAAACGATTAGCTGCCACATCTGGGAAAGTCAACAGGCAACAGGCGTAGGATAGGATAGCCTACTTACTTTGTTTGTTTTTTAAAAAAACGCTCTGATTGTTTTTTGCTGCTTCATTTTGTTTCTTCATTGCACCCGCTCTGTCATAATGATCACCGCAACAGGTACAGGCGCGGCTGAGCAACCAGTTCCTCTTTAGGACCCTGGGGAGTGAGAGTCGTGCCTTATGGTGTGTTCAATTTACACTGAAAGTCGGAACTTGGAGCTTGGAACAACGTAACCCCAAAGTTGAGTGCTCCCAGCGCGTCCCAGCCTCACAAACGTAAAAACAAAACATGTAACTACTTTTTACGTGAGTAGCAGATAGCATGAATTCTATGTCTGGCTGGTGAGATTAATCAGACTTTCTGAGTTGGAGATCCAACTTCACGGGGGGTTCTGATTACAATTCTGACTTGGAGCACGGAAATTCTGACATTCGTGTACAACTGGAACGCACCATTAGTCGTAGCACACAAACGCCAGGCTCTCAATGCGCGCTGCATGTAAATTAGTCGAACTAACGGAACGTTAATCCTCTGTTTTACCGGCGGTGTTTGTCCCCTTATGTAGTCTAACTAACGGAACATCAATCCTCCGTTTTACCGGCGATGTTTGTCGCCTTATGTAGGGACAGAGTGGGGGGGGGGTCACTATGAATCTGAGGGGGACATGTCCCCCCCGCCCCCATCTGCGCGCATGGCACACACAACTATTCAACCCACAATTGGCAAAACACAACGTAATACTTTTTGTTTCAACTTTTTGTTTTATCTTGATAGTCTCTCACCTCCCTACTAAGACACTCTTACAAAATAGCATTATCCCATCACACATTTGGACATTCCATCAGCGTCGATGCCACATTGGTAACGAATTGGGCATATTTGCATTGTTCTCACGAGTAGAATCATGTGAAATTGTGCGTGATCCGCGTAGTTTGCGCCGCCAAAAGATCTATTTGCGTCTTTGCTTTGACTCTGTATATTTTTTACAACAAACCAAAGTGTTCCTTCGCTTTTGGTGTGAACCCACTGTAAGAAAAGCTGTTTGGACGTCTTTCTCTGAACCTTCGTCGAATCGGCTGACGTTGGCGGCGCATTTCCACTGCAGGGTGCGGAACGGATCGGATCGCAAAGGTGCGGGTCGGATCGCGTTTCCACCGCCAAAAGTGGGCGTGACCCGGACTTTGCCGTACCCGTTCCGACCCCATTCTAGGGACTCCTCCGTTGCGGTACCCAAAACGAGACCAGACGCCTGAAAGGGTACCCTGGAATTCTAGCTACACCCCCCCTCCGTTGATTGGTCGACAGAATCGTCACTTCCGGGTGACGCGGGGATAAAAACAAACAAACAGTAGCCTCGAGGTATTATTCTTTACAATTAACATGTCGCGTAAAAAGCTTGCTTGGGCGAACAAGGAGGTGGAGACGTTCGTCTGCATTCTTGGGCAGGAAGACGTTGTTTACGATGTTTACGTAGCTGCCGCGGCGATCGACATCCGGCCTACCACCAAGTGTACTGTCGGCAGTGGAAACGCGACCTCGGAACTGAGCTGGGCTATACCGCCCCCTCCCTACCGCACCTTTGCGATCCGATCCGTTCCGCACCCTGCAGTGGAAACGCGGCATTATTTGACGTTTATTTGACCGACGTTGAACGATTTTTCATGTTCTTTCCATTGTTAAGAACATTATCATTAAAAGTGTTGATAATATGACTAAGTCGTTGTCTAAATGCATAGTCAAAAGAAACCACTAACACATACACAAACACATACATACATGCATACAAACATGCAGTGGCGTAGCAAAGTTGTGCTAGGCCTCGGGGAAAGATCGCTGGCCCCCCCCCCCCCCCCCCCAAACACACGCACGCACACACACACACACGCGAATGCATCCACTCCCCCATAGGGCCTAAGCCAACAGCCGCCACAACGAGAGAACGCAAAATCATCATCAGAACCATGGACAGAGACTTAGCATCCCTAGATCACACGTCAAAGTCGCGGAAACATTATTAGGATGACGTACACCGTATTTGCAAAGACAATGCCTACTATCAAAAACAAAACAAATCCATTCAGCTGACCACACAACTACATTTCCCAAACAGCACAACTATGGCCTAATCAAAATGGCCAATGGTAACATACTCCTACATGGCACAGCGGCCATAACCAATAATAAAATAACAACTGCTCTTACCCGTTCAGAAGTTAACTCTGCATGCCTTCACTAATAGACTAAAAAACTCGTTAGTCCCCCTGGCCATCAGACTGTACAACAGCTCCCAGTAAAGGCAGGGAGGACAATAGATAACAACAATAGACATTTTATTTATTTATTCATTTATTTATATCTGTATTTTTGCACATCCATCTGCACTGTTTTTATGTATGTTTTCGGCTGCTACTGGATACTTGAATTTCCCCCGGGATTAATAAAGTATATATCTATCTATCTATCTATCTTCTGTTCAGCGAACCCGTTGATAATAGAGGTGAAATCAGATTTCCTTGCTCTTTCATTCTGGATGGAGAGTATGGCCAATACACTCAAACGCTACTGTGCCATGGCGTTCCTTAGGGAAGTCTTTATCAGTTTGAGTTCGGAAAATGACCACTCTGCCGTGGCTACTGTCACTGGTATGGTGAGGTACAGGAAAAACGCTCTGCAAACATTTCGAATTGCGCGCATCCAGGCCTTTCTTCTCTTTACGTTTTATAGTACCACTTTTTAGCTTGCTAAACATTGCAATGGTATGGCTTAGCTTTTAACAATATGTTAGAGTTGGAGACTCTAGCTGTGTTCGAAGTCGTTCGCTATTCACTCACTCACTATTCCCTATAGTGTTCATGATATAGTGCACTATATAGGGAACGAACAAACGAGAATTCGGACACTACGCTGAACATTTCTAAACGTCATTTGCGTCAGTAAATGCGCCGGGTATTTGTGTGACGCAGACAGATGGCCCACATCATGTAAACAAACCGGGCACTCACGAGGAAAGCTGGAGCTTGTATTGATGTTGAATGTTACATTTCCTCGTTCAAGTTTTTTTTAATTAATTGTGAATGTTACATTTTCTATGTTAGATTCCAAATAAATTGTTGACATTTCTAAACGAAGACGGAGACTCCATCATTAAATGTATTCGTTTTCGCGGTTAATCAGCTTCTTCTTCTCCTTCACGGCGACCGTCGGGCGGCCCCGGAAGCCTCGCCCCAAAGCTACGCCCCTGCAAACATGCATACATACATGCATAGATACATACAAGCACTCACACGCACACACACGCACACGCACACACACATCTTTATGGAATGTCGAGCCATGTCATTTAGAGGATTGGCTTATGGAATGCCGCAGATCAGGTTGGCAGACGCACACTCACGCACACACATAGAAGCACACACACACATTCTCACTTCCCCTCCGTTGACATCGTGACCAGGGCCAAACCCAAGCTCTCCGTCACCATGTGATACACCTGCACCTCTGTTATCCTCCTGCAGTCTAAGTAAGGGTGTGGGTGTCTTGTGATGATGATGAGGAAAAGGACAACTATGCAAGTGTGTGTGTGTGTGTGTGTGTGTGTGTGTGTGTGTGTGTGTGTGTGTGTGTGTGTGTGTGTGTGTGTGTGTGTGTGTGTGTGTGTGTGTGTGTGTGTGTGTGTGTGTTTGTGCATGTGTGTGCATGCACATGTGTTGGTTTTGTTCATTGTAAGGATGGCTCACTACATTCTCTAATAGATTAAGGGACTGCTGTGAATGAAAGGTGGCTAAAGAGAAACTGGTTTGTGGTATTTGAGGCAGAGAGAGATAGAGCAAGAGAGAGAGAGAGAGAGAGCAAGAGAGAGAGAGAGAGAGAGAGAGAGAGAGAGCAAGAGAGAGAGAGAGAGAGAGAGAGAGCAAGAGAGAGAGAGAGAGAGAGAGCAAGAGAGAGAGAGAGCAAGAGAGAGAGAGAGAGAGAGCAAGAGAGAGAGAGAGAGAGAGAGCAAGAGAGAGAGAGAGAGAGCGAGAGAGAGAGAGAGAGAGAGCGAGAGAGAGAGAGAGAGAGCGAGAGAGAGAGAGAGAGAGCGAGAGAGAGAGAGAGAGAGAGAGAGAAAAATAGATACTGGCAAATTGGTAGGCGGAACGGCGCATGGTCCGGGTGTGTCAGGGGTGTCACCATTATTACTTTTAAGGTACAGCTTGAGGTATCTGTTGATCACACCTGGACACTACATCGACAACACTGAACACAGACACAGTCAGGTCTCCTTCTCCAAGGTAAGACAGCTCACTGTTCATTTTCAACAGGCATTCTCTTTTTATTATATTTTAAAAGGAATGACATTTCAATATAGTATGTGTTTATCGACAAGATATATGGAAACATACACAAAAAGAGTCAAATAAATGATATAGTTTTGTCTTTCGATGTTTCTGAAGATTCATTGTAGAGGTACCTCACGTACGTACCTCAACTCAACTGAAGTAGAGTTGGGGTACGTATAGAGTAGAACATTTAGAAAGTATATTTTCACTTTCTAGATAAATGAACTAGCACAACTCATGCACAAAACAAGCCTTATTTACCAGTTGAGTGTACTGTTTCTCCCTCCTCAAAGGGGATCAGTACTCTATGTGTTGGAGCGTATAGGATCTCACCTAAAGGCCAGGAACTTTTCCATCCATTAACCAGGAAGTGCACTAGTCTCTCTCAAGGTTCAGCGATGGCTGCTGGCCCCATGTCCATTGGTTACCAAATGTGTTGAAGTGTACATTTTTTCTTTCTCTGTTTTCCTTCTGGATCAATAGAGACTACCACTCTGACTCCAAGGATGATTCTGATTGCTGTATATTTCTGTTTATTCAGTATACCAAGTTCTGCTTACTTTTCTAGTACACACAGAGAATAGTGGACGTGAATATGTTTTGTGTTGAAAAGTTAATAAGTTAGGGCACGTTGTTTAGGATCTACAAAGAGGTAGATTGTGGACATTGTGCAGGTGCTTTCAACTCCTTAGCTCCCATAGCCTATCCAACATAGATGATAGGGTTGTGGAAGTATAAATCCTGATGAAAAATATCACTCACATCGGCACACAGAATTTGGTTTTAAAACCAACACACCACTACATAAGAATCTACAGCTCATTTGGAAGTCTGTGATAGATGTTATTATTGGGTGTTTTGTGAGTCAACTGACACACCTTTAACCGTGCCATTTTCCTCTGGTGACGTTGGTTCTCAACAACTAAAGCATGCAGCTTAGCAACATTCTTCCAGCTAACATATGGGTGTATACTTCACTTCACACATCAATCGTGTGTGTGTGTGTGTGTGTGTGTGTGTGTGTGTGTGTGTGTGTGTGTGTGTGTGTGTGTGTGTGTGTGTGTGTGTGTGTGTGTGTGTGTGTGTGTGTGTGTGTGTGTGTGTGTGTGTGTGTGTGTGTGGAAGGCCCAATTCTTGTTTTAATGCAATAGGTTTCTATGAGGTTGGTCCTTTCTCATAGGGGCCCAAAATCACCTATTAAGACACTTTTTTTTAATGGTCTCTCTGTCTCCAGTGTGTTGAGCGTTTAAATAAATACAGCTATACAATTGTATAAAAGCATTGCATAGGGAAGCTATCTCTTGTTGTGAGCAAATCAAGCTCAACATTTCACAATCATATAATTGGTTTATTGGTTTTTATCTTTTACTTTGTCATACGGATGCTAGCAGTGGCGGCTGGCCAATGGAGAGCGCTAGACGCAGACCTCTATGCTGGAAAGGGTTTTTACGTTCTTCTTTCTAAAATATGTATTTTGTTGCCGTGCCAACGGACACTTGTTGTTATCTTAGGGTACAAACAATTGAAGCTACCTGCTACGGTGCAGTTGGAGGCCGGTGTGTCAGCCCGACTCTTATTTTATGCGGGCTGTACACCAGGCATCTTCAAAAACAACAAAGATGGCTGCCGCTGATATAGAACAGTCTGTCGATTCTGCTATCGAGACAGTATATAACGAGCTAGAGGACTAGTTTCATTAAAAGAAGAACAAATTACTGCACTTAAAGTTTTGTTGCGTAGAAATATGTACTTTCTTCGTCGCTCACTGCGGCCTCGCCCGTCTCATTGCTGTGATTGGTTGGAGGCCTATCCAATTGCGTCCAGGGCATTTTGGTCTGCGCCTTTTGGTAACGCCCCCTTGGAAATCTAAAATGAAGGGAGTGGTTTCTGACCCATTGCAGTTTACAATTCGTCTGACGATGCCAGCCTAGCTAAGGTGGTGCAGTTGCTGAAAACATAGAAAGCTGGAATACCAATGAATGAGTGGGAATCCTCGTCTTGAAGATTTCCCCAATGAGTATTTTGAGTTGAGACAGGCAGGTAGATCCTCATTTTGCAGTCAAATCTATGCACTCAAATAACATTTCTGTGGCATCATGTTGGGCGTACATGAATAGCCTAGTGGGATGCTCAATCAGCGCACTAAATGATGGTCATATTTTTATAACGTGACCAAAATGATTCTTATGTATTTTATTTATATTTTATTGGGAAGAAAGGAATATTTATTAGCTTTTTCCTGAATAGTTATTCTTTAGCTATTCATTAAAAATGCCTTATCTCAATTCATTTATGCTTATTTGGGAGATATTATAATTCAGATTTGGTTGATCGTGAACATTTTCAGGAGTTGTATCTGGTGGAGGGGAGCCCAAGAATGTCCCATTGATCATCAGCAGTTCAAAGTTTCATAGGTTTGACCTGCTGGGGTCCACTTGAGATGTATGATCTGGCTTTAGTTTTTTAATAATCTAGCTTAATTTCCTCATGAATTTTCCAAAATAGGGGCACCCAAAATAATTCTGCATAGGACCCCCAAAAGCGAGAAATAGCTAGAAAGAAGTGTGTGTGTTCAAACATGCGCGTGTGTGTGTGTGTGTGTGTGTGTGTGTGTGTGTGTGTGTGTGTGTGTGTGTGTGTGTGTCATACAACCATTTACCAAGAGATGCATTGTTTAAATGTGTTTCAACTATCCTTACCCTGCTGAATTATATAAAAAAAAGATATATTGATAGATAAAATACATCTTAAGAAGTTCAACATTAAAGAAACATTCCCATTGGCAATCTTTTAGCAGATTTGCTACAAATCAGCAGTGAAAGTTATCTGCACAATTTAGGTTGAAAAATGTAATTATATGGCATATAATTGTAGCTTTAACATTTTATGTATATCGTATACTGTATATTAAAGTGAATGAGTAGGTGTGAGAGACACTTGGTTTGGCTTGGTTCCCTGTCTCTACGTATACGTTTTTATGGAATCAGATTATAGTCATTATCAAATCTGACAAGGTGTGCACTGGGTTTAATTGCTGTAATGTGCATTTGTTTGTTAACAGAAAAATGATTGTACAAGTGACAGTACAGAGGCACAAAGAAAAAAAAATGGGTAGACTTTTATAATAAGGGTACAATAATTAACCATTAATTAACATTAGTTAATTCTGTAATAAGCAATAACTAAGCAGTGGCGTTCATGTTAACTAGGGTATTCACTTTTTCATTATTTGATCCCAAATAAACCCTATTAGTAAGTGATAACTTACTAATAAACCATTAGTTAACTGTTGATTAACTGTGAAATAATTGTTAGTCAATGCTTATTATTGCATTCACTAACCATTAATGAATGGTTCATTATTGTAATTATTATAAAGTGTTACAAAGAAATGCACTTGAAACCCTTGAACTTCTTTGGTCTTTTTAGGAAAGATATAGAAAAGACTGAGTGCATCTATTCATTTTCATCAATTTCACAGTTTTCTATACTCAGGAGCACATACTACTATATTCTATAGGGAGTCTGTACCTGGTCACCTCACAGGGTCCACATCTCAAATGTCACCACCGTAATGTATTACAATAACAGTGCAAATACTTGGGAATAACGCGTGTAAATGAATTAAGGATCCATTCCCACTGCAGCAAACCGAAGAGCCCTCTGTTGAACACGACCCAGAATCTGAACCGTTTTTTCATCATCCATCTCTCACCTTCTCCAGGTTCCAGACAAAGCAAGATGGACACACAATCGGCAACCCTACCCCCCTATATTCTACCAAGTAAGGTTGAGCCTCAATAAACAAACACACACACACACACACACACACACACACACACACACACACACACACACACACACACACACACACACACACTTTACACTCACAAGGACAGCCGTTTCATTACTAACTTTTTTATATTTGTAATTTCTCTCCCCCCATTCCCTCTCTATTTGTCATTACCTCTCTCTCTCTCTCTCTCTCTCCCCCTCTCTCTCCCTCTCTCTCTCTCTCTCTCCCCCCCCCCCCTCTCTCTCCCTCTCTCCCTCTCCCTCTCCCTCTCTCCCCTCTCTCTCCCTCTCTCCAGCGGAGGGCAAACCGGGCGGTGGAGTATCAGTCTATCATTTGCACACCCCCTTCAACCCCAACCCTCCCCAGGACGAGGTTGTCCTCCACAAGTCGGCCTCTCAAGGTACGCAGCCTCCCCCCGTGACAGCGTGAAATGGTCTCTCCCGGCTAGGAGTACCACACTGGGGGCCCCTCCCTCTCTGCCCCCTCCCTACTAACGTAGGGTCTGTCCCGGCTAGGAGTACCACACTGGGGCCCCCTCCCTCTCTGCCCCCTCCCTGCTATCGTAGGGTCTGTCCCGGCTAGGAGTATCACACTGGAGGCCCCTCCCTCTCTGCCCCCTCCCTGCTATCGTAGGGTCTGTCCCGGCTAGGAGTATCACACTGGGGCCCCCTCCCTCTCTGCCCCCTCCCTACTAACGTAGGGTCTGTCCCGGCTAGGAGTATCACACTTGGGCCCCTCCCTCCCTACTCTTCTACACCATTGAGGAGCTTTGCATTTCATGAATAATTGGCAGGCCCGTACTTTCCCGGGAACCAAGACGCCTTGATTGGTTGTAGATTAACCGGGAGCGGTCTTAAATGTATGCGTCTCATACAGAGGAAGGCACAGTCTGCTTGGAAAAGATATGTTCACTGACCCTTTCACTTTCTAATGGCTGACAAATATTGATGTTATTAATAACAAACTACACTTCAATCAAAGCCCTTAAATCGTACCTACTTTAACCCTACTACAAATATACGAATCACCAGTTTTACTTTGCCTACGTGACACCATGGCCTCTCTCTCATGTTTCCTCATCGTCCTGCTCCTTTAGGATGCTGTGATTTATGAAGCATGGCCGTAACTCATCTCATAATGCCAGCTGTGTTCAAACCAGGAGCCAATTAGAAGAAGCTGAATTTAAAGCTTAGCCGGATATGCTAAATCAGATTTCAGTGAATGGCTTAATTTTCAGTTTCTGCAAAATGTAGACTAATCTTTAAGTTGAGTTACCATTGGCATCCTTCTTAATTATTATTAGTTGAATAAAGGTGAGCTATAGGTGACAGCCTACTTGTATAACCTACACTGCCTACACGTTTTGGTGTTTTTTTTTTCACAAACATTTAACACGAAAGATGTCTCGCACGCTAGATGACTTCAGCCAGTCTCGCAGGGCTGGGCTTTCCGTGCTGGGAATTTCCGGAACGATTGCATTTTTCATCGGGTGATATGAAATGATGACTCTTGAAGCCTTTCAAGCCTTTGTCAGGCTCAAACGGTCCTAGATAAAGTCAACTCGTTCCTCGAGATTCCAGGGAAGAGCTCACTTGAGTCACTTTTCCCATATCCTATCCTGAAACAGGTCCAACCAAGCCTCACTTACTAACTCTACTTCCACCCTCTACCGCCATCTAGTGAACACCAGCGGTGGTAGCGCACATGGAGGCCCCAACCCGGAGCCCCCCATCAAGATTTTTCGGGACCCGCACAGTGACCTGCTGGGGCACACGGCGGGCAAGACCACCTGCACCAGCTGCCAGCAGGAGGTCACGACCAATGTCACCTACAAGGCCGGCACCTACGCCTGGCTCATGTGCCTGCTCTTCATCTGCTGCGGGTAAGACACACACACAGAGAGAGAGAGAGAGAGAGAGAGAGAGAGAGAGAGAGAGAGAGAGAGAGAGAGAGAGAGAGAGAGAGAGAGACTGAAACAGAAGCTGAGAGAGAGAGAGAGGGAGAGAAAGAGAGAGAGAGAGAGAGAGACTGAAACAGAAGCTGAGAGAGAGAGAGAGGGAGAGAAAGAGAGACAGATAGAGAAAGGGAGAGAAAGAGAGCGAGGGACACAGGTGGATGGATCTACAGTAGCAGTTCCAGGTCCCATGGGTCCCCCTATTGTCACAATCATAATATTATAGATTCAAGGAACCTCAAACTGTTGAGGACCACGTGTGCCACAGAAGTAACCAACAAATGTTGAACCAGACTCGAGGCTCCACGCTCTGGACACACTCTAGCTCTAGCTGGTTCGAGCTCTGGAGGGTTCTAGTTCTAGAGGGTTCTAGTTCTAGTGTGTTCTAGCTCTAGCTGGTTCTAGCTCTAGCTATGGAGGGTTCTAGTTCTGTCGCGTCAGTCGAGTTTACTTTTTGGTCTGCACGAGCACGTTGATTATGGAAAGTGAGTCTAGATGCGATTGTTTGAGTCAACGTAGCTTTTCATTCTGACATTGATTGGCTACCTTCTTTGGGGGGTCCAGCCTACAACTTGATCTTTCGGGGGGCTCCTCGTCCCTTTGGGCCAGGGTGTTCCATGGCAGCTCCCGTTAAACGTGATGCAGAATCCATATCTAAATGTATAGATAAAAGAGAGGAGATGAGGAAACCACTGCACCGCTGCTGTTACTGATGGAAAATCCTGCCTTGACTTACATTTGCATTCTGTGTTCCTTTTCCTCTAGGCTCTTTCTGTGCTGCTGCCTGATTCCGTTCTTCATGAAAGACTTTAAGGACGCGTACCACACATGCCCGCGCTGCAACAGAGTCCTCCACGTAGAAAAGAAGAAGTGCTGCTCTTCGGGGTAATGCACCGCGTGCACTTGAATGGTGCCGAAAAGATCCTACGAAATCACACTCATTATTTAGATTCTTCTATGCGTGGGCCGCCAACAGGAATACGCTCCCAGCCACGTTGTCCACCACTGCACGTTATTCTTCTTCAAGCACCATGTGCACTTTCTAGGGGGCCTATTGTTTCTTCTTTCACATGCTCATACCCCCATCGGCTTCCCCTATCAGTAGAGTATGTATGATAAATAAAAATGAAGAATGTATGATAGAGGCTTAAAGACTTAGACGCAGTGTCTAACTAATGTCGCCTGTCTGATGTTTCACATTTACATATTGTATGTTCTTGATGAGTGGAGGAAATGTAAAGGTGACATTTACCTGCTAGAAATATTGATCAAACATGTATTTTGGTAAGAGCATTGCATGTCAAACGATGAATACGAATACACATTGTACAATAAAGGAATATTTAATTACTGTATTTTACGTTGCAATCTTGTTATGGGTGAGACAAAAAGGATTGAATACATTAGTTCAAAATGAGGCCACATATTTGTTGAAACTCATAAGGAGTAACCTCCCCATTTTGACAGAGGATCCCGTCGAGAATGTGAACAGGGCCTACTACCTTAATCAAGACAAATTGTTAAACACGTTGGAAGTAAATGTGTTTTGTATGGCTTACTTAATATTGAACAAGTATTTTTCAGCAATTAAACATTAGGTATCGATATGCAAAATAGTACATGATAATTCTTTACAAATACCTGATCCCTTTTTTATGGTCTTTCAAGTTCCTCCATCACCAGGCGTGGTTTGTGCTATCAACTATGGCGACGTTTTACTCATTTTATTATTGTTGGTAATAACTTTGTTCTTTCTCTGATAAACTTATAGAAGCTTCTCTGGCTGACGGCTTGTGTAGACGTATAAATACCTGGAGTGGGGACCTGTTTAAGAAACATCGATCCTTCAATTTAAATAGTTGTGATACAAATGATGGTTTACATAAATTCAAATACTTCGAGGAAGCTGATCAACGTATTTCAATGCAACATGTATGAAAGAAGTGGTTAATACATGGCTTTCCTGGATCATAGAACTTAGGAAATGTGTTTTAATACGTACGGCTTAGCCTTGGTACTAGCATGCAGCCTACTAATTTATTTATACTGGGTTGACAATAGACTTTGCTATAACTAATTTTAGGTCGATTTTTCTCATGTTTATACATTTGTACAGGGAGAGGAGGCGTTTGCTTTTCACAACATAAATAAACTGTTATATACTACTTTAAGCCAAGTGTCCATATGATCCAGATTTGGTTAACCAAATTGTTTCCTAACAATATTGAATGCATGAATAAAGTTATAAAGAACATACTTAGTTTTTGGAAAAGTCCGGGAAAATAATAACTAGTAGTCCATTAAAGTACTTGGGTAGTTTGCTCTACTCAAGCATTAAAGGTCCCCTATTTCACCACTTGGTTTAAGAAGCCAATGCAAAATGTGCCCTGCTCTTTGCTATAGTGAAATCGCAAGCGAGTTTCAACCTATACGTACGAGCCTACCAGTGGCATAAGTCCTCTGGCTAGGCTTGTATACTAGACTTGATTAAAGACAATAGGGTTATGTGCTAGATTAGGAATATTGCCGTTCTCTGGACTATATTGCATGGATGTAATATTTGGTTTAGCAAGCTTCATCTGGACGAGGGCAAAGGTGTTCAAACTCACAATTCCTTATTTACATACTTTCTACTGATTTAAGACATTTAATCATTTCAATATGGCCATACATTGGCTGTGGTTTCATATTGGGCCTGGAGATTGAAGGGCACACGAAGCCTAGCAGAAGGTTTGTTTTTATAGAAAATTTTATTCAACATACATTTCCAGCAAAAAGGCAATATACAGGAATAGTCTGCTGCTACACTGAGGATTTTTTTTTTTTTACCGGAAAAGATCAAATTAAGTTGAGAATATGCAGGTCAACTTTGTACTGCATTTAAAACCAATGCAAGTTGTTTAGAAGAAAAAAACCCAACAAAAAAATCTTTCAATGGAAATTTCCAGGAACTCAAAAATAAAATCCCACACACAAGAAATATGAACACCCGGCTCCATTTGTACCCAACAACGAAAGCGTTTGTGCCTCTTTAAATTTTACACGTCCATATTTTTAAATATACAATTCTTAAATGTCGTCTTTACAGAGCCAACTACGCGCTATGGGGGCATTCCTTCGTTGCTGTGAAAATAAAAACCAACAAAATAAAACGAGGGAAAAGAAAACAATCAAAAAGGGCTTTAAGTGTTTTTCTAACAATGCTGGTTTTGTCTCTAAACGATCCTCAAACCAGTGGGTTCTAAATGTCTGCAGCTCCCTACAAAGCACAGCGCAGTTGCCGCTTTCAACCACTGGGCGGTGACAGTACTCACTTGCACTGAACAAGGAAAAGAGGGGGGGGAGCAAGGAGGAACGGGTTATATGTATATGAACGCATACGTGACTGGCTTAGGCCCTAGGTGGAGAATGGTGGAAGGTGGTTGGGGTGCAGGGGGGGTTGAAGGGAAAGGGACAGAATACGGGGTTCCTTAGAAGGTGCAATGAAACGGCCACCCAAAAGTTCACATTTACCAGTCCTGAGAAATGCAGACCGTTGACGTTAAGTGCTAACGTGCAAGCTGAATTACAGACGATTCCTTCAATAATGTTCCTTTTATTTTATTTATTTTTCAAACGCTGTGGAATTTGACATAAAACCATCCAAAAAGACAACCAAAAGTAGATGCTTCTACTTTTCATCCAACCGAGATTAGGCATGAACGGAAAACATTGAGATGTTTCATTTTTGAATGCGTGTCGAGTTACTCTTACGTTGACAATTGCAGGATTGGTGTGTCGTGGGGGGGGGGGGGGGGGGAGACGGAAATCCAGTTGGTGGGCGAAACAAAAGTGAGGAGCCCCAGCTGAAACAAAAGGGGGAAACGACCCCCCCGCCAGGTCTCAGGAGCCGTCCCGAGCAGCACTCGTCTCCCCCGCGCCGTGGCCCTCCCGCCCAGAGAACCTGAGGGGGCACGGTGGGGGGGGGCCGTGAGGGGCCGTGGGGTGCAGGGGACTGGATGAGACCAGGAAGAACAAAAGCTCAACTAATTGAACGTTTAGAAGTTTCAAAATTCTCCCCTCGCCTGTGTGATTATTATTTTTTTTTTCATTTTGTACATTTCGTGTGGTTTTTTAAAATCTGCCAATTCTAGATACGAGGAAACCCAACAGAGGGGAGGAGGAGGAGCTATGAGAGTGAAGCAGAGCAGCCATTCAGAAAGAAAAGAAGGCGAGTCAAAACGGAAAAGGAGGGGGATCCCTTACAGCGGGATCCATATCTGGACGACGAGTGGGCGTGGTGCGGGGCAACAGATGGTGGGTCCACACGCAGAACACTCTAGTGTAAGTGTGTGTATATTTATGCGTGTGTGCATGTGTGTTGTGTGTGTGTATGTGTGTGAGAGGTGGAATAGCGGCGCGCGTTGATGAAGAGTTAGGTGGGTGGGGTTGCTTTAGTTGTGGATCTTGATGGCCTTCTCCAGGTAGGTGTAGCGGCCTCTCTTTGGCGCTTTGTTGAAGTGGTCCAGGCCGAGCCAGGGCCGCGGGTGGGACATGTTGCCTGTGAACGTGTTCTGGCATTAGGACATGGTTCCCGTCTCCGACATCGGCAGGCCGTGTAATTCAACGTGACATGAGCCCCGTGTGTGTGCGAGTGCGTACCTGGTTGTGGCTCGAAGTCCTTCAGGTTGACCTCGTACTCGTCCTCTGTGATGTACTGATGCCGGCCCATCATAACAATAGCAAACTTGAACTGCACATAAAACCACACAGACCCAGCGCATAAACACAGACCCACACGTACGTAGATAATGACCCGCACCCGGCAGAACCTCGTCGTTGTGCTACGAACCTTTTCAAACTCCTTCTCCTGGACGTCCAACATGGTCTGGATCCGCCTCATCACGTCTCTGAAGGACTCTCCCTGCGGACGGAAGGAGACCGCGGGTTATCCAACACAAAGACCTCAGCGGTGGCCACGTTTCGTCAGGGAGATCCCCCACAGGCTCACCTGTCGGATCTTTAGCAGGAACGGGATCCCGAAGGTGCCGAAGACCTCCTTGTGGAAGTGGGCGACGGGGATCAGCATCTCGCTGTCCTTGTCCAGGTCCACCTGGTCCATGGGAAGCTCCTGGTCAACAGGAAGGACACAGAGTTATAGAAACTGTACCGTGGGAACGCACTGCAGGACAAGATGTGCGGACAGGAGACATTAAAACAACTCCAAGCCGAGTGTCTGACGACGTTGGACGTACCTCTATTCTGAAGGTGCGGCTGGCGGCCGGGGATAAACATTCTAGCAGCTCGTCTTCCTGGTGGACGCCGATGATTTTATAGCTTACTATCTCCAGCAGCCTGCGGACAAACACCGCGTTAACCACCAGCCAATGCAGACAGGACATTTGGGCTTCACCGGGTCTTCAGACGCAGACAGGCTCGTCACAGGACCAAAATACTTTTACAATTGACCGGATGGACCGGGAGCAGGAGATATGGTAATTGGACTGCATTTACATAGCGCTTTTATGTAACCAGAGGCCACTTTAAGCGCTTTACAACATTGCCTCATCATGCAGTCACACACGACAGCAGTGTCAGCCACGCAGGGCGACAGCCAGAGCAGTCAGGGCGCAGTCAGGGTGAGGCGTCTCGCTCAGGGACACCTCAGCCCTCAGCTAGGAGGAGCCGGGGGTCGAACCAGAGCTTCATGCCGCCTAGACATGGACACCAACGAGGGAAGAGTAATAACGAACGACCCGTTTACCTGAGCTTCTCTGAGCCTTTGTCGGAGAGCTCGACCGCCTTTTTACATTCGTCCAGCAGGTCCCGCACGCAGCCGTGCTTGTCCGGGTACAGGGTGATCTCCTGCGACAGGAGCAGCAGTTATGTTCTCTACATCCGTGGGCGTCTACTGGTGTGCAACAGTTGTGTGGTGCTCATGGTGCCAACCCTACCTCCTCTCTGAACTGGCTGTTGAGCCATATGGACTTGAAACTCCTCCTGTTCTCAAAGTCTGTGATCTTCATCTTTAACTGGACGGGATAGAAGGTCAACGGTGTGAAACACGCAGAGGCACCGCTCCAGATACAGGACGTTCGATTACAGAGGCTACTGAAGTACAAACACCGCCGACAAAAAAAGGAAAAGTAGCACAAATGGGCCCAGCTAGATGAGAGCAGACCGAGTGAAGCGGTAAACACGGGTGTAAACCAGCGCTGGCGTTGTGGCGCCCCCTACCTGCTGGTAGTAGAGTTTCTTGGGCTGCCGGGGCTTGAAGAACTGCAGCAGGTCGCGCAGCGTGCCCTCGTAGTTGTGCCTGAGCGGGTTCCCGGGGCCGTCCCTGTACCTGCCCACCACACCACCGAGCAGGTTAGGGAGGGAAGAGGTGGGGGACCCGGGTCAGGGTGTAAAGCAACACAAGAGGAGGTGTGGAGAGTTAGGACAGACAAAAACAAAGTATACATGAGTAGATGGAGGACACGGAGGGGGTGAAGGTAGAGACCAAAACGAGGAGCGGACAAAAAGGAGGTAAAGGAGGGAAGGGAGTGGGGGCACGTTAAGAGGAGGAGGAGAAGAAGAGAGGGGACAGGTTACACAAGTGTTGAGCTTTAAACATGCACGGCGCTTTGATGGTGACGGGGGGGGGGGGTGGTTAGAGGGACAGCTGTGTGTACGCGAGTCATCCTGCATGCCGGTGTGGAGGCGGTGCGTATGAGACAGGCCCCTTACCCCTGGGACTTGAAGAACTGCAGCAGCATGGCGTCCGTGTTCAGCCGCTGGGCCACCGTCTTGGCCACCTGCCGTGAGAGAGGACAGGACACGCGTTAGGACGCATGTCTTCGTCTCCTTGCCGTTGGCACGACAACAGAGGAGTCATCTTCGATGATTCAGTGAGGAAGAGGGCCGTGACGCACTTCTCCTTCATACCACGGTCACAAAGTAACGTCCCAGTGGCGTGCCGGTACATGACCAAAACACATCTCTACCTGCATCGTTCTTAAGATGAGACGGGTCCCCCCATCTCTATTTTTTTTACGGTTATACATTTCTTTTTGTAGAATACATCAGTATAAGATCTCATTTTAGACGTACCCCAGGCGATTGAAAAATGAACCGCAGGTAAAAGGAAGCGATCGCCCTCTCAGATTATGAGGGCCGTTGTGCAGGGAAATGATTGCATCTGCGCAACGGCCCCCAAACCCCCCTTGAACCGCATTTAAACCAGCGTGGCCGGCCTACCTGAAAGTAGTTCATGCGGTTGGAGAGCGTGACCACGAAGCCGGGGTCGTTGTGGATGGTCTTGTCACAGAAGATGACGTCCACGCGGTGGTAGAGGTCCCGGAAGTAGTCCTTGGCGGTGGGCAGCTCGCTGCTGTCGTTCTCCGGGTCGTCCCTGGGTAGAAGTGGTTCATGTGTCAAAGGCCCGGGAGAACGTAGCGCTGCCTCTGGAGACGGGACTCTTCAGACAAGGCAAGGGTTAACATCCAGGGGGTTCATCAATTCAGATACCTAGCCAGCCATCCATCCATCCATTAATTACAATACGACGCCCTGATAAGGTTTGAGAGTTGAAGACTCAATGTAAATAATGATTTCAGCCAGCCTCGTCATAGTCATCTCATTCCCACAAGCCATTGTGCCGTGCTTACTTCTGGAAGACAATGATGTCCCCATCCATGAGCTCGTCCAGGGCCTTGTCCAGAGACACGTCGTAGTCCTGGATCCGCTCCGTTAGGTTGGGCTTTACTTCCTGAAACGCAGCAACGCGGGGGGAACGCGGTCAGGGAGGGGCCACTCGTCAAACATGGGTACGCAGTGTATAATGGAGAAAGACACCGAGGAAGAATGCGTCACCTCATAGAGGATAAGGCTAGTTTCCTGCTGAAACCCTGCTCTCTCACACATGACGGGCAGCAGGTCTCCTGTGGAGAGAAAGGCCCCGACACAGACCGTTAACCCAACAGCATCACAGGTTCAGCTGCAGTGCATCTGAAGATCCAGCTCATTTGGTCAGAAATAAGGTGCGCATCATTGGGTTCTTATTTATTGGATCAGAAGAGTTGAGTTGACACAATGTAATATATAAAGAGGATATCTTTCCCCATTTAGATTTAGCCTAGCATGTTAAACCGCACCACTCAACAAGAATCCAGCACATGCACAACAAAACATCATGCTCAACCCATTGACTTACTTATTTTGCAGGATATAGGTGTGTAGATATGTCCACAATAATTTAAGCTTCTGGTTTTAGGATCATACATCTTCAGGAACAGCATGACATCATCTGAGAACGCAAAGAATGGTGTCGAAGGTCAGGGGGGCCGTGACGGGGTAGGGACCGCAGTCCACACCCTGGTGGAATGCATTATCTCTAAGGATCTACACTTAAGATATGTTAGGAACCCAAGACAGCCAGGCTATGATGGAGCAGTCTGACTGGTTAGGGACATTGGGGATTTGGACCGTCAGATATTGCGCCACAATGTTGTCCCATAAACAGGCAGGCATGCTTCAGACGTCACCCCCATATTGCTTGGCCGAGCCATCTCTTTTAGATGAATCAGATGACATGACAAACGCTCGCATGAGTTGTACAAGTAGTGCACTATGTTGGGACAACAAGATTTGTATACAGACAACACTACAAAATGGTTGGACGCGGAAAATTGGCAAATCCAAAAGACCAAACTTTGTAATTCGCTGCTGTAAGACGAATATAAACTATTTCTATACTGTAAAGTAAAGGGTTCAGCGATTCGTATTTCTTCCTTCCTCTGAAATCCAATATACCCCCAGAGCTTGAAGTTGAACTCATGCCGACTCACGGTCTTTGTCGAACTTGGGTAACGTTGCGCCACTTGCAGCCATTTCTGGGTCCACCGTCTCCAAAAATATTGTCCACGGGTTCTCGTTGTCGCTCAAGTCAATCATCTGAGGCATGATGGAGAGACATTCAAAATGAGTCCCACGGCAACACTGTACACGAGGGTAAACCAACTCACCACCTTTAGCGGTGGCATTGGACATGCTGTAAACACAGGATTAACCACTCTGATTCATCCAGAAAACATAGGACAGGTACATCAGGACAACGATAACTCCAACGCAACAACGGGGCACCAGGGCATCCCCACTCACCGACTTGTTGCAGTCGGCCTCGTAGTCCAGCATGGCAGGCCGCTTGGTGCCGTTGCTGCGGGCCTGCATGGGCCAGAGCCTCATCTGGTCCTGGGGGAACCCCTGCAGCACACACACACACACACACACACACACACCTCTTCAGTCATGGAATCACCTCGCATACACACCAGTACCAATGGCTATATGAATGCCAAGCCTGCGCTGGCAAGAGACACAGGCAGATGTCGGATTTAAACAAGAGGAGACAAGTGTGGTGCAGCGGTAGGTTGGCTCACCATAGTCTGGGAGAGATTCTGCACAAACTCCTGGAGTGTTGAGCTCTTCAGCACCTTGAAGATCGTGTACTTGACCTTCTCTTCGTCGTACATGTCGTTGCCCTGGTGGCCGCAGAACTGGTCCTCCGTCACCATCTGACCAGAAAACAAGAAGAGGTCATAAAGTAGTGAAGAGGGAGGTCGGGTCGATTAGTGAAGGGAGAGGAAAAGGTTTTACTCTGATCATAACGGAGACGGATCATATCCGTGAGCTCAATAGGTCGTCGCCTACCGGAGGCTTGGTAGTTGGTTAGCGAGAGGGCAGAAATAAGTCCTCTAACTGTGCACTTCATAGTGTTCATAGTTCTAAGCGTTGTGTAGGGCCTCCACCTGTATCTTTGTTGTATCCGGGGAATGGGTTACCATAGCAATCCTAAGTGCTTGGCACAGTAAAGATATTTATAGAAACAGATATATATTCTCTTCTGACCAATGCACTCGTCGCTTTGGATAAAAGCGTCTGCTAAATGCCCTAAATGTGAACCTTTAAATGGGACCAAAATCCTGTGCGCAAAAAAGGAGGACATCTTCAAAGTCGCTTCGCCTGAGGGCATTGTTAAACATGGATACAGAAAACTACCGCGAGTGCTTTTCTTATACTCGCGCTCAACGTATTAATCCTTATGGTTCGAGGTGTGGAGGCGATGAGAGGCCTGTCCGTTCCCAGGCATGGGGGAAGAGGTCTCGTGGGGCCTCACCTGGACCTGCATGTAGAGATGGGCCTCCTGCCGCTCCTTCCTCTTCTGGGCCTCCACCCTCTTCTCCTCCTGAAGACGCTCCACCAGCTGCTGGGGGATGTCCACGTCCGTCACCGGCAGGAGCACCTCACCTGTACCACGGAACACAGGGGGCTTAGCTTGACACGTGCCATTGGAAATGGAAAAGGATTTAGTCAATTATCACAATTGCACTGAGGATTGAACTTGTATGTGGTCTTTTGTTTTACGTTGTAACTGTGCACTGCTGTCCATCTTGGCCAGGTCTCTTTTATAACATATTTTAATCTCGATGAGACTAACCTGGTTTAATAAGAGATGTAATAACAACGTGCCCATCAAATGAAAAGGCGCCGAAACATCAAAAAAGCATGAAAGCCAGATGTACGGTTCTACGAAGAGAATGTCCATGAAGATCCAAGGCGCGACTCAGACATGACTGAGCGCTGCCTGGGGTCATACTGGTTAACGTGTCAACAAAAGGGACAGGAGGGCATTTCTGAACGTATGATTAACCAGTGGAGAAACAGCATGACCAACGGGGAAGGATATTTATCTGGGAGGAGAGGGCCATCTCCTGCTACGCTCCCCGCTACGATCTCCCGCTCAACGAGTAGCGAGCTTGAGTGATTGCGTTTGATTTCCCCGGGTGCATTCATTTATATTCTCGTGTCCGGCTATCATAAACAGAAACTAAAAGCGGATGTCCGTTCCCGGCTTCACTTATCGATGATCAGGCTCTCATCGACAACCTCTGGAAGGATATTACATGACGCACGCGAGGTACAATGACACAGGGTTCCTTTCAACAAGCTATTACAGATTAGGAAGCAATAAATAGAATAGTGAATGGCCATTTGAATTCATCATGAATACAATTTTGCTTGTTCAGTCAGTCACAATAGGCTATAAAATACAAGTAAATGCAAGACGCGTGTCGTGTGTGACGCACAAAACATAACCATTGTTAGCACTATTATTATAGCATTATAACATTTCACAACAGACTGAATAAGGTTCATAATAAGGTGGCAATGTAGGCCAATTGTTTTTTAACCCCTAAAACACAGCAGCTGACTGATTCAGGGGCATGATACTAAACTTTCTAAAAACCTAATTATCTAAATGATGTTATTTGATACCCTTGTAATAAACATGACACGTGGAACGGCTCTCATTGTCCAATCCTGACGTCCCTCCTAATAGACACCACCCAGCCCATTTGCGAGCAGAGGGCATGTGCACGTAAGGGATCCACGTACATCCCAGACCAGGAGGGGGCGGGTCAGACGTACCGAGCTTGGACTCCCGGATGTACACCAGCATGTAGGCGTTGGTGCAGTGGCGCACAGAGAGGTCGTCGTCGTGGCCGCCGTAGTTGTGCTCGATGGCCTCCTCCTTGGTGCAGCGTGACACCACGTCGTCATCAAACTTACACCACTGAGAGAGGAGGGGAGACCACAGCGTACGTCAGACACAGCGCACTCTGTGCCAGGCTCACGGGACATGATCCAGCTAGATGGAGCACGGCTTTCTTCTGGGACAGGGAGGGGTTGTTGTTGTAGTAGAAGAACACTGGCATGCTGTCTAGCAGAAGGATGCTACACTTAGACTAAAGTGTGACACTACAAGAGCACATTTGTGATCCTGTAGATGAACGATTAGTGTAGATATACTTAACCTACATTTCTCCATTCCCTCAAACAATATTTTGCTAAATGGAAAACAGTTTTAAGTGGAGGCAAACTTCCAAATGCGAGCAAGAAGCATCGCTTTATATTATGACTTGCACAGCCCAAGTACTGAAGATTACTAGAAAGGAAATTATTATATTATACATTATGGTATCTTAGGGTGGGCGCAGCTCTTGGGGAGAACCTGCTCACCTTAAAGCCATGCTTCGGCCCACAGCAACGTTGCACTAAAGTCACAAGCTTAAGAAACCAATTAACTAATGGGAGACGTTACTAAGCTTCTGAGCTCTAGAGATGAACAACACCTCCACATACATAGACTTTATCAAATGCATACCGATAAGGGATGTGATGTTTGTAGAGAATAATAAAAGGAGGTTGTTCTCACGATTGGCTCCTTGACGCTGACTTTGCCGTCGCCCTTGGGGTTGAGGTACACAACGTAGTGGCCCCCGTGGTTGTCCCCGCTGTGCACCAGCACAGCGTGCAGGATGTAGTTGGCCGGGTCCTTCGAGTCGGTCTTCTGCAGGAACTCGTCCAACGGGAGCTGCTCTGGGAACTCAAACCTGGGGGAGCACAGGGTGTTGGAGCATGAGCAGAGTGGTCCACACCACAAGATAGAAAGAACACTTCACTACGGGCTGGAAAGTAGTGGGAAACGCCGTCTCCTTTGCTCCGTTACCAGCCCAGGATAATGTCATTATGCAGGGTATAACTACCTCGTCACGGCAGGGAGACATTGCAGTTTACATGCACTGTTGCGCAGGCATATTCCACTTCAAAATTGTCTGTTAATAGACGGGTTCCCCGATTGCAAACATGGTTGCCAGGGAGCGATAGACCATTGGTACCCTAAACTACTGTGGTCACAGTGCATCCAGCCTCATCAATGTATGAACACGGCATTGTTCATTTTAAAGCCTGATAATGGAATGGGGGAAAACATGCTGGCACAATCACATTCAACGCGAGAGGAATTTGATATGGACACAATGGTCAATATCAAGGTCCTATGCGAGACATTAAAAAATGTAATTCTACATAACTTTTTAACAAAAAAGTAAAACTACATTGACATGATTACTTTGTACCACAGAATCATAAAATGTACTGGTTTGTGCATTTTCCCCCCATCCCCTCCATATTAGGCCTATAGTGCATTGATGGACGGAACAATAACTTAAGATATTAACATCACATCTCTAGTTATATTGATTAGAATTTGAAAAATGCACAATACTAATCCTTAACACGAGGAGATGGGTATGTGGCAAGTGATGCAACTTTCATTTGAAGACTTCTGCACAGATTACAAAATAAGAAAACTAATGGGAAAGTATTACCGGAACCTTAGATTTTCCTGAACAACAATGATATTGGATAGCCCATGGCTCTTTTTATTTTTAATCAGATACATGTAGGCTATAATATCTTCCATCTGGCCATACAATAGTTGGCCATTTGGAAGATATTATAGCCTACGTACATCTATCTGATTAAAAAGAAGAAGAGGCTTGCATAGCTTAAAAAAATAAAAATTAAAACTACAAACAAACAAATGATTAGCTTATGAATCCAATCAGCCCCTTAAAAGATTTGGATCTGGTTTTATTAAAAAGGGAGTGTACCCCATCATGGTATGTTTAACTATTTCTATCCCTGGTTTTGTCGATTAGCAGTTAATGGATCCTTGCCACCTTGTGTTGTGTGGCAAGGATCCTTGTGTTCGTCTGTGGTCTATGCTTTTTGATCGAGATACTTGTACTACATTAAGGAATATTATCAAGATAGTTTTATAAAAGTGGTGCAGACTTCTTAAAGATGCAGGTCACGCGTGTTACGGTTTGAGAGTACCCTGAGAACACCAACTGCGTCCGAGGATTTGGACTTCCAATAATTTCGCTATTTTATTTCCAAAAACCATCACTATTGTTATTCAGTTTGACCCCCATCCCATTTGATTCAGGATTCATTTGAATATTTTTGCCCTCAAGGAATAAAGTTGCTGAATGCATCATTGGGATGCACGAATTGGGCAATACTGTTAATATTTATACCATACCATTTATTTATGAGTTTTTATAGCACCACCTCATTAAGGTTTGTCAGTTTTTTAATTACTATTAACTTTTTAATTAACTATTAACACAAATGACAGTTATTATCCCTTTTTAATTTCAATGTAAGTAAAATGTTATTTTTTAAAAACATGTGACCAATCAGAAAGCGTTGAACTTTGAAAGGACCATTCAACATTATAAACTTGTGCTCTAGCGAACCATTTTGTGACGTCTGAAATTGTTTACACCAGAAGACGACATGATCATATTTCGATCGCTTGCCTCATACCAAGTTCCACACGCCTGCATAATACAGAGGCATCTAAATATAAAACTTGTGTCAAGTCATCTTAATTAAGCTCATGTATTACTTCCTGTTGAGAAGTGACTGGTACAGGAAGACAAAAAGAGCTAAAGGATTCTCATGAATGTAGTTCAAGGGACAAAATAATTGTGTTAATTATGGTCGAAACGTGGTTAGATGAAATGAGAAAAAAAAACATATCACACACACCTGTCATTGATCTTGATGTTTTGGTCGGTCTGGGGGTCGTACATGAACCTCATCAGCTGAAGGTGAAGGATGGGGGGGAAGGTGAGGAACTTGACCCCCTTCTCAGCTTCCTGTGAAAGCACAGCGACACATGTTTGAGAATGCTACCACTTGGCCATAACAAGTTTGGGCATTTTACACTATTGCAAAGTATCAATAACTCACCTGCAAGCCATGCTCTCCTGCATCATATTTGTTGTCCCCATCCAACTGCTCTGTGGCCACATAGTCCTTGAAAGACTCAAAGACTGCAGAAATGGAGAGAGGAGGGAGTTAGGCCAAACACTGAGCTGGATCTTAAACCATCAGTCCACTTAAAAAGACCCCAGGTTAGGGGTTGAAATTATTTATCTCCAGATGTCAATCTGACATGATTGTTTACACTCCCCCCCCCTCTGGCGGAGTCTGAGAGTGCAGCAGGATGGCAGTTTGGGAGCAGTTGACATTCCTTCTATTCCAAACGAGGGTAATAATTCCCATAGCTGTATCTTTGTTTGCTGCAGCCGTGTCCATAACAGTCGGCCTGGCATGGACATTTTTGCCAATAGTTTCCATGAACCAGTTTTGATTCTGTGTTTACATGCAACTGCACATGGTCAGACGTAGAGACAGACTTAGAGACTTAACCAGGGATAAACAGACTGGGGTCTTAGGAAACTTGCCAAATCATTTAAAGTATGGCCCTCCTACCAGGAATTGTTTCAATGCAACAATACTTTTACATTACGGAGCGACCAAACTTTTATATAAAACCTACGCAAGCCCGCAATTATCTCGGGGCTGCTACTCACTGTTTTTCTTTCCTTTGATGCTGAGCTGGATGTCGTAGTAGTCCTCTATCCGCTCGGATCGGTAGTCCACATGCTTGCATTGGATGTACGACTAAAGGAGAACAAAAAACATCCAGAATTAGGCGAGAAAACATAGTTTTGTTCAAAGCATTTGTAACACAAAATGTCTTTACTCTTGTTGAACATTGTTTTTAGAGATGGGATAGTAAAAATAGATACGCTGCCAGGACGTACCACCATCTTTCCTCGAAAGAGCTTTGGGATGGTTCCCTCAACGCAGGTGCCCTTCATTTTATTCTCCACGTTGTCAAGGAGCTGGAACACAGTAAGAGGTTAGTGACGATCTGAATGTAGACACACGCAGGATCTGCTCCCCAGTCAGAAGCAGAAGAACTCACCACTCTGCAGAGCTCCTGGACGTCGTGTTGCATGAAGCTGTCCAAGGTCTCCCACCTGGGGCCAAATAAAGACAACTCCTCAGATTAGGTGTGCAGGATCTTCAGTGAGCTGGGTTTCCTGGATCTGTGCTCGCCCATTCCATTTTGTTAGGGCCCAGAGTGAGCAGTTATTGGAATCGCTAGGACAACAGCTCCCCCTTATGGTAGCTCGCTCCTACGTTTTACAACGCGAGGTACATTTGAGCATAACCACCAGGATCAGACTGGACCCTGGGCGCACGGCATTGCGTCGCGCCATCAGGAGACGTGGAAACAAACTGAAATGACGCTGCTTTGCCACTGGTTACTAATCGAGGAGACAGACTCGTATTTTACACCGACCAGCTGATGGCTGGAACCTCATTGGGTCCTGTATAACCAGTGATGAAACGGTAGGTGGTTACGGGAAGCAGGGCACAAGGCATTACCCAAAGGATTTGGTGAGTTTCTTGGTGCCGACTGGCTTGTCACTGTGCTGGAGCTCGTAGAACACCCTTTGCAGCGCCAGGGGGACACTCTTTGAGGAGTCGTCACCCTCTGTGGGCATCATGTATACTGCCTAGAGGGGATACAGAAGATGGGGTTAGGCTTGCTGACTCAAACTGTCGATACACACTTCATGATATTGCTGCAGAGTACCAGGGATTCCGTGACTGAGCTTTACTTCAGAGTCAGACTAGTTTATTTTAGGACACTTAACAGAAAATGATTTGCTTTGATAGAGCGTTGTCATGGGAAAAGACAGGCAGCATTTTTAGAAGACTGTTGCACATGTTACACATTTTTCTTATAGTGTAATCTTACATTGTCAATACAAGCATTAATCTGATAAAAGTGGTTCCCGTGCTCTGCAACTATTTAGGCGTCATAAGGAAACAAAAAGGGAAGGACGAACCGGTTTCACAGTGTAGCCCAAGAGCCCAATTAATTGTCAACACACATCGAGAGAGTCTGAGTTGATTAGCAGTTCATAGTAAAATCAGGAGGGGGAGATGAGGGAGACAAGTTATTTCAATACTAATGGAGTGAGGTGATCTATTCTAGGGAAAGAGGGCCATATGGCATCGCTTTAGTGTTAGGTCTCGCGATAATTGGGTCAGAGGAAAGGAGCTTTCTTTGACATGCAGTGACTTTATAAGAAGGCTTATTGAAATAGAACAATCTGGTATTGAAGCTTATGTTTTATGTGGCATGCAATTGATATTTTCCATGAGTAAGCAACTTGTGGCCCTTGATGGAGATTCACTAATCTTTCTGACAACTCCAAATGCATTTGACCATACAGTATACGTGTGGCTGAAGGGAATCGGTGTATTCATGCATTGAGTCACATTTTACTATGCCCCGATACAAGAAAGCATCACAGGGTTTTCCTAGTTTTTTTTTCTTAAGTTAAGCAACAGCCGTACCTTAACTACGAGTGGATTGTTCGCTCTCACCCTTTCTGTATGTTATAGTAAGCTATTAGAACACTATTTGAGAACACGCCAATATTATCTCTGTAAGCATCCGGCTTTGAATTAACAGATTGTTTGCCACTGATGTATCAGAAAGGAAAATCTGGAGCCATACCCTCCGCAGTTGGTTGGTGAAAAACAGTGTTTGCAGCAGGCTGTTCATGTAGCAGGTAGCTCCCTGGTTCTTCAGTCCAACGTAGCCTGTGTGTTTCTTTGAGTCCCAGCTGGGGATAGAGACGGAGGGTTAGTGTTAGACTGGCACTTCTCGGTCAAATGGGCAAAAACAATACCACCACAAAGGAAGAAGAGGGAAAAACATACGCCACTCCATGTGGGGCATCCGCCTGGACGTAAACCTCAAAGGAAACTTTGTCGTCATCAACAAAGCCTCTCTCGGGATCAGTTACATCCTGAAATTACAAAAAAAAATTAAGATATATTACAGACTGGCAAAAACCGGTGTAGGCATTTTAAGATATTTAATGCAATTCATGCTTTACCCAATAATGTGGTCAACTGAGTGCAATTATTTAGTAGCCGTGCTAGTTATGCTTGGAGAAAAGTAGGAGGCTGGTCCTGAACTCACACTCCAGGACATGAAGTTGGAAAAGCCCCAATCGTTCTCCTTGTGGAAGAACAGGTGGCTGATCCTGCGGCTGAACGACTTCTCATCGTCTTTATAGTTGATGATCTTCAGCATGGCCTGGGCGTGACATGACCACGACCTGGAGGCCATCAAATCAGAGGTCAGTAACCTGGTGTAGACCGAGTGGGTGATAGAATGGAGCTCTCTTAATGTTAAACATGCATGAGACAGGCGAGTAGTGATGTTAGATGACTGGTATCAGACATTAAGCCTTCACCAGGATCAAATATGGTACATCATATTTAGCATTTGATACATAACCCCCATATCGTGCAACCAAAATATGACATGGTATAATTGATCATATGAGGCATCTTTATGGACAACGCAGAATGGAAAGGAAGATACAGATGGGCCACGCTCATCTATGAATAATGGTGATGCAAACGTAGCGATGGGATAATCAAGTTATCTGGTGGTGCACTGAAACGTAGATGTGTCATGTGACTAGCTCCTGGGTCTCTAAACACAAACAATCCCCCTTGAACGTGCACAATAGTAACTGTAACCTACGTCGAGTCGGATTCAGCGTTGCACTGCAGGAAGAAGCCCACACTCTTCTGGTGCGGCCGGTCTGGGTAGAAGCGTGGCATCACCATAATCTTCCAGGGCAGGTTGCGCACAAAGCAGGAGGGGCTGAGCACCGACTCACTGAGACGGCTGAACCGCTCCACCACAAAGCGGAAGGTGGCTTCCGACCGCCAGCTAGTGTCTGCAAAACATTGAGGAGGACATTCAAAGGGATGACATAAAACATGGGAGACATTTCGGGAGGACTAAATGACAACGAGTAAAAAGGTAGGTAATATAAAGTGAGGAGGAGGACGAGAACATTGATGGTAATAGTGCACGGGAGCGTTCCAGTAATTTAAAATGGATTCAGTCAACAATGGCGTTTTAAATGTCCACTGTGCGTGGGCAATGCAAGTGAGAGCGGTAATTGGGTTTTCACGTTAGATTAGTTACAGAAGTGGCTTTCATTGCTTTAACAATGCAACCAGGCAAGAGACACAGGTGGGCTGAATGAGGAAGAGAGCCACATCCTTCTGGACTGAGTGCATGTGTCCCGTACCGTCTTCCATGTCTTCCTCCGTGTTGTTTTGTCCTTCGGCCATGGCCACGTTGCCGTTGATCACTGGGTTGGCTGGGATTCTTGGAGGGTCATCTGTGTCCCCAGCTTCACATACATGAGAAGACAGTGAAGGTACTTTGAATGAATCCCTCTATCCTACAAATATTACACCAAGCCATGGTACATTTCACTAGTCATGGTAGAGTTTAAGTGATTGACGGTAAACATTTAATATTGATGCGTAATAGTGCTTAGCAAAGTTCAGTGCTCTGGAGAATAAGATGCCATTTTGAAAGCTTGAAATGATCGAGGACAAATCAGGGATTTTGTCATTCGACGCAATGTTACCTTAAGAGCATCTGCTAGTCGATTGATAATTTTGTTCCCCAGAATAGAGATTGTAACTCCCTATAAGCATAAAGTTATGTCTATTTAGATATGCAAGGACAACAACTGTGGGAGAGTTATGTCCGGCTCGTCTGTCTGCAGAGTGTTTCATGTTACGGAATGGATGTTCTTTTTCTTAATCAGACGTAGCATTGTTTTTTTGTGTGCTTAGAGTCATTTCAAATACAATTTCATATTTAAAAAATATACTAAAATTATTTTATCTCCTAAAAGCTATTCATATGTTTACACGAGAGCAAAGGGAATGAAAAGCATTCGTAAATATGTTGTGTTCATAGTAATGTCACGTGTTGAAGAATCTCAATGCGTCCAATTAACCCAGACATTAGTTTAGAAAGACCAATGCACGTTGTCAAACAGCACTTCATTATGCTAATGTTTTTTTTTAGTTTGGTTACCAAGTTTCCATATCAAAACAACCCAATCTGATTACAGTGGATTGTTATTTTTATGGCCTCTGAATGCTCATTGGAATTACCCATGTAAGAATATACTCAATATTCTCCTTTGGTAAAATGGCAGAAAGTGCAATGCTTCCATCAGTCAATTAGTCAGAACAAAACAAACTAGCGAGGGATTGAGAAACAGATGCTTCACTGCTTGTAAGCATCTTTTTAGACATAAACCTGTTGGTAATCTATCGTATGTGAATGAGGGGTTTATGTTTTCACTCTGTTTGAAAACAAATGACTGAAACTTCTAAAATAAAGGTTGATCACGAATAAATTAGTTTCCGGTCCCCTACACTCTTAAATAACATACAATAACAACATATCAAAGTCGCAACCACAATCAATGAGTAACAGCTTTAAAGAGGAACTGGATTTCTGACACCTGTACATCAGGTTACAAATTATGAGTTGATTCCACACACTACATTCAATCTATCATTGAATGGATCGAGGAAATGCGGCGATGGATACACTTGTTTACTCTTTTTTGTCTCAGGTCATTTTGGCCAATTATTCAATCTAAACGATGATGAGGCATGACGGAAGGAGATGTGGCCGCAATACGATTCCCACCTTAAACGCATACGCTTAAATCTGGATTGGTTGAAATAAAAATAAGAGATAGCAACACTTTTAAACATAACACGCAATGGATGACGCAGTATGATGCTGAAGCCTTTAAACCGCCTTGTCCGGGATGGTCTTATGTTCACATGAATAAATAATACATTCCCTCTATGCGCTGAATTTAGAACGCTTAGAAAATGTTGACACACATAATCCCAATTCCAAACACTACCAACAAAACATGGATCATTAAAGATGGCGAGGCCCACGCGTAGGTTCTTCATACAATGAAGCAGCAAATCCCCGCGCTACCATCGCATGCAAGCTATCCATGTGGGCCTTGCTTGCCGCATAAACCACAACCAAAATACGACTGCCAATATTCCCCGTCCCTACAATTTCTTAGACTGAAAACAAGCGCTTTATCCATAGGCAAACAATCGTAAGCAGTGGCATATTTTTTCTCGCGAAAACATGCCTCCACTTTCATTCGAGGCATTCTGACGCATTCCGCCAACCATGAAAACAGCCACGGTCGTGCTAGCGAGACGTTATCTGCTAACGGCATTCGTTTAACACAAACTATCCTCAATAATAAAAATCAGTTCCAGACCATTTCAAAAGGAAGAAAGTTTGGAAATAGCCTACATTCATCGGAGTCGTTTGAGAAAAACCTAACAAAATTGCATCAATGAATCCCAGCCGTAGTGACTATAACTCGATGGTCGCAAAATTACGAGCCTCCATTTTGAAACACCACACACCCCCCTTGGCATTATCCCGTTAGCTCGCATGCTAACCTACGAGCCATCGTCGAACAGTGGGCCCGGGTGCTAATGCGTATAGCTGGTCAAGTGCTCCCACTCATCGAATCCATTGTATTTTACTTTCGTTATTAATGAAAAATAAACCGCGACTCTGTAGCACCCAGTCGTTGAGCGGACACGATCACCAAAGCAACAGCGACGGGTATACGACGTTGAGCTAACCGACAACGTACTTTAGGGCCCCGCGAGACAACTCACCATCATACCCAGCACAAACTTGAGAGCGTGCTTACCTTTTGTTATATCGAGTTTGCGAATTTCCGATTTAGAGAATAAACACGACCAGTCTTTGAGATGGTATCCGAACTAGGATGAGCGCGATGATCACGTCAGACGAGTAATCTCAATAAAAAGTATTAGCGTATTTTACCTCGCAGTGGGTGCCTAATTGTTAATTGCGTGCATGGGCCACGGGGACATCCAACGAATGTTTACAAACATCCCAACACAAAGCAAAAGGGATCCACTTTTTTGGTGACAATATTACTTAACGATTTATTGGTTTTCATTGAATAGTGGGAACTGGCTTGGCTGTAGGATACACAATATACACTAGTACCGAATTGAATAAACGTGTATGAGCCCTAACCCTAACTAAATTGATGACAAGGTAAATATTGCAGCTTTTCCGATGTAATGTACGCAAAACTTGAATATAAAAAAGTGCATATGTCCATTTAACACTAACATTATTCCCGAACACCCAAACGAGGAATGGTTTGGAAGTATACAACGGACGCATCATCAGCAAAAATATAGCCGGCTCTCCCAAGCTAATGGATTTGGGCCTTAGTGTTTACCATGAACATCTACATGAAGCCCTAAAAACACCCTGCATTTCCATGCACTTCAAGATTCGTACTACAAATTCCCTGGAAGCCTCACCAAACACCTTGTGACCATGCCTTACCTTCCATCTCCATATCCTCGGGTTCGCTAAGCTGTTGCTCGCCGGCTTTCTGCTGCTGTTGCTGAGTGTGGTGGTGGTGGTTCATATTGGCCACTGATGTTGTGATGAAGTGTTGCCTATCTGCGTTCCCCTCGACCTTGTTCGAGGTCGGTTCAGCGGTGCACCGGGTTTTGGTCTGTTGTGGGCTGGGTGTCGTATGATGCAGAGGTGAGGTAGACAGGTCGAGCCTCGGCGGCTGGGCCTGCTCTATCACAACCTCGGCCTTGTCTGCTGTCAGCGCCGGTGATTGAGGAGGGGAGGTCGGCGGGGGAGCTGGCAGAGAAACACGGACGTATTTGCTCGCTATTCGCCCAATCTCGGCGCCTTGATGGGTGCAAGTCGCTGGGGTTGGGGATAGCTTGGGCTCCAAAAACAGAAGCACGCTAAATAAACGAATCGGCTATAACGTTACGCCGAGAAATGTGGGGCAATAGAGGCGAATTGAGAACCACAACCTGCAGCTATAGAAAAAAAAATACCCCGCTATAGCAAGCTACCCGATGCTGGGTAGCCAACTAATTATATCGGTACAACAATAAAGGAACCAAAGAATAATTTGCTATCGTCGCACATTCAATAACTTTCTCTGCGATATCCCCAGTCCATGTACTCCTCCGATTGTCCCTCGTCTGGGGGAGAGCGGAGAAAAAAGCTATCCATTCAAACCAGCTTATAATTTGGAATGGCACTAATTTAGAAGTTTACAAAGAGGGGGATGCCACGGTCCAACAAACGCACATTAAACCACTTTAATATACCGAACGACAAAATACGGCACCTCTTCGCATTTCAAATGTCTGATTCTATGGAGAAATTTGCCCGGTCATAGCCTGTGCCTCGCTCCCGTGGTTTGTGATGTTGACTCGAGGTAAATCTCAAAATGGCGGTCGCGCTCTTCTCTGATATGTCACATCCGCATGGAGATCCAAACACTCGCGCACAGAGGCTGAAAAAAAAAAGGTCTGAAACTGTTATGACGGGCTTTGGAGAATTAAAGCCACTTTCCCAAAATGTATATATAGAAGGAACCCACACACAATTGTGTAGATTTGTCAGCCCGTAATAAAATAACTACTATGAATAAATTGCTTTCAATAATTCGAATAAAAAAAGATGAATAAGAGCAAATTAAATTTTAAATTGGACCTTCTTGCTAGTGCTACGGTATATAATAACATGGCAAATGCACTTCTAAATTACTTAAAGACATCTATAGTATAAATGCATATATCCTGAGAAATTTACTGAGAAGTTATAAAATAATATCTTAAACAAAACCACTTTATTCCTATATTATATGCTATATTTATTCCAAAGCATATTATAAAGAAATGGTTGATTGATCGATTTAACTTATGCAAGGATAATCTTTCGAGGTAATGGGAATGCCTTTACAATGCGAACAAAAAAAACTACAATAAAACTACAATAGGACTGGTCAGATAATAATAATAATAATAATAATAATAATTGGTCAGTTGGAAACGCATCAATAAGGTTTTCCATTTGTTGTATTTAGAGATATTATTTGTTAAGCAAAGTAAAATTGTGCAATGTTCAGAAAATAAAAATGTAACGGTAAAACCACAGCGCGTATGGTAAATCCCAAGCTTTGGCACAACTAACCCAACGTTTATGTTAAAATGTCGCCATCTATCGGCGAAAAGTGATTTATTTTTAAGTGATTTATTTACAGATGTGATACGTATCATATTTTTTTATATGATGATACAGCAGATTTAAAGGATAATCATGAATCAAATAGCGGTCTAAACCAATAACATTGAGCATTCATTGTTTCTATTTTGTGTTTTTATAACACTGTTGTTAACACTCCCATAACACTCCCATTGTTCATTGTTATTGTCTTAATGTATGCACCTTAATCAACAAGCCAAATTCCTGGTTGGTGTAAAACCCTTCTTGGCAATTAAATCCTTTCTGATTCTGATTCTGATACTTGTCTTTGTGTCATTAGCTTATTGGAAATGTGTTGATTATGTTCGATTAATGGTAATCATTATGAACATTAATTATATGAGATTAATTATAAGCATATGTGATATGTCGAAAACAGTCGAAAACTGTAATTTGTCACGAACATGCAGTCTTTAGAATATAAGCTTTCGTGTTTTCTGGAGAGGATCTTTTGTGTCATTTCGTGACGGGCGCCGAAATGGCCCAATCAAATCTGGAACTGGATTTCCAGGCCCGCCCCGTACATCGCAACTCCAGCCAATCACCCGTGAAGGGGTGGGCTTTAAACCATAGCGTGTTCGTCAGCCGTATATATACCCCAGTGTCTGCAAGTAAAAAATAGTTGAGGCTCTTTGCTGACAATAGGAGAGTCTGATGATTGTTGATATAAGCAGTGAAAACATTAATAACCGGAATGAATTTAAGGACATAAATGTACATAATCCGTAGTCCTATTTTTATTTTTCAACATTAAATAATACATTTCTATAAGGTTTGGGGTGGTAAATGGAGGAGAAGAAGGAAGACGGAGACTCGGAGATTCAGGAACACGGACCCGAGCATTGGTTCTCAAAATGGGAGCGGCAGTGTTTGGCCGAAGCGGAGCAAAGGGAGCCAAACGAAGAAGAGGCCGATAACGACCAAGAGAAGCTGTGGCATCTCTTTCAAAACTCTGCTACTGCTGTTGCACAATTATACAAAGGTTCTAGTCCGTTTTCTGTGTTTACTACCATAGCTAGCTTTTAGCTAGTTTCAGCAGCGCTAGCAAGCTAGCCACACACTACAATTGACGTCCACTTGCCATAGAAAGTCAACTAGGCTAACCAGCTAGCCTGTGATGTGTAGCAGCTGACTTTGTCAAAGCTAATTTTAGCTTGCGTTAGCAATATTTGGCGCTGTCCACCTCCTTAACCTCGTATTGCTGTATTGCTTACGCGAAACAGTTCCCCAACAGCGGTTAACGTTTAATCACGTTGCTATTAGAACTTTAAGCACTATTGTGTAGTACAACAATATAAAACACTGTTTACCAACGCTGTAAGTATCCGGCAAAATTACAAAATGGCGATGGTAACAACAATCATTGCTACGCGACATTGCTTACTGACAGCTTGCACTGGTACATTTCGTATCGTCTTATTTCCTATTGGACGTCGTTGTACTTGGCTATATGAATAATCTTGCCAGATTAATTAAAGACAGATTAACTGAAGCGTTGGAGTATGTTGATGACTCGAAACTGAAACGTTTGACGATACTTGGTACATTCTCTGCAACGTACAGCTAGGGTTAGAATCGAACAAAATGGCGAGGAAATTGCCTGTCTCTTGTGGACAGACCAAGATAAACAGTCTGCATTTCATTCTACCCGGGCAGCCATTCCAGCTAAACTGAAGGCAATACTTGTAAGGGCAATATTCATTGATTGTGGTGAACTTCCCAAACAACCCGCCGAGTTTCCCGTCCAGCACACAGTATGTGTATTCAAATGTTGCAGAACAAAGTACATTAAACCTCTCGTCGAACAAACTTCGTTTTGATTGTGTCAGTTTTACCTTTTATAGTATTGGCAAAATGTCTACAGGAAAAAAGTATTTTCAATCCGTCCTCTCTGACATAATGATTTACTTCCCGTTCCCCACAGATAGAGTATGTCACCAACAAGGTCTGTCGTTGTGGGTGCCATTTCAGAATGCTGCTACAGCAGTAACAAACCTCTACAAAGGTAACAGTTTTTAACTTTTTGTTCTGAATATCGAGTCAAACATTCTATTTTAGCTGTTTTGGCTACACAGTGAAAACTGCCCCGGCAAACTAATCACACTGTATATTCAGCCGACTACTAATGACAGAATTGTATATAATCATGTTTTCGTTTTGTGGATCAATAAGATGAAACCATACTATTTTTATCTGCATGTATAAAATGGCTTGTCAATTATACATCATGGTGCTGTAGGTACGATTTGAGAGTTATGAGAGAGAGCCAGGTTTTGTAACTAAACCAAATGAAAGTCCGTGCCCTCTGCTCATTCCTTTTTGTACTTTCTCTGCCATTGAGAAGTGTTGCCTTAGAAGCACCTGTGATTGACAAGCACAATTAATTCTCAGAAGCAATCAAGGAAAGGATGCCCTGATTGGTCAGAATGACCCTAGGGGTTTCCAACATCGAAATGGGGTCATAAAGAGGCAGAGGCAAGCACCTTGAAACAGATTTTCGCTTTGCTAATTTAAGTCACTAATAGCTAATGGATGGCTGGGCCTTTTCTAACGCCAAAATAATATAGTTTTTTAAGAAACTATGCAGAAGAACAACGCCTCTCTCTCCCTTCTTAAGTTTCTCCAATTCAAAAGCGATAGTCAAGCACCTGTGAACGACAGGCAAGATGCTCTGATTGGTGCAGGAAATCCACACTCAAAGGAGCGGTGATCAGTCTTATCAGAATATGAATATGTAAAGATGCACGATTTGTGGTTGTTTTTTAAGCTTTTTCATGTTTTTGTTTTTTACCAGAAAGCGTGGAGTCCCACCAGAGGAGCTTTGATCTGGGCATCCAGCTCGGTCACCAACGCCGCAACAAGGTTGTTCTCCTCTTCCCGTTACTCCGTCGACAGACCTCTGTCAATGGCATTATTCTGTATGTGATGGTAGATGTGATCCTCGTTCAGTGGAGCAGATCACGGTGAGGCGTGCAGGTAGACCTCTGCTGATGGACGCTTTGATCTGCTCACAGGATGTTTTGGCGTGGGTGAAGAAGCGCCGGAGAACCATCCGTCGGGAGGACTTGATCAGCTTCCTCTGTGGCAAGGCGCCTCCTCCCCGCAGCAGCCGGGTCAACCCCCGGCTGGCCGTACTCGCCCCCGGCCGCGCCAGCCCCTCGCCCGAGACGGGCTCCTCGGTGGAGACGGACCTCCAGCCGTTCAGGGAGGCCATCGCGCTGCACGGTAAGAGGAGGCCCCTCACGGGGGTACTGCCAAACCCTTCAGGGCCGTAGGGCTCCTGTAGCGTCACTGGTCCAGAACTACCTGAAGTCAGTTCACTAACGACCCCCCCGTCCCCTCCAGGCCTCAGCGGAGCCATGGCCAGTATCAGCGTGCGCTCCGGGCCCCCAGGCTCCCCCACCCACGGCGGCGGCGGCGGCGGGGCCGGCGGAGGGGCGGGGCCGGGCCCGGTGTGTCGGGGGGGCAGGCGCAACGGCCTCCACGACGTGGACCTGAACACTTTCATCGCCGAGGAGATGGCGCTGCACCTGGACTCGACCGGCTCGGCGGCGGCCGGCGGAGGCGTGGGCGCCAGGAAACGGAACTCCGCCCAGTGTAGTGATGTCATCACAGACTCACCCACCCACAAACGGAACCGGATGCTCTAAGGGGACGGGGCGCTCTGCGGGCATGGGGGCAGGGGCCACGGCTTTGGTGCGGCATGGATGAGCTGGAAACAAACTCGGTGGGCTTTTAGCGAATCTGGGGCTGGAACAAGCCAACGGGGTGTGTCGGTATCTTTTATTTTGTGAGGCTGAATGAGGTTCCCCGTCTCCCTTCCCTTACATCCTGCTGTGGAGATCGCACTCTGTTTTCTCAATGGACTAAGAATAGAGGGTGCTGAACGAGATGCATACAGTCTGACTGAATGTCCAGAGTAACACGACTGAAGGGAGCAATCGGAAAGGAGAAAGTAAAAGGGACGTGTGTAGCCTCCATCGGCGAGAAAGGTAGAGTGGGCAGGACGACCTTACTGCACCCCGCCCAGAGCCACTCCACCTTCTCCTGTTCATTAACCGGACAACCACCCCCTCACCCCCACCCTCTTAAGGATGTCAACTCCACCCATCAAGGACACCAAGGCTGATGTTTCACTCTACATGTAGGCAGTCCCATCTCATCCAGGTTCCGTTTTATCTCCTTTTTTATATGGCTGAATGGCAGGAACTTCTGGTCGTCCGTTACAAGTCACAACCATCAAATCTTGAAAATCGACAATGCACGTCGACAGTATTGCTCCGATTGGCAGAGAAGAATGCTCTGTGAGCCGGTAGCAGCAAACTTGTCTTCTCGACAGTCGGCCCTCCAGCTACAAAGTGCAGGCTTTTGACATTTGATCTACCACTGTCTGCCAAGATACTTCAATAGTCATACGAATTTGGCTTTGCCAGATTTTTTTTTCCAACTACCAGTGTTTAACTTTGTTTGTTGCCACCGTTATGGACAGTTTAAATTCACCTTTTTGTGAATGGTTTCCTTTTTTTTAATTCTTATTTGAAGGGTTCGAAGAAACCTCTGTCGTCCCGGCCCTCGTGACCCCGCCCCCAACATTACAATGCAGCTGCTGGTTTATGTGACGTGTGAATATTCAAAATGACATTTGCAATAATCGGATTCTTTGCACTTATCTTTCACCCCTAAGGCCGTGTTCACATCTAGCGTTCTTTGGAATAGGGAAAAGTTGAGCCGACCGTTTTTCCAAAAAAAAATAAAAGCTGGCAGCGTTTCTTTTCCTAAAAGCGCAGTGAACGTTTTTTCTATCGCCTAGCAACGAACCCATTCTAGACCCGATGTTACCCGCCTACTACGCGTCCAGGCTAGAGCCCATTAGACATGTCGTAGATCTCGACATGTTCTGTAATTAAAACTATTAATCACTCCACCTGCACTTTCCCGAGTGATTTGTCCATCATCGTTTCTTGTTTTGACAGTTGAGCGTTGTGTCCATGATCCGCTTGTGATTGGTCAGTTGCCCAACAGATGCCTGACGTCGGCCGCTTTCTTCCTGAAAGTTGAACTTTTTTCAACGCTCCGTACGCTGGGAGAGGCGTTTAAAAAAACGGCCGTGACTTTTTCCAGAAACGCTCTGCTCCATAGGAATATAATGTAAAACGAGCGCTGGCTGATTCAAAAAACCTCTAGATGTGAACACGGCCTAACTCATCAAAACAGTTAAACTCTTGCATTATAAGTATGTTGCAGGGTTCCTCAGCCGATACGATGCATTAGCCGTGTTCCTGGCGTGGTGGTTGGTTTAGAATGAACCATTTGAAACCAGTGGTGCCCTCGTTGAAACCACTGCCCAACTCGGCACAGGCTCAAGTAATCCTTATTGAGAGATAATTGATAAGCAATGCAAAAGAACCCAGACACCCACGAGTGCTTACCCAACAAACCAGCCACTTAATTTATCAAAGCTTTAAGGTGAGGAGAGCAGAGGAGAAAAGTGCATTGGAAAAGTTATGCTAAGATACTTGTCTTGGTATAAAGTGGAGTACATAGGATGGATTTTCCAAGAAAGTTTTGCCGTAACAACAAAGATTTACAGCTGAATGGCGTGCTGAAATCAAAGCGTTGTCACGGAACCAACGAAACCTCAGAAGACCTGAATTCACACGATTAAAAAGTATGCCCTAATCACATGTGTGCAGTGCAACTTCTCATCACGCAATGCTATTATATATTTATATAATGTCAATGCAATGCCATTTTAACGCCTCGTACAACGCCCAACTTAAGAAGACTTGTTTAATTCCCTTCAAAGTTTATATCTGGTACATTGTTATTTTATTGTATGCCAAACTTGAACTGGTTACATGTTGATCAAAATATTCAATGCATGTTTAGGCTTTTTGTAAATCTATCATTATTGCATAATAGCAAATAAATCTGGTATTAAATGGAACATGGGAAGTGATCATGTTACTGAAAATATGTTGGCACATGCTGTGAAGGGATCTAGACAAGTAAACTTGAAATGGGATCGTTGCAGGATACAGACGCCTCATTAATGGTGTCAAGCAGCCAGTAATGGAGCAGGACAGAGGTGCAATTTTAAGAATCTTTGCCATGAAAATCATTTGTGTGTGCGTGTTACAAAGTGTAGAATCATGCTGCTTAAGATGATGCTATGCTAAAAGGAGGATTGAATTTAGAAGACAATTCCAACAGGGCATTTGATCTAGCTGTACTTGGGTTTAATCGACTGTTAAAACACCATGGCATGACCTCTGATGTTCAGCTGCATCCATTAAGCTCTTGGTACATAGTTCAAAGTAGACCTTTCTCAAATAGTAAATGGGTGGGGACATTTGGGGCATACTTCCAAGAAGCAGCTGTGATTCACACCCCCTGAAGTATGTTGAGATTATCTACTTGGTCTCGACAGGCTTTTCCTAATAGGGTTTTAGCATCTGTTCAATTAACACTTGCCTTCCTGCCCATGCCCACTAATGACCTGGGCAACAGGTTTTATTTCCCATTCTTCACCTCCCCTAACCAGTCAGAGGTCTTCATCACATCTGTCCCTAAAAGGCCCACTCATGCCACGACTCTCTGGAGCCAACACTATTATCAGCGCTTTCTTGATACTTATTTGTTAAAAAATATTGCTAATCTATATACTTAACATTTAGGTGTTGGTATGATATATGTTGTTCACATTGTGAAATAAATAAAACTAAACCATTGAATTGCAATTTGATGTACTATGTTTAATAAAAAAATGAGGAAATCTCAAGCTTCTTGCTGATTATTTAGCAACTGCAATAAAACACTGAATTCCAGAGTAGGCCTTATCCAGACTGGCGAATCTACAATATTTATCAAGGTTCACTGCTGTTGGAAGTGACTTTTAGGATCTTTGTAAATATTTACAATTGATATTGCTTAAAAACATTGTTTAATATTGAGTGGTCAAATAATCATGTCATAACTAGTTCCGATCTTGATAAAAATCCAATTAGTATAGCCCTTTAGTCTATGCTATGGACGCAAGCCACTAGATGGCAATAGAGCATTAATCTATTTCCAAAGCAGTTTCAGATTTGTGACTTTGTGAAAACAACGCTAAATTTACGTATCCCACGAGTCTGTTGTAAATGTACAAACTTGTCGAGCGGTTTTTAATAAGTGGTTATTAAACAGACAAAATTGAAACTGCCTAGGCTAATTTACACCAATTGTTATTACTTGAAAGAAAACATGGCCAATATTAAATAATCGCTATTAAATAAAAGATTAGTAGTGTTCAACAGGAACAACCAGAGAGTGTTTCTCAACGATATCCACAGCATTCCTGTGAGTCATTCCAGTCAATTTAAGGACCTGCCCTGTGACATTGTGATATCACAAGTGGGAGTGTGCACCCAGTTTCATGCTGGATAGATCCGTCTACTATCCTGCCCAGGGGAATGTACCAAGTGGTACGATTTAAATGGCTAATCACATTCACACCTTGTGGTAAAATAGGGGCCCTTTAATGTGACAACAATGAAAATGGTTTCAATCTACGTTCAAGTTGGGACTAAGCTATGACTGCAAACAATGCAGCCCCATTTACCGGTTGGTCCATAAATTAAGAAAAGGGCTAAACCTAATACAAGCCTTGCCCCATCAGTCCTCGGTCAACTTTATATCTTATGTGCTACTATTATTCTACTTGCCACTTCTCCCCATCAAATGAATAGACATACAATGTACATTTATATCCGTAGCAGGTTGAGAAAGGTAACGGCCAATGTAAGCAGAAAATAAATAACATCACTTGTTTTCAAGCAAATTAGCAAATCCTGATGGTTGAATCAAATACTATGAGATATATTCACTGTGGGCACCTGTAAGCTCCACTAAGGATAATGACACGTCAAACAAAGTTATACAAAGCAGAAAATGTCTCATTTGAAAAAATTAAGCCTTACGCAATCAATACATTTGAAAGATTAAAAAGTACAAGTATCCATCCAAAAATAAGCGGGGAAAAAACAAGGATGACGGCTGCTTTTCAACACGCTTTTCCTCCGAACAAAGCGGTTCATTGACGTTGAACTTTGTGCAAACCACTGCTGCCCAAGGCAACTGAGAGCACCGAACAGAAGAAGAAGCGGGGAAAAGTTATTACATTTGCATGTGACTATGGTGTGATTATTCCAAGGTTCCTAGGTTCTTGAGGTGGTGGTGGGGGTGGTGATGGTGGTGATTAGATTTGGCTGAGGGGCAGGAACTTCTGGTAGTAGCTTTTGGTCACGTCTATCATCAGGTCTTGGGTGCATTCGGGGAGCTCCCCAGAGAATAGCCCTGCAACAGTGGGGTTATGGATGTGGGAATGAAAGAGGGTTCAGTGTTTGCACGGCAAAAATCTGATGTATCAGACAGAAGTACTTCTGGTGGGCGTGTGCGTGTGTTTGTGTGAAGACCTGGGCAGCCGGAGAATACGGTGAAGGGCGGCACCACGGTCTCAGGGGGCAGCACCGTGTTGTCGAGGATCTTACAGCAGTCCTTCAGCACGCAACGACGGCCCTGCAGACACCAGAATAAACTAATATGAATACACGGAGGTGTATTGCAGCAATCTTTGGGTCATTAAGAATGTCCTTATTTTTATTGGCAAACAAATTCTATAAATAAAGCACAACATGTCACACCCAATCCACATGCTCCATTTCTATTTGTTATTGGAGCAGCTTCTGGGCAAAGCAAGTCTGTTTATCTGCTTGGTTCTCTGAAAATGTTGCATTCAGCAGGATGCTGCTAGCTACAGGTTATCCTCTCACTGAACCACACAAGGAACCTAGTGTTCCTCAACGGGACCATTTAAACAGAGGTTTTTCTTTCTTAAAGGCAAGTGTGTCCCCCTTTAGTGTATTAATATATATTAGCCTATATATATCTATATAGATATAGATATAAAGTATTGGTATATAATAAAGGTGGCAATGTGTGAAAAAATTAAAGAAATTGGGACTTGGTGTGCAAAGACCTCAATAAGGTAAAAACACCTGGATTTATTTTAGAAAAACTATATACTTATACATTAACCACACTTACTATGACACAGTTCTTTCCAATGTGAACGTAGGAGCCTATCTGAGCGGCATTGACAACACAGTCTTCCTCGATGAACACATGGTCCCCTATATGCAGAGGGAAAAAAGCAACTCTGCACATGGAAAGAAGAGGTGTGAGGTAGAACGAGGAAAAAGGAAAAAAATGTGTTAGGTGAGATAGAGGAGAGAGAGACACTTAAAATGCATCATCTGACTGTATTTCAGTTCACCTTAACCAGCACTGAATAGCGTCACTCACCCTTTGCTGAACTTTTTGAAAGGTGGTCTGATTACGCTTCGGCTCTTGACAACACAATGTCTTCCCACCCTAACATTGGCCAAATCACCTCTGATGATGCAGTCGTTCATTACAATAGTCTGAAAGGAGAAAGACACAGATAGATCTTGTTAAAGTCACTGTCGCTTACATGAGGTCTTGTATCACTTACATAGCCATTTGTTGGCTCAGATGTTTTCTTGTTCATCCTCACTTTTCCATTGAGTACAATGTTCTGGCTTCCACATAGCACAGACTGTCTGCTCACTTTGTTGCCTGAAGCCTGCAAAAAGAGCAACAACCATTAGGAACCAACCAACCATGTTGGATAACCATGCATTAAGCATATCATGAATGAGTAACATACCAAATACCTAAAGGGTAAAATATATACGTATATATACATTTGCATATGTATCTAACACGAAAATAGCCACATCTAACACTAATAACTCAAATAAACATATATTTGAGCAACGCAGAATACTGTCAGCTTTATAAAGCTACAGATTAACTAACCCTTAAAAATAGCAATGCAAGATGCTGGGCGACAACATTACCGTTTCAATATATTCTGCTTTGTTATACAGGATTTCAGATAATTCCATATCGATGTATTTGTAATGGGATAAACCTTATGATATCGGCGATCTTCTAATAATAACAAACAGTATTATACTCTGAAATGTAGCTAGTATTGCGTTGCAGTAACCGCTCCCTTCTTCCGACAGGAGTGTGACCCTTCTTTGGTTCCGGTACACAATCCAATACTCTATCCGTTTGTAGTTTTTTTTTCTTTCTTTCCACAGCGATCATTTATAGATTTTGAGAGAATTTGTTTTTAATAATGTATGATCGACATATGTAATTTTTGATTTTTTTAAAAGCTGAAAGTTTTCTGGTTTTTAACTGTTCTCATATGGGTAAATTACCATGAGCGCATTTTCAAAGACGTTTTATTTATTTAGTATTAAAATGAAACATACAAAATAAAGAAAAAAATCACTGCTTAAATTTATATGCCTACAGATAATCCTATTAAGAATGTAAACATAGATCTAGAAGCGGTTTGTTTAGTTGTAGCCTTATAAATGCAATTTAAAAAATCGATTCATACTAGGCATTGAAATCAAGTTTATGTTTGTTTTGAATCATATAATGGACTTTTTTAAAGTTGAAACCATGCACTGTGTGAAATACAGTTTCAATGTTGTGCTCCACGTGGACTGAAAATTGTTTGCGCTGTTGGTTTCCTATCGGTAACATTTGAACGCTACACTCATTGGGAAAACTCATTTGGAAAAGGCTGTATGCTGCAGTTTAGTTAAAAAGCCACTGCTCTTCCTTGTCCAACAACTAACACAGGTAAATACGGCTAGACTACTGTATATTTTGAGAGAGAGAGAGAGAGAGAGAGAGAGAGAGAGAGAGAGAGAGAGAGAGAGAGAGAGAGAGAGAGAGAGAGAGAGAGAGAGCGAGCTCTATATATAGATATTAAACGTATTATGTTGGTAAAAAAATGAATGACAAATCATAAGTGATTAACATTATTTATTTGTTTGTTGACTGTTTAATATTAAAGCTATCTCTGCCAGTTCTGCGTCCTCTTCAAGTGATGCATCATGTGCTCACCTCGTCCGCTGTGGCTATCGCTAACGTCTAAATTAGGAATAACTTATTAGTGTCAACCTTATACGTATAACGTACTACTTGATTACGTATTGCTGCTCTGTGAGCTCAGTTGCAAGGAGTTCAAGATGACTATAAATAAGCTGTCAGTCGTGTTTTCAACAGTCAAACCAGTCAAACCAGACCGTTATATCTTGAAAATGAAGCGTGCCTTATGAACATTTAAAAGCGACATAGCGTTGATGTTATGACGTTACTCATACTACGCTGTACTCAAACAGTACGTGAGGCTACTTGGGATTGTAGTTTATGTATACACTATTCATTATGTTCTGCCCAACACATCTGCCCAACAAAAAATTAAGAATAGTTTCCATCAAGGTGCAAGGCTCCCGTGATGCCTAAGCTCCAAGGGTTGGAGTTCTGGAGAACGACGCTGCGAGAGGCACGGTATGTCGTGGCCCCCATGGTGGACCAGAGTGAGCTGGCCTGGCGGCTGCTGAGCCGCCGTCACGGAGCACAGCTGTGCTACACTCCTATGCTGCATGCCCAGGTGTTTGTCCGCGATGCCAACTACAGGAGGGATAACTTTTATTCCGAGGTCTGCGCTGAGGACCGACCGCTCATCACACAGGTCAGTATTGACAGAAGAATTGTGTTTACGTGTCACCCACCGGTACCCGCTAACTGGTGAGCTTGGTCCAAAGAAGCACAGACTATAGAAGCAGTACACAAGTTAACATTTATGGGAAGCAGACGGGACAATATTGCAAACTGGATCAGTCGACATCAGCACCACTAAATGAATGAACAAAGGCCAAATTACCTTCTCTGATATCGACTTTCACTCCGAGGAAAATTGGCAATCATCGAAGATGTAGAATAACCTCCCACCATCACCGACCTCACCTGATGTAGGAGACGTAGATCAACATAACATTGAACATTCCTCAGGACACATGGACTACACCTAAGCATTGTAATCAGTTTGTCATCATGCACACCGCAACAGTTAAGTCAATTAAACCCAATTATTCTTGATGGTGTGCGGAGGGCCTCCCTCACGCATCTGGTCCGTGCGTTGTGCTTTGTGTGGCAGTTCTGTGCCAACGACCCGGAGGTCTTCCTGAAGGCGGCCCTGCTGGTCCAGGAGCACTGCGACGCCATCGACCTTAACCTGGGCTGCCCTCAGATGATCGCTAAGAGAGGTACTCCCGGCGCCACCCTGGGGTCCGCTCCGTAGGGCCGGAGCCTTTTCCTTTGGGCTAGAAGCCCTGCTAATGCTTTGGTAGCATGTTGCCACGACCCACTGAAACGTACCTCGCCGTAGGGCCTGTAGGAGGACTTGTGGATGTGAATTGATTGAGCGTCTTGAGTCCAGCTGTATGATTTGAGGATGCTCCCCTCTAGGGCACTACGGGGCGTTCCTCCAAGACGAATGGGATCTGCTGGAGAAGATGGGTGAGTTAAGACCCCGGAGGGAGAAACGACGGCAGAAAGGGGATAAGAGGTTGATCAAACTAATGGTGAACGTTTGATCTGCTCGATCGGCTCGTAGTGAAGCTGGCCCATGAAAAGCTGTCTGTGCCGATCACCTGCAAGATCCGCGTGTTCCAGGACGTAGAGAGGACCGTGAGCTACGCACAGATGCTTGAGAAGGCAGGCTGTCAGGTACGGAGAGTGCTAGTTCAGAACAAAAAGAACGGAACGAAAGAGATATTTACGACTATGATGAAACAAAGTGTTTCTGCAGTTCAAATGAGAGCCATTCCACATGTTTTCAGTTGCTAACGGTACACGGCCGCACCAAGGACCAGAGGGGCCCTCTGACGGGGATAGCCGACTGGGAACACATCAAGGCCGTACGGTGAGTCGTCTTGGTACAGAATGCACGTTCTGTTCTTCTACGCTGGCCCCTGCCTGCTGACACACGCAGGATTATCTTTGCATTGTTTTTGGGTTTCTTTCCCGCAGGAAGGCCGTGAACATCCCCGTGTTTGCTAATGGTAACATACAGCATCTGAGCGACGTGGAGCGATGCATCGAGGAGACCGGGGTCCACGGCGTCATGAGCGCAGGTGAATTATTATTAATATTAGGGGGTCGTATCCGTAGGAATCCTATTGTGTTGGTTAGTCTGACCCACACTCGAGCTGAGTGTCAGAGGAGGCAGCTTCTCATGCCCTACGACCTTCCCCATCGGGACAATGGCCCTTCTCTGATAGATAGTGCCGACTTGTACAAGATATTTCCATTCTTCTGTGTCTCAAAGAGTAGTGCTTTGCCTGAGGTTGTAGAGTTTTCTGACTTAATCAAAATGAAAATTGCTGGTCCATGACAGAAAGTTGGCTGCATTTTTGGATATGTATTCTAGGTGGCTTACTATTACAGATAGTGGATGTAGTATTTGATGATATGTGTATATATATTGGATGTATTCTATGATACAGTAGATGGTGGATGTGGTATCCTATGATAGTTAGTGGACGTCTCCTTTGCTAGATTATGCTTTCTCGTAAAAAAAAAAGTAATCTCCAACAGTGGGTACATCAGTAGCTCAATGAGTAGAGCAGACGGCAGCAAGGCAGAGAGTCCGTGGGTCGATCGCACCACGAAAGAATCAGCTGAAGAAACAGCTTGTCTGGAGTCGGTTGGGTGTTCTGGCTTGATTAGGGGCACCACCTCACGCTGGGTCTCTTGGCAGAAGGGGCGAGTTGCGGCTGTCACTTCAAGTGACCTACAGCAGTTGCCTCGATGAATCCTGTGATTGACAGGCAAGATGGAGTCCCCGAACCAATCGGGGAAGGGATGCCCTGATTGGTCATCAACGACCCGGGAGCAGTCTATAACATGGACTGGCTCACTCAGAGGCAGGCGGTCCACCAGAACCAGAGCTTCTCAAAGCGCATTTAACTCACCGACCGCTGATGGATTCATCCTTTGTGGTCCAGAGGGGAACCTCCACAACCCAGCGCTGTTCGAGGGGAGCAGCCCCCCCGTGTGGGAGATGGCGGAGGAGTACCTGGAGGTGGTGAAGACCCATCCCCCCAGCACCCTGTCCTTCGTGCGCGCCCACCTCTTCAAGCTGTGGCACCACACGTATGTAAGCCCGAGTGTTGAGAATGACGCATGCGGGTGTTTGGTGTCGCTTGTACTTTTTTCCGGTAGGCAGACCAAACATGAAGCCAAGAGAGAAGTTGAAAGTGCTCTTGACGGGGGTCTATTCCCTTCTCCACACGTCTCCATCGACACTCTGCGAATACAATTCTCTTGGAAGGTCCGAGCCTCCACCTCACCAAATGGAACCTCAAGAATATTCTCTTTATGATCGTTAAATATTGGACGTTTCACTCCTAAAAGCCGGGTCCTATTCATAAATGACGTGAGGTGGGGGAGCCTTTGTAACTCTCTCCTGGTTCCTAATCTGAGCTGAAAGTACTTTTACTCATAAATTAAACTTAAGCGCAATGCCTAGGAGTAACTCTGAGAGGTGTGTGTGTGTGTGTGTGTGTGTGTGTGTGTGTGTGTGTGTGTGTGTGTGTGTGTGTGTGTGTGTGTGTGTGTGTGTGTGTGTGTGTGTGTGTGTGTGTGTGTGTGTGTGTGTGTGTGTGTCACGTAGACTACAGATCCACCAGGACCTCCGGGAGGAGCTGGGCAAGGTGAAGAGCATCGAGGGGATGACGGAGGTCAGCAGACAGCTGCGACTGCGTTGCCAAGTAAGAGAGCTCTTGCAGGGAGGAATCGTGGCTGGGAGACCCCCCGGGGCTGTATCTAGCAAACGAAACGGTACATTTGACATCAGGGAAGTTTAAATGCGTCTGGACTCGTTTCTGTAATGCTGTGTGCAATCACATAGCATTAGAGAAGTAGATATAACATGTGCGCGAGTGCTTATGGTAAATATGTGTGGGATTGGGATGGATAAATAAATGGGTGGATTGTGGTCCCATTTCCTAACGGGGGTAATGTCAGAGCCAGAACACCGATGATGAGACAAAATGGACTTAACCAGAGGCAATAAATACGCATGATTTTAGGAAAAGATTGAACTGGGTCAGATTTGATCAAAAGCCTGGAGGAAGGCTTGAGTGGACAGCAAGACGAACCGCAAGATCCAGGGCTTGGAGCCTTGAGGCGGTTCAACATTCAGGAGTTATTTCTGTGGTACACATTATTGTCCTCCGCACTTTGAGGTCCCTTGAATCTATAATATTAGGACTAAATGGTGAGGCTCCTCTCTCCTGATGGCAGGAGAGAAGCTACCTCATCATCTGAACATTGCTCTCAACACTATGATTCTACTTGCTATCCACTCTATCTCAAGCTTGTCTTCCCAGAAGTTACCTCACGTTCAAGTTTGTGTATTTTGGTCTGAGTGTGAGTCTTAAAAAAAAGCACGAAATGTTGGTATTTGCGATCGATTGGCCTCATACTTCCCCGATATCTAAATGAAGTGGTTATCCTTCACGGCGCTCTGTGAATAATCAGCTGGTCAGGGCCTCCGAGAGGACGACAGCTGTAGGCTGACATTGTGTGCTTTCCTTGCAGGAGGAGATCGCCAGAGAGAAGGAGGGGGTCGCGGTGAGGCCTCAGGGGGACCTCCCCTTCCCTCACTGGAGGTGCCAGCCATACATCAGACCACCGTGAGTCAACATCGACTTATTGTGGATCATTCTAATGGAATATTCATCGACGGTCGTCCCAAAAAGCCACTTGACTCTTGCTCTCCGATCCCTCTGGCCTTTTGGTTATATTTGGATTCTAATGGCAACATGTGTACCCTTACATGGGGATTAACTTGTCTCTTAATAAGTCTTGATGAAAGAATTATCCGTGTGAAAAGCTTGGTCCCAAATATGAAAACAAAACATTGGAAAATCAATCAAGTTTAAAAGGAAGGGCTGCATTGATCTTCGTAGTTTCTCTCCAGGCCTAAAGAGTTGGACCCAAACGGTAAGAGCGAGTGCTCCGAGGTGAGGATCACGAGTCAGAAGAGGGCGCTGGAGGACTCTGACGGGACGCCTGAGGTCCTGTCCAAAAACAAGCAGAAGAAGCAGGCCCGCAACCCCTACAAGAACTGGGACCCTGAGAGCAGGCGTGAGTCCCGTCGGCCCTCGGTGTCACGCTTGTAGATAACGTATGAGGCCAGAGATGATCTGAATCATATCGGCAAACTTGAGTTCATGGAGTCGATGACACATTTATCTCTTTTCATCCCTGCAGCAAAGTACTTGATGTGTGACCAGTGTGGCCACCCAAAGGTAAAGGGATTAAAGCTTTCTAACTATATTGATACGTTGGGAAAAAAGCGTTGAGTGTCGTGCATCTGATAAAAAGAATAGATGTACAGTACACGAGCGTGGGTCGCGATATGAAGCTAACGGTGTTCTCCTCCTCAGGGAAAGAAGTGCGTGTTCGACATGTGTCGCGCGTGCTGCAAGAAGAAGGCCTACCAGGACGTGGCCGACTGCCCAGGTCAGTGGAGGGAGACACGCCGCACACCAGTACACACTGGGCGGGGAATCACACCAGAGCTTTGTGTTGGATACATAGATGGGACATGATGAACAATGGTCAGTAGGACGCGTTCGTTCCATGTGACGCGCCACTTTAGAGGTATTTGGTGACCCCGGAGACGTCCGTTTCCTTCTCTGCTTGTCCAACATGAGCTCAAGTAGTTATTTCTTGAACACAACCGACATAGAAATGTGTATTAATTGATTCTGTGTGCGCACCGCCCAGGCCACGATATCCGGTTCAAGACCAAAGCAGACCGACGGAAAGCAGAGGAGGAGGAGAGGGAGGAGAGGGAGGGCAGCCCGCAGGGGACGGACCCCCAGGGGACGGACCCCCACGACGGCCCCCAGGGGACGGACCCCCACGACGGCCCGCAGGGGACGGACCCCCACGACGGCCCGCAGGGGACGGACCCCCACGACGGCCCCCAGGGGACGGACCCCCACGACGGCCCCCAGGGGACGGACCCCCACGACGGCCCCCAGGAGACGAACCCCCACGGTGCCCCCCAGGTCCTCCCAGAGACACAGGCCACAGAGCGGGGCCACACACCTCCATGAGGACCCGCACTCCCGTTCATATTCATGACCTCACATTATCATCTCCCGCATTATGGCTATAAAACTGTTACACGTCTTTGGTCTGTGGACGTCTTTTATTTTCGTTTTGTTCGTTCATTAAAAATGAAGTGAAATCCAGCATTCCCAGTCGTGCTCTCTAAACATGGCGTTCAGGAGCTTAAATGTATCTCCCAACGTTAGACCACCTGATGCCTTCCTGTGTGTTAACATTAGGATGTGTAGGCCAGTCCAGGGTCCAGTGAGTTTAGTTTAACGGCCACTGGATGGAGTGAAGGGCGTTGACCGCCGATCTAAAACCAATAAACGGTATCCTACCACGCCGTGGTTTCACCTCCGGTGTGTCAAAGCAGAGTGGGTCCCTGTACAAATGGCACCAACCTGTGAGCATGGTGAACTGATTCTGGACTTGATGTGGGTTGTGCCCAGTGGCTGAGTGTTTCATGATGATGGGCGAAGGCTGTAGACTAGTGACCACCAGGTCGCATCCATCAACAATGTTACAAGTAGGACGGTTGATAAATCAACTTACTACACGTCAACACGCAACACTTAAATGTCAATGCTTTTTCTAACACTAGTTTGTAAACACGCCTCTGACAGCTGCTGCCTCTGATCTGGGCCGATGCTGACCGGCTTATGGCCGCTGAACAGCACACATTCTGTAACGCCATGGATCTCACAATGAGCCCACTCAACCAAATGGTCAACCATCACTAAACCCCACTTGATTTACTTGATCCTTTTCCACTAAGGTTGAAATATTGTGTGTTTGACCCTGGTTTGGGGTAACCAAACCGGGGATGAAGAACAGCGAGTCTGGTAAACGTTTTGCGACATTTATTTTAAAAGCTCATTCTGTTGAGGTCTCGAACGGTGATGCGTATTGTTAGGTCACAACTAAAGTGCATCTCTTAACATACAACAGCAGCGGGTCTGCTGCCAGCCACCTGCCAAACAACATTCTTTTAACAATGATGCATAATAAGTTCATGATAAACCGATGCAACTATATTATCAGACGAATTGATGGTCCTTTCGTTATGCATTAGCTTCAATACCGGGAAAGTAACATTTTGGGCATCGACCATGGCAGCGTCCGAATTAGAGAGGGCGTGACTGTTGTTGAATTTAGACAAAGTCTTCCGTCTTCGGGACCTCTTCACATGTTTGTGCTCATCCGGGTTTGGCTGTTGGCAGGCGTGAGCTCCCCCTGGCTGCCCTCCCGCGGTGGGGACTGAAAACACACGTGTGTACATTTTCACATTCGTTACGCATCCGTTATGCTTTCTTTAATTCTTTGGGGTAAAAGTACAAAAATTATAATTGGATGTAATACAATTTCGCATGGAGGTGTTTAACGCATCATCAGCACAAAGCAAATGATAGCTCTTTGTGACTGCAGTCTCAATGCGGTCTGGGGAAGCCCCTGTTCCACTCGGATCAGTCATCTTGGGTCACCTTGACGTGAATCTGGTTCCGCAGAACGGCTGCGCGGAGGATCATGGCCTTGGCCCGTCTCTGGAACTCCTTGCCCATGATCAGTGACTTCTCAAACGTGGTGCTCCTCTGGTCCACGTCCCGCGCGTACAGGATCTAGAACACGGGGGATCCGTCACTTCAGAGAACCGGGGTTGCTATGATGAGAGGGTTTAGCCACTTCCATCCAAGCTGAAGATCAACGCCTTTAAATCTGGTTTAAACCAAGGTCTAAAAAGGGGGCTGCCGGAACTATGAGGGGTTATGGAAATGATGGCGTTTTTGGAAACAATCCCTGCACGAGCTTTAGACTAGTCATAAGATATTGGAGCCCACGCAGGTGTGCCTGCGCATGTTTCTCCCCCAGATATACTATCTACCTCTCGATTCCTTCCTACAGCCCCTTTAAGATGTAGATAGCGAGGGCAGCTCCGCCCGCAGGCCTCAGACGCTCCGTTACCTTGCTGTGGGAGTCGATGCGTGCGTTGATGAGGCCCTCGAGGATGAGCTGAGTCAGCTCGTCCTCCAGCGCCGCCACTGAAGTGTTGAAGGCCTGCGCCATCTTGGTCATGTCCGCCGACGCGTACGGGCTGAAGTACTACAGGAGAACACACGGACCCGACGGTCAGGACCTCACAGTCCACATCGAATGGACCCAGGGTGTGGACGTGAGGGTGTGGGTCAGGCCCTCCTCACCTGTATCAGGGCTCGGTTCCTAATCTGGGTGTACAGCGTCCTCACGTGGGGGGCCAGGTAGATGTCCAGCAGCAGGTTGTCCTGACGGGACGAGAACATCATTACATCACACAACAGGGGGGGCACTGCGGCGGAGGCAGAGCTACTCAAACCCACGTCTCAATTCAAGGTCAAAGGGACTGAGATGACTTCAAATTGAGGTCCGCACTTTTTAGTTGAGGGGCACTGTTTAATTATAAACAAATAATCCAAAAATGTCTTTAGAGAATAAGGAGATGAAATGCTTTTGGATGGCCGTTCCATATGCAAAGGTAAATGATGCATCACATGAAACATTAACTCTCTGTGTGATACTGGAGTCTATGGGTTACATGTCAGTGCTGTGCGTTGACGTCGGTCTTACCTTCATTTCATCCAGCAGTTTGAGACAGGAGGCGTACTTTGATTCATAAAACTTGAAGATGATGTCGCGGATCTGGGGCTCCAGCTCCAAGAACAATTTGAAGGAGCTGAGGGGGATGGAAAAGATTATTTAAAAAGGAAGGATCATTTTACTGAATACGTTTTAGTGCACCCTTGGTTAAAATACATTTAGACTTCCTAATCTGGAAAACATCCAAGTTAAGTTTGAACAAAACCAGATTTCCCTGAACCACTGCAGAGCGATGTGACTGGGTCAACCTGGGTCAACCTGGGTCAACCTGGGTCAACCTGGGTCAGCCTGGGTCAACCTGGGTCAACCTGGGTCAACCTGGGTCAACCTGGGTCAGCCTGGGTCAACCTGGGTCAACCTGGGTCCACACGCTCAGCGTCTGCCCTGGTGAGGAGGGGAGTCTGACCTGCTGGAGATGACGTTGCGTTGGAGCTCCTGTCGGTCGAACGTCGCCAGGGCGCACATGCCTCCATACACCGCCACGTTGCTGGGGGACAAGAGCTGGGACGGGGGAACACAGGGGAGCAGTCAGTCGCTCTGTCGACTGGTTCCATCTGCCCAGTCTGAACCGTACAACAGCTTCTGGGAGACGGGGACTTGTCTGTTTTTCCTTGCGTAGCATACTGCATCAGAACCCCGTTGCTCTCACTGCTGTAGTGCTCGTGCTGATGTAACCGGTGGTAACCAGGTAACAATGGGACCAAACTAGCTGCATGGAGGAGCTAGTGACCCCACCCTTGGTTCAGTCATGGAGAGCATGCCCATCCCGTGTCCTGATGGTCTGGGAGGGGAACGGGAACGGGGGCGGCTATAATAACCTCACCTCTGGGAAGTCGCAGTGGTCGAAGGAGGTCTGGAGGAAGCACTTGGCGGCGGCCTTGTACTTGTGAGACGCCAGCTCTGCCAGACCTGGAGCATGAAGGCAACACCTTACATTTAGATCGACGTTTAGGGCATTAGCAGACGCTTCTACCCAAAGCGACTTACAATAAGTACATTTGTCAGAAGAAGTTCAACAATATATCGCGGTACAGTAAAGATGTTCATAGAACCAAGTGCAAATACTAACACCGTGGTCAGCTACACTCTGAACCATCACTTCAATCCTTGCTATGTATTCATATAAGCAGTATTATTATAATTATTATTATTATTTTGTCGGAGCAGAAAGCACTGCTTAAAGTACTGGGACTTAAACCCAACAGGGGTTTAGGAGAACACCATTCCTGCACCAAGCTGTGGACTGTAGTCTCTGCAGAGATGGATATAGGTGTTACCAAGCTGGAGAAAAGTGTACCCTACATGTTTTGACGTGATGGTAGCGTTTCCAGTGAAAACAGAATCCTAAGGAGCTTTACAGCAAACAGAACGGTATCCACACGACTGGTCTGCATCACACACAGGTGCCTTTGGTAGCTATAGCGATGAAAGTCTGGGCGATGAAAGGTTTCCTTACCTGCAGCACATTTTAACTTGGCAAGAACCGCCTGGTTTTGACTATCTCGTTCTCCTCTTTGCTTTACGACAAAACACACACACACAAATACACAATTAAAAGCACAATAGCGTGAACAGTCATGAAGTGACCAAACTGGTCAAACAGAAGAAGTATACAGGATGTTTATCTCCGAGTGCAGTCGTGTGTATTGTGAAGTGGCCTGGTACGAACCTCTGCGATCTCGGGCGTGGACTCGGCCTTGCTGACGTAGCTCAGCACGTGGGACCAGTTCTGGAGGTAAACGCTGACCTGGGGAGGAGAGAACAACCTCAGGGCCCGGTCACAGACACGGGAACCAGCAGCGTGACGCAGACGTGTGGCTGAACGTGGCCTAGAAAGTCCAACCTCTGGGATTCTTTAAATTCCCTGGTGTAACATGGAACACTGGGTGTAGATTGACCACGGGCCTGACCTTGATGACGTTAAGACACATGTTGATGACGTGCTTGGCGCTGGTGCAGTAGTCTCTGGCTCTGGAGTAGCACTTGAGTGCGTTGCTTAGGTCGCCGCAGTCCAGGTAGTGATCCCCCAAGTCATCATGACCCCTCCTGGAGGGAGGGGGAGAGGGGAGACACAAGGATGAGGACGGAAGGAGAAGAAAGGCCCACACACACACACACACACACACACACACACACACACACACACACACACACACACACACACACACACACACACACACACACACACACACACACACACACACACACACACACACACACACACACACACACACACACAGGATGTCTGCATCCTGGGTGTCCAGCTGGAAGCCCAACCTGATGCTCTCTTTGATGGAGTTGCCCTTGTAGTTCTTGAGGTCGGTGTCCAGCTTCTCCAGCTTCAGCAAGGCTTTCTTCCGGGTGGATTCGGCCCAGGCCGTGTCCAACGGCGGAGGCACCACGGCCCCTTCTGCCGCCGCCTCGGCCTCCCCGGGGGCTTCTCTGAGGGGGGGCAACCAGCACAGCACCAGGGTTAGAGGGAGGGAGGGAGGGAGGGAGGGAGGGAGGGAGGGAGGGAGGGATCCGTTTTGCAGCCAAATGTCAGCCACTTCAAATTAATGTTGAAAAGTTTTGCATTTGAAAAAAATGAATGGTGACATATGACCCCATCAGGGGTGAGTGGGAGTAACCGTTACAGGCCGCTTTGAACATCTTCTGACATCACGAGTGGGCGCGTCCACCTAGATATATGACGGATGACGGACACGCCCACTTGTGATGTCAGAAGAGGACGGTTTTCCAAACGGCTTGTACCGGCTAATCCCACTCACACCGGGTGGTGCAATACGTCCCCCTCAACATGACGTCTGACATTCTGCCAGTCGGCTGACCGAGCCCACCTCGTGGCCTCGGCCAGCTTGCGGTGGACCTCCTCGTACGAGTCCACGTTGAAGGTCCTCTGGACGAAGGAGAGCGCCATCTTGAGGGCCTCGACGCGGAGCTGCGGGCAGTGCTCCGCGATGAACTGCAGCCGCTCGATGCGCATGAAGCCGCTGTAGCTGGAGGCGTACTGCTCCAGGTCCTACACGGGACGGACAGCAGAGAGGTGAACAACATTAGCATGAAGCCGCTGTAGCTGGAGGCGTACTGCTCCAGGTCCTACACGGGACGGACAGCAGAGAGGTGAACAACATTAGCATGAAGCCGCTGTAGCTGGAGGCGTACTGCTCCAGGTCCTACACGGGACGGACAGCAGAGAGGTGAACAACATTAGCATGAAGCCGCTGTAGCTGGAGGCGTACTGCTCCAGGTCCTACACGGGACGGACAGCAGAGAGGTGAACAACATTAGCATGAAGCCGCTGTAGCTGGAGGTGTACTGCTCCAGGTCCTACACGGGACGGACAGCAGAGAGGTGAACAACATTAGCATGAAGCCGCTGTAGCTGGAGGCGTACTGCTCCAGGTCCTACACGGGACGGACAGCAGAGAGGTGAACAACATTAGCATGAAGCCGCTGTAGCTGGAGGCGTACTGCTCCAGGTCCTACACGGGACGGACAGCAGAGAGGTGAACAACATTAGCATGAAGCCGCTGTAGCTGGAGGCGTACTGCTCCAGGTCCTACACGGCCCGAACAGCAGAGAGGTGAACAACATTAGCATGAAGCCGCTGTAGCTGGAGGCGTACTGCTCCAGGTCCTACACGGGACGGACAGCAGAGAGGTGAACAACATTAGCATGAAGCCGCTGTAGCTGGAGGCGTACTGCTCCAGGTCCTACACGGGACGGACAGCAGAGAGGTGAACAACATTAGCATGAAGCCGCTGTAGCTGGAGGCGTACTGCTCCAGGTCCTACACGGGACGGACAGCAGAGAGGTGAACAACATTAGCATGAAGCCGCTGTAGCTGGAGGCGTACTGCTCCAGGTCCTACACGGGACGGACAGCAGAGAGGTGAACAACATTAGCATGAAGCCGCTGTAGCTGGAGGCGTACTGCTCCAGGTCCTACACGGGACGGACAGCAGAGAGGTGAACAACATTAGCATGAAGCCGCTGTAGCTGGAGGCGTACTGCTCCAGGTCCTACACGGGACGGACAGCAGAGAGGTGAACAACATTAGCATGAAGCCGCTGTAGCTGGAGGCGTACTGCTCCAGGTCCTACACGGGACGGACAGCAGAGAGGTGAACAACATTAGCATGAAGCCGCTGTAGCTGGAGGCGTACTGCTCCAGGTCCTACACGGGACGGACAGCAGAGAGGTGAACAACATTAGCATGAAGCCGCTGTAGCTGGAGGCGTACTGCTCCAGGTCCTACACGGGACGGACAGCAGAGAGGTGAACAACATTAGCATGAAGCCGCTGTAGCTGGAGGCGTACTGCTCCAGGTCCTACACGGGACGGACAGCAGAGAGGTGAACAACATTAGCATGAAGCCGCTGTAGCTGGAGGCGTACTGCTCCAGGTCCTACACGGGACGGACAGCAGAGAGGTGAACAACATTAGCATGAAGCCGCTGTAGCTGGAGGCGTACTGCTCCAGGTCCTACACGGGACGGACAGCAGAGAGGTGAACAACATTAGCATGAAGCCGCTGTAGCTGGAGGCGTACTGCTCCAGGTCCTACACGGGACGACCGGAACAGCATCGAGGTGAGCCAAGGAAGGCAAGAGGGCACGCACACAACTAGAAGAACATTAGCGTGAACGGAGAAGGGCCGTACTTTCTGTGTGTGTGTTCTGAGCTTAGTGGATTCGTGTTAAATATTTTACATTAGGGGTTCATACCCTAACAACAAGACGAGCATGAGGCAATCTAAACCACAACAACCCTACACTCATCCATACTGATTAAATCAAGTGTATTCATTTGGCAAAACTGGATATGGATCGTATGATTTACTAATTCAAATTGCGGTGCGGAACAAACCGCAATGGTCCGCTTTAAATGGAACTTTGGTGCAGTCCGGTTCGCTTTGGGTGTAAATGTGATCCATCCCAACCCAAGGAAGCGAGGACTGTAGCGCACGTGTACCGTCCCTTTCAGCTCCATAACTGTCATTATTTGATCGTTGTGGGGGTTGAACAAAACATTATTGGACGGAACATTCGTGTTCAATGTAAAAAGGATCTTAAATGTGACCTATAGTTTTACATTTACTAACTCAATACAATTCATGAATCTAACAAGGAACACTTTGCTCCTCCCTGCTGTCACAGACGATGACATCATTTTGGAAGTAGCAACTGGCCCAACACAGGCCACCGTAGTCAGTGGAAGGGGAGGTGTGAGGGGGGGGGGTTCAGTCGGTGGCAAAATGCAACCTCATTGCTAGATGCTCCTCAGTTCTACACCCTGGACCTTTCATTTGAATCATAAACCACAATTATTTAAGACGCAACAAGCATGCTTAATAAAGAGGTACTGCATACGGTTTACATATAAACGTACCAGTGTTGGGTTCTCCACTACGAAGTTGATGTCTGGAGCATTCTGCTGGTCCTCTTGGGGGTCTGCGTCTATCTGCATGGGCTCCACTGGGCCCTGGAGGTTCACCCCCAACAGAGGTTATGGGGAAGCAGATGTGTGCCTGTCCTGTTGCTGCCCTCTGGCTTAATGCATACACTACATATTCTTACCTTATATTCAAAGCCATCCTGGTCGGACATATTACCATACTAATCACATCCCACCCCGATAGTTATCTGCTACGGAGACATTCATTATGTACTATATGTTAGCTTCTAAAAACGTTTAGAAGACCACTTGTATTGCAATAGATATAACATAATATATCACATACATATTGTCATGTAGTTTAAGCTCTGCCTAGTGTTGTTATACGCCAATTAGCATTCCTATTTCCTATCTTGAGTTTTGAGATTCTTGTTAATGATGTGGTATAGACGATCTAATCAAATCGGGGGAGGTATCGATTAACAAAGCAAGTTACAGCTATCAACATTAGAAAGCTCCATTAGCTAGCGTGTCAAGTGTGTACACACAAAGTAAGCTAGCCAACGTTAGCTTCAGAGGAACCAAAATGTGTTGTTCTTGCTTTCATGTGGTCAGACTAAGACGCAAAGACGATTTTAAACACGTGTAATCCTGAGGATATTGCTTTTTGTCACGTTTATGAATACACACATCTGCTAGCTGGACTGCAAATGCTAGATAACTTAGGACGCCTGTGGTAGCCTAACGTTAGCGTTCTAGGCAACTCAACGACAGCTAAACTGCTATGTATGAGTCAGGCTACGAGGCACGGGTTATTTGGTGTGAATGCACAGTGCACCATTACCTATTGATTTAAAATCTGTGTCTCACGATAGACATGAAAATAATAATACATTTTGACAACTACCTGAAAGTTGAAGACCTGCACAGGCAACGGCATCTCCGGGATTTGCGACTTTTGTCCACCAGGTGGCGTTGTGCTGCAGTATTATAATAAGGAGGCGGTCGTTGTGATTTATTGAAGCATATATGTAGCAACATTCAAATGGCAATGCAATTTACAATCACATTATGCAATTGACAATTCATTATGCAATTTGATAATGTAATTTGTAAATACGTTATTCAAAGTGTATTTTAATATGCAAAGGGACAATGCAATCCTCAATTAAATTTTCAAAAGTTATAACAATGAAAATATTATAACATTTCGTGAAATTCTTTGAGTTCCTTTATTCAAATTGAAAAGCTATAGCGTCCCCGTGATTGCAATCCACTTCGCCACGCTCCGTGGGGAGCGATATTCAAATGACATTTCAATCCGCAAAACGCTTTGCAAAAGATTTGGCAAAACGTAATCCAAAACGTAATCCAAAACGTTTTCCAAAAAGTAAATATGCAAAGTGGCAAACGTATCAGCCATCAGCGTCTGGGCGGGAACTACGTCACTTCCTATTGCCTCCAAGGGTATCTCCACGGGGCGTCTCCCGACCATAGATATATTATTTAAGCAATAGATCACGCCAGGCTGTGGTATGTGCTCATTATACCACTGTTAAGGGGCGTTGTCCGGCCCCGACGCGCAGCGGAGGGCCGGCGACCCCCTTCACAGTGGTATAATGTGAGCACATACCACTGACTGAAGTGATCTATTGCTTTTATACAATGGTTACTGTTATTGCGAAACGAAAGTCATAGACACACTACATTTAAAAAGAAACAAAGAAAGTCAAAGTAGCCGTTTTGTTAAAGAATCCAAAAAAGTAGTCCCTCCTGGCTGCCTTCAAAATGCACGACTGTCGCTATGCAACACACTTTAGCGTCCCTCCGAGAGAACGGTTGTAAATAACGGTTTCCACTTCAAGGCGCGGAGTGATACTATCACAAAATTATCGGGCGTCATCGCAGTTATGTATACGCTCATTATACAACAGTTAGGAACCAATCAGATCGCTGGATTTAGGCCCCGTTGTATAAATGTTAACCACGGTCTGCAGGAATACTCGATTCTGATTGGATGCAGGGTGTGCATTAACTCCTGATATACGGACACCTGAAGTAGTTCCGTCAAATTGTCTGTTTACCGTTCTCAATTAATGCGCTAGCTGGCGTATCGTCTCTAAAATAGTAGTAACCATAGCAACGGGAAACAAAACAAAGCTCAGCGGACTATAATACCTCCCGCTACCTCCCGTTCTAAAGTCGTAGCTATGGTCCGTCCTAATTACTGGAGGAGTGAACCACGTTTCCGTTGCATGAGAACCCAACGGGCGTGTAATGGTGGTTCCGGGTATTAGTCGGACCCTCAGGCGTAACCAGGGAAACAAATGTATGTTTTGTGGAAAACTTTATATTCAGATTGCAAAACGCATGAAAATGCGTCACGCCTCCACGTCGTCCATTAATTCCTGATAATGGACACCTCGTCGGGCATTATCCCTTACTTATACAACGGGGGACCTAAATCCAGCGATCTGATTGGTTCCCAACTGTTGTATAATGAGCGTATACATAACTGCTATGACGCCCGATCATTTTGTGAAAGTTTGCATATCACTCCGCGCCTGGAAGTAGAAACAGTTACAAAGTAAAACATATGTTGGATGATGGAGAGGGTGTAAATGTTGTTACTCCGGGAGTGAGCAAGGCGATGGAGAGACTAACGAAAGCTTAGGCACACGGCGAGTGAACTGCTGCATAGGATAAATTGCCGGCGAACCGCTCTATCGGAGCCTTCTCTCGGAGGGACGCTAAAGTGTGTTGCATAGCGACCGTCGATGCATAGCGGCAGCCAGGAGGGACTACTTTTTGGTAGTCTTTAATAAAACGGCTACTTTGACTTTCTTGGTTTCTTTTTAAATGTAGTGTGTCCATGACTTTCGTTTCGCCATAACAGTAACCGTTGTATAAAAGCAATAGATCACTTCAGTCAGTGGCATGTGCTCATTATACCACTGTGAAGGAGTGACTTCCCCTCCCTGGGTAGTCTTTGTAGACACTGCTGTGATACTCAATCATGTATGAAAAGGCAGGCCAGAATACTGGGTGTGAATCCCCTGGGTCGCCCTCTAGTGGACGGGTGTTAGGAGAGAGTGAAGGGAGTGTCTGACGCTGCATCTCTAGATCCGTGTTGTAGACGTTCACTCCTCTCCTCCTTGTTTCTTCAGGTTCAGTGATGCCCACAGAGGAGGAGGAGGAGGAGGCCCCCAGCATCACAGAGTTCCACTCCTCTACCCACGTGTTGCCCGTGGGCCAAACGGCCCGCTACACCTGCCACGCCGGCGGCACGCCGGAGCCCACAGTAGAGTGGCTCCACAACGGCAGGCCCCTGGAGAGGGACGGCACAGACGACCAATCAGAGGCCTGGGTGGAGAGGGGCTTCCTCTTCGTCAGAGGTGGGAGGTACGGCGTGAACACGGTCTGCTGCGTGGCGAGTAACAGCGCTGGCACGGCCAATCACAGCGCTGAGCTGCTTGTCTTTGGTAAGTCCTGGATCCAAGGAGAGACGTTTGTTGATGTATTCATCCTATTTTTAATTGATCACTTATGTCCCTGCTTGTTTATATTGTGTTATATATCTATCACTGTTTGTTCATTGTTCATTGTTATTGTCTTAATGTATGCACCTTACTCACCAAGCCAGATTCCTGGTTGGTGTAAAACCCTTCTATAAACGATGAAAAGGCTTTTAAGATCTCCCATAGTTAGATAAGCACATTTATTACTTTAAATGTACATAAAATACCTATTGATGGTCAATCTTTATATATTTTCAGACTTCACCAGTTTAAGTCTTAAGGGCTCTTATATCATCATTTTTGTCATAATCCTGATTCGCGACCTGATTTAAAGCAGATCTTATGTTTTATTCATAATAATGGGATAATGTTGCATGTTGTAAATTACTTTAAACTGAATCTTGATTTTTTGTGTTCTGTTGGGAACCAAGCGGTCGCAGAACATGTTCAGTTATTAAAGATACGTGCTCACCTGTTGATGATTTGTAAAGTCTGCTGCTTCTATTGTTTTAGTCCTCGTGTTTATTGTGTACATGTAAGGGACTATTTTTTGTCTTTTTTGTTAATGAAGCATAATTGTAATAAACAACTCAGTGGATCCAACTGAATGTTCTCGTGTGTTCAGCCAATGATTTCTTGTTTTATAAGTGAATAATGCTTCCATAAGTGCCTTAATAATAATATATTAATCAGAAATTCTAAAAAAAACAATAAATGTTATTCCGATTTTATTCTGGGACCTCCTCCCTGGGTTTTGGTTGGGGGGGGGGGGGTGCCTCAGTGTCTCTGTGTCGGATGTAGAAAGAAACCACAGACAGACGGCCGGACACTCTCTCACTGCCCTTCTTCCTCTTCTGTTGGGTAATATCCTACCCATGATGCTTTGCGCGAAAATATAGACCTGATTGGATGAGGCTATCCTCTGTGAAATGAACAAGAATGCTAAAATCAATACATATCAAAATAATTTCACACAAAGAAAAACGCAAAAGGCATATCCATATTTGACTGTCAAATGTTTTTTGGCTTTCAGACTGACCCTCTGTCTATCTGACCCCGGATCTGCCGGTACCAGAACATTACATCGCAGCAGCCAGGGACTATGGAAGCATATGGAGCAAAATACAAATGGCAATACAATGTGCAATTACATTATGCAATTGACAATTCATTATGCAATTTGATAATGTAATTTGTAAACACGTGATTCAAAGTGTATTTTAATATGCAAAGGGAACCTGCAATCCTCAATTAAATTTGCAAAAGTTATAACAATGAAAATAGAATAACACTTCAAATTCAAAAGCTATAGCGTCCCCGTGATTGCAATCCACTTCGCCACGCTCCGTGGGGAGCGATATTCAAATGACATTTCAATCCGCAAAACGCTTTGCAAAAGATTTGGCAAAACGTAATCCAAAACGTTTTCCAAAAAGTCAATATGCAAAGTGGCAAACGTATCAGCCAATCAGCGTCTGGGCGGGAACTACGTCACTTCCTATTGCCTCCAAGGGTATCTCCACGGAGGGTCTCCCGACCCTATGTTTTGCACCCAGTGCCTGTAGCACTTGGGAAATCTTTGTGTTTACCACACTGGCCTCAAAACGTACCAGTGAGGATAAGTCGTCTATCCTATCTCCCAGAACACGCCCTCTATCGACTGCATCTGTGTCTTCAACACGATTGTTCTCCACATCATCGGCCAAACAAACTTCGGAGCGTATCAATAATCTCCTCCATTGGTGACCACGGACCAGGGGTCCCGTTTCCCGATATCGATGGATCTTCGATCGTAAGATCATTCTCTCGATGGATCTTTCGAACCATCGATAATTTCTTTGGAGCGTTTTCCGAAACTCCTCTTAACGTGAACGCGGATTCGCTGCACTCACGACGATCGTAGGATTGTACCTGTCCACTGACATGGTGCTGAAACGGGCTATGACGCAGGGGGAGACGCAGGAATGTCGCAGGAAAATGGGGTTAAAAAGGGTTCAAATATCTCCCCATCAAGGCCAACCGCAGAGTAGCCTACGAAAAGAATAGATTGCAATAATATGAATACTAAAGATATTAAAACACAATTGATTGAGCCTAGGCCGACATATATATCAGTCCTAATGCGTGACGGTACAATCCGGCCCCAACATGAACCCGGCCGACTCAGATTCTTTCCAGAAGGAACTACAGGCGCAAGGCAGCGTCCTGCGACGCCATGACCAACAACTGACCTCCATGGCGGAGGGTCTGCAGACGCTGGTCGCTCGCCACCAGAGCAGCATGGCATCGGTCCGGGATCACTTGCGGAGGTTACCCGTCGCCGCTCCTCATCCCGGGTCCTCTTCGACGTCTGAGGCTCGTGTGCCTCCTCCGGAGCGCTGCCCCGGGGCTCCTGGTTCTTGCCGCCCCTTCCTGGTGCAGTGCTCCCTCTCCTTTGAGCTCCAACCCTCAGCCTTTCCCTCTGAGCGGTCCCGGGTGGCTTACATTGTCTCTCTGCTCACCGGAAGAGCCAGGGACTGGGGAACCGCCGAACGGGAGAGGGACTCGCCTGTCTGCGCTTGGGTTAGTGCTTTCTCTACGGAGCTCCGTAAGGTTTTTGATCATGAGACTCCGGGTAGGGAGGCAGCTCGGGGGTTGCTGAATCTGACCCAGGGTGGGAGAACCGACGCGGACTACGCTATCGAGTTCCGCACCATCGCGGCTGATAGTAGCTGGAACGCCCCCTCCCTCCTTGACGCTTTCTACCATGGGCTCTCCGGCCGCATCAAGGATGAGCTGTTAACCCGGGACCTCCCTGCTGACCTGGACCACCTGGTAGCCCTTGCCGTTCGCATCGACGGATGTCTCAGGGAACGGTGGAGGGAGAGAGCCCAGGTTTCAGTCTCTCTGCCGACACACCTGGAGGCAGGCTCGTTTGGTTCTTCTCCGCACCTCCGACCGCTACCGGCGGTCCGCCAACCGACGTCGCACTCCGGCCCCCCGTTATACCCCAGGACAACGTGTCTGGCTGTCCACTCGTGATCTCCCCCGCTCCGTGTGGAGTCCAGGAAGTTGGCGCCAAGGTCTGTGGGCCCGTTTCCCGTCTCCAGAATAATCAATCCTGTGGCCGTCCGTCTACGCCTACCACGATCCATGAAGATTCACCCCACATTTCATGTCTCCAAGCTGAAACCTGTTTGTGAAAGCCCGCTTCAGCCCTCCTCCAGACCCCCTCCACCCCCCCCGGCTCATCGACGGGGCGCCAGCCTACACCGTCCGTAGACTCATCAGGTCCCGACGCCGTGGAAGAGGCTTTCAGTATCTTGTGGACTGGAGGGGCTATGGCATCGAGGAGCGCTCCTGGGTGGCCGCCCGCAACATCTTAGACCCGTCCCTTATCAGGGACTTCCACCGGGCCCATCCTGACCAACCTGGTGGGACGTCAGGAGCCGTCCCTTGAGGGGGGGGGGTCCTGTCACGGTCTGTCCGCCACGCACCCTTTCACCCTCGCAGCTGGGCTGCGTCAGGTGGTTAGTGGAGCCTTTAAGTTGGCTGACCACTGTTCACCTGTCGCCAGATTGTCTTCGCTGTTGGGTTCATGCAAGTCTCTCCAGCTATTCGCCTGTCCCCTGTTCCCGGTTTACCGATCCTGCCTGTCCCCGACTACGTTCCCCGTCTCGTCCCTCTGGATCCTCGTTCGCCTGTCTCCTGTCCCGGCTTCCCGATCCTGCCTGCCCCCGACTACGTTCTCCGCCCCGTCCCCGTTGATTTGCTTGACGAAGTAAAGATCGGAATTTCATTGTGTTTGCTTGTCTCTGAGGCGTGCTTTTGGGTTCCAATCTGCCAGTCTCCTCAGTGGAGCGTGACACATTTCCTGGACTGTCTCTCTCAAACTAAGAACATAATGGCCCACATTAGGCTCAGACGCACGTGATATAATAAAACGCATCCAATACTAGGAATGTCCGCTGGTTACGCCACTGAGGCTATAGTAGGCTAACGAGGCTCTTAGCGTCCTACGAGTACCCTGGAGCACTCGTTAGCTACGAGCGTTTTCAAGACGTTCGTTACCAAAGATGCTTTCGGGAAACGGTGTGAAAACTGTACGATGCTCGTACGACCCACTCTGCGATCCACTTAGGCTAAAGATGCTTTCGGGAAACGGGGCTGACACATATCGTTAGTTATTTTTATTTTTTTAATAAATTTTATTGACAATTAGCAGCCAGGGGGTACAGAAATGGCAGACATAAAATACGGACACAAAAAATACAAAATGCAGCATTAAATAAAATAAAAATATTATAAAGAGCACACACACTAAGTGTTTTAATAGCTTTCCCATTTCTAGAACATAGAATATTCCCCATGTATTGCCTGGTTTCATTCTCAAACACAACAAAAGGGGTTTCTGATTCGAGTATTTACATTTATGAACATGCCATTTAGCTAATAAAATAATAAGGTTTATAATAAAATATTGGTTTGCTTGACTAGAGGTGTAATTGAAGAAACCAAACAATACATGTTCAATACAACAAACAATACATGTTCAATACAAAAACAATACATGTTCAATACAAGACACATACGACGTGAACAAGGAAATTACGAGCAAGTGACGTAGTTCACGCCCAGACACTGATTGGCTGATACGTTTGCCACTTTGCAAATTGACTTTTTGTCAGAAATAGAATGACAAAATGTCATTCTATTTTTATTGTAATAACTTTTGCAAATTTAATTGAGGATTGTATTGTCCCTTTGCATATTAAAATACACTTTGAATAACGTATTTACAAATTACATTATAAAATTGCATAATGAATTGCCAATTGCATTGCCATTTGAATTTTGCTACATATATGCTTCCATAGTTGTCTTCTTTTAAGCAGTCAAGTGCACCACATCAGTTTGTTTATTTAAAAAAACATTTCTGACTGCAAACATGGAAGATAATGATTCAATAGCCAAACTCAGACATTTCTCAAACATTTCTCTGATAAGAGTGTCAACTGTCACTTCCTGACACTGATGATATCAGATTTGCAGGCTGACGACTGCTCAGAATTAAAACATGCAACGTGTTTTTTCCAGCTGATATAGCTGATATATAAAATAATATTTTTTGTGTTTGCATGCGTGAGTCTGTGTGTCAACTGAAGACATCTGATAAGAGTGTCTTCACTCTAATAAGAGTGTCAACTGTCACTTCCTGACACTGATGATATCAGATTTGCAGGCTGACGACTGCTCGGAATTAAAACATGCGACGTGTTTTTTCCAGCTGATATATCAGAGCCGACTCCTGAGAGCAGACGTATCTGAAGCTGTCAGGGAGGAACCATGGCGACCATCTCTGAACCGGACCCTGGACTCTCTGAGGAACCTGGGGACGCGTCTTTGGACCGGAGGGAGCGCAGGAAGAGAAGATTTGGTAGGTGCCCTTTAGAGAGGATTTAAAATAAATAATCCAGTAAAAAAAAAATCTTTTCATCTGCATACGTTTAAAATGTACTTTTAGAAAAAGTTTTAAGTCAAATAGGCCGATCTGATGAACCAGTGACCATATAGACAGATTTATTCTCCTAAATAACGACATGTGTGTGTTTGAGACAAAAAGCTCGTATTTACCTTACTAGACGTGAGATTACGCCCATGAGTTACGGACTATTGATAGGCATCTCAAGTAGTTGTGTGTTTCCTGTTATATGTCCGTTATATACGTGGAACAGAGTGCAGAGTAACTTTAGGGAGCAGAACACAAGTTTAGTTGTTTCATTACTTATTATTAATGGTAGTGCAGCGTGACATTAGATTGACAATGGTTTATTTAATCAACAATTTTGTGTTTTAATAATGGCTGCTCATTTAACTGAAGCGATATCAGGTGAACTTATGAATTTAACATAATTCTATAACGTTTGTCATTAATATGACCATATCTCAAATTATCCCACAATAAATGTCCTCATATTTTCTGCGTGGGCCGATGTGAAAGACCCTGGTGACACGCAGGCCACATGTTGTCCCCCCTCCATTACTGTGTGTGTACGTATGTGATTCTGTGTGTATTACTGTATGCCTATGTGTGCGTATATGATAATAATGAGGGAATAATAACATGTATGCTAGAGACCAATACTTGCTCTGCTTAAGTGTGTTCTAAACACGAGAGCCACAGTACCAGTCATCACTTACTGAGGTGTTCTCAGTAGAGGTCTTCAGGTGTTTCTTCAAGACGGGGAGGGATTCTGCAGACCGTAGGGAGTCTGGACTGTGAATGACAGCCACGCAGTATGAATATATCAGCGTGAAAATTACTCTGTGTGCGTGTGCTTGAGTGCGTTCGTGAGTCTGTGTGCAGTAGAAGAAAAACATTTCCTTACAATGATGGTATCGGAGTGCACGCTGATAATTGGCCAGAATGAAATCAAGTGACGTTGTTTTTCAGCTGGTAGAGCAAAGAAGAAGGCTAAGTCCAGACGCCGTGGAAGCCATCAGAGAGTAACAATGGTCACTGAGGACATGTCTTTGGACCGGGAGGAGACCAGGAAGAGAAGATTTGGTAGGTGCCCCTTTATACAGAATTTAAAAGAAAAAATCCAGTCCAAAACAATGATCCAAAAAAGTATGATTTCCTCCAAATACATTTAAGATTTATGTTTATAAAACTTTTTTAGCCGAAGTGACCGTATGTGTGTGTGTGTGTGTGTGTGTGTGTGTGTGTGTGTGTGTGTGTGTGTGTGTGTGTGTGTGTGTGTGTGTGTGTGTGTGTGTGTGTGTGTGTGCGTGTGTGTGTCCTACTCCTGAACAGCCCTATGGTTTCACATCACTGTCATTGTGAGCATCGGACTGCTGAGTATTCTCCTCATCTCCCTGCGCTTCAGTGAGTCTCAATCATATCCTCCTAAATAGAATTACAATACAGTATAATCATATCATTGATTGTATTAATAGCAATGATAATGTTAGATATTGTTTTTGTTAGATTTAGTGATAATAATAGGGTTAGCAGCACACATACACCGCACGCACACACATAAGCACAGCATACACACACACAAACAATCCACACGCACTTGCATGAACACACACGCACATGCACACACACTGCACACACGGGCGTGCTGATGCAGACGTTTCAAGACAAGGGCAGCGCAGGACACCGCATACACACACACACCACACACACGCACGCACACACATGCACGTGCATACACACACTGCACACACGCGGATGCAGATGTTTCAAGACAACGGCAAGATTGAGATAACAGCCCCGCCGTCGACACACTCTCCCACCTGAGCCTTATGTCCATCATAGACACTTTTTTGCAAAACGTTATTTTTCTTTAAACATTATCCACCACATTGAGCCTCCCGAAATGTCGTGAAATCCCCCCTGCCCCCTGCCGACTGTATCAGTTGTTTTATTTTTCTTATGTTTTATGTGTAGGCTATGTGTGACTGTAGGCTACTGCTAACTCTCTTGGCCAGATCACTTGAAGAGATGTTTAATCTCAATGACGCATTCTTCTGTTAACCAATGTACAATCTGCAATCTTGCCCTCACAATCTTGCCAATCAGTGTTCAGGAGCGTGGCCACTGAGGGACGTAACGTAACGTAACAGCCAATCGGCGTTCTTCAGCGTGGCCACTGAGGGACGTAACGTAACAGCCAATCAGCGTTCATCAGCGTGGCCACTGAGTGACGTAACAGCCAATCAGCGTTCAACCGGCCAACCGTTCCCCGCAGTGCCGTCCGGGGTGAACCGCAGCATGGAGGAAAAAGGGATTGTTGCCGTTTGCACTCCCGGAGCTCTATATCTAATAGTGTATAATATTATATAATTTAATGTGTTATATTACGACCAAAAGCTGCGTGAGCCTCCGGACGGCCGTAGCGCGTAGGGACTGGGCTTCGAGGGGTTTGTTTACTGGCGTTGCTATGGTTACCGGTCTTGTGCGTTCCAACGGTTTAGCGGTTGGTATCTAATAAATCGCTGTCTGATCAATACTTCATTCACTGCCTCTTCCGTGGTCGTTACGATATTATGGACCGACTGCGTCTGGTTCTCCGCCGTCCCTCCCTCTTCCACAACAGGTAGAGACATGCTACGGTTGTTATCTCGGCCGTGGTTGAGAATGAATTGGCATGAAGCTCCGTTGGCGGGCAAAAGATGCTTGCTTCATGACGCAGAGAGGAAATTATTATGCTTGCTTCATTACGTCATAGCTGAACTTAAATGTTATACGTTGTAACATTACAGGCAAAAGTTATTGCTATTTTAATTAGTATTAATATTATGGACTTTGTGTTTGGTTGGCTGTGGGTCCTGTGATGCTTAGAGACGATGTCGTTCTGTTTTAGAGCTCATATCTTCTGTATTCCTCTGTCCTGTCCTAGACTCACCGTCAACCTGGATAGAGGGGAGAGAGAACTTACTGGATGAACTCGGTGAGGGTTTTATCAAAGTTATTAAATCAATCGCGTCATCAACATTCATTTCAAAAACACCCTCTGCTTCTGTGATTCATATTGTGGTCTACTAAGGTCAGGTTTCTATTGTCGTCTATTAAGGTCATGCATCTATGTGGTCTGTTAAGGTCAGGTCTCAGGGTTGTGTGTCCGTAACCAAGACCGTAAGATAAGCAGTTCTCTGTTTGTTCAGGATGTTCTTTTACATTCAACAGATGAATTGACACTTCAGGGCTGGATGCTTCACGACAAGAGTCTCTACCGTGTTTCTACTACTAAGAAGGGCTGGAGGGCCAGTAGAGAAGACTGTCAGAAGAGAAAGGCAGACCTGGTGGTCATCAACAGCAGAGAAGAACTGGTGTGTGTGTGTGTGTGTGTGTGTGTGTGTGTGTGTGTGTGTGTGTGTGTGTGTGTGTGTGTGTGTGTGTGTGTGTGTGTGTGTGTGTGTGTGTGTGTGTGTGTGTGTGTGTGTGTGTGTGTGTGTGTGTTGTCATAACAACAGATGCTATTACCTTTGGAAACAGGCGTTTGTCAGCAGATTGATGGATACTTCCTGGATTGGACTGAGTGATCGAGAGAAGGAGGGGACCCACAAGTGGGTGGATGGTACCCCCATGACCTCAAGGTAAGACTGAAGACTCTGTTCAGCAGCATCTCTTCTCTGAGAGTGACAGACTGACCTCCACTGTCTCCTCCTCGTGGTTCTCAGTTGGAGACACGTTAAACCACGCGATGACGGCGGAGCAAGAGACTGCGTCGTAGCAGGGGAGGACGGCTGGTCTGAAGAGCCGTGTAACAGACTGCACCACTGGATCTGTGAGAAGGTCCTAGACCTGGATCATCTGGAGGCTGAGCGGAACAAAGAGGGTCCGTAGACTTTGTTTGTGTTCATGAGTGGAGAACGGTTCCTCCTTTCTGTTCTCTGTGCCGTAGATACAGTAAATACACTCTTTAAGAGTTGAAAGGTTGTTGGATGTGCTTAGGTCTACCAAGGTCTGGGTTTATATTGTGGTCTACTAAATTCAGGTTTCTATGGTGGTCTACTGAGGTCAGGTTTCTATTGTGGTCTACTGAGGTCAGGTCACAAGGGTCAACCCTTTCTGGGTTCACCTGCACTAGTTTCTATTGGAGCTGCTGAACGGTTTTGCGTTCTCCTCCACAAGCTCCGCCCCCGACTCGTTAATCTCTTCGTGGAGTGACTTCCCCTCCCTGGGTAATCTTTGTAGACACTGCTGTGATACTCAATCATGTATGAAAAGGCAGGCCAGAATACTGGGTGTGAATCCCCTGGGTCGCCCTCTAGTGGACGGGTGTTAGGAGAGAGTGAAGGGAGTGTCTGACGCTGCATCTCTAGATCCGTGTTGTAGACGTTCACTCCTCTCCTCCTGGTTTCTTCAGGTTCAGTGATGCCCACGGAGGAGGAGGAGGAGGCCCCCAGCATCACAGAGTTCCACTCCTCTACCCACGTGTTGCCCGTGGGCCAAACGGCCCGCTACACCTGCCACGCCGGCGGCACGCCGGAGCCCACAGTAGAGTGGCTCCACAACGGCAGGCCCCTGGAGAGGGACGGCACAGACGACCAATCAGAGGCCTGGGTGGAGAGGGGCTTCCTCTTCGTCAGAGGTGGGAGGTACGGCGTGAACACGGTCTGCTGCATGGCGAGCAACAGCGCTGGCACGGCCAATCACAGCGCTGAGCTGCTTGTCTTTGGTAAGTCCTGGATCCAAGGAGAGACGTTTGTTGATATATTCATCCTATTTTTAATTGATCACTTATGTCCCTGCTTGTTTATATTGTGTTATATATCTATCACTGTTTGTTCATTGTTCATTGTTATTGTCTTAATGTATGCACCTTACTCACCAAGCCAAATTCCTGGTTGGTGTAAAACCCTTCTTGGCAATTAAATCCTTTCTGATTCTGATTCTGATTGTTTTCATAACAGTGTTGTTGATGTATTCATAATATTGTTGTTGATGTTTTCATAACGTTATTGTTGAGGTGTGTGTATCTATGAATGTGTACATATGTATATGTATGTATGTGTTCATATCTATGTATATGTACACAGAGCGCAGGAGAACAGTACTAGTGATGATGATGATGATGAGGATGAAGAGCGGTTCAGCAGCTCATCATGTCTGGTTCTCCCTCAGATGCCTGTGACCTCACACTGGACCCCAACACGGCCAACCGATACCTCTCTCTGTCTGAGGACAACAGGAAGGTGACGCGGGTTAGAGAGGACCAGTCGTATCCGGATCACCCAGACAGATTTGACTCCCAGTACCAGGTGTTGGGTAGAGAGGCTCTGACTGGCCGCTGTTACTGGGAGGTAGAGTGGGGAGGAGTGGTTGATATAGGAGTGACATACAGAGGAATCACAAGGAGAGGACGGGGTGGTGACAGCCTGCTTGGACGGAACAACAAGTCCTGGAGTCTTCTTTGTTATGATGATCATTACTCTGCCTGGTACAACGGTATAGAGACAGCCCTCCGTCTCCGCCCCGCTGGCTCCACCAGAGTAGGAGTGTATCTGGACCGGCCTGCTGGCTCTCTGTCCTTCTACAGAGTGTCCCCAGGTGGAGGAGGGTCCTCAGACACACTGACACACATCCACACCTTCTGGTCCTCCTTCACCCAGGAGGACCTCCTCCCGGGGGTGGGGCTCTGGCGGTGGCGGGCCCCAGGGGGGTCCCCAGGGCGGTCCTCAGCCTCTCTGTGTCGGTTGTAGAAAGAGAGCGGGGGCAGCAGGAGCCTCCCGGGGCTCTGGGGGGCGTCTCGGTGGTCCCTCAGTTGTAGAGAAATGGGGGACGGGGGGACGGGGGGACGGGGGGGGGGGAGGACGGGAGGACGGGAGGACGGGGGGACGGGGGGACGGAGGGACGGGAGGACGGGAGGACGGGGGGACGGGAGGACGGGAGGACGGGGGGACGGGAGGACGGGAGGACGGGGGGACGGGAGGACGGGAGGACGGGAGGACGGGAGGCCTCAGCGGCCGCAGAACATGTTCAGTTATTAAAGATACATGCTCACCTGTTGATGAGTTGTAAAGTCTGCTGCTTCTATTGTTTTAGTCCTCGTGTTTATTGTGTTCATGTAAGGGACTATTTTTCTGTCTTTTTTGTTAATGAAGCATAATTGTAATAAACAACTCAGTGGATCCAACTGAATGTTCTCGTGTGTTCAGCCGATGATTTCTTGTTTTATTAGTGAATAATGCTTCCTTAAGCGCCTTATTATAAATAAAATAATAAATGTTATTCCGATTTTATTCTGGGACCTCCTCCCTGGGTTTTGGTTGGGTGGGGGGGGGGGGTGCCTCAGTGTCGGTTGTAGAAAGAAACCACAGACAGACGGCCGGACACACTCTCACTGCCCTTCTTCCTCTTCTGTTGGGTAATATCCTACCCATGATGCTTTGCGCGAGAATATAGACCTGATTGGATGAGGCTATTCTATTCTATTGCAAATTTAATTGAGGATTGCATTGTCCCTCTGCATATTAAAACCCACTTTGAATAACGTATTTACAAATTACATTTTGAAATTGCATAATGCATTGTCAATTGCATAATGTAATTACTTATTGAATTGCATTGCCATTTTAATTTTGCTCCATATATGCTTCCATCGTGATTTTCCATCGTGAGTCCTTCCCAGTGTCAGCGACCATCGCCACAAGGGTTCCTAAAGAGGCAACATATGATATTGCAAATAGTAGAAGCACCTTGCATCTGAATGCTTCTACTGTGTGTGTGTGTGTGTGTGTGTGTGTGTGTGTGTGTGTGTGTGTGTGTATATAGATATTAATGTATTATTATTTATATATATGTATCAATGAGTTTCATTACTATTATTACTATACAAAGTAGGCTACATGGGCCACAAACAATATTGCGTACTGCCTCCTCCTGGTAGAATTAGGATCAGATTAGGCCCCTGCAGAACGTTTCTTTGTTTTAAAGCTGCTTATATCACTGATATTCCAGTATGTGAAAACCCTACCTTAACCGCTGGTTTGAATGACAGTGCTCTAAAGATGGAAACAGAGCGGCTCTTGCAAATCAGAGACTTTCTTAGAAAGCTTAAGCCACATTTTGAAAATATATCTATAAATGCCACCCTTAGAGGCACGTGGTGGGGGTCAGACTCTTATTGGTAATGATTGTATGCTTCCAACAAGCGTGTGCAAGTGAACAGGATTACATGATAAATGATGGGCTGCCAAGAGCTTTCAAATGAAATACATAAGTTATATACGTACGTAACTTCAAACCTTTGATGTTGTTGGATGCTTCCTTCAATATGTAAGCATGTCCTTTCCTCTTCCGTTCCTAGTCAATGTTTCTGTGATGCTTCTGAAGGATTCGCTGATATAACGTTCCCTCCAGCTGGCTGCGTTATAAACCCTCTTTTAATGGATATTATCATACAAACATGAATCCTGAGTGATTGCTGGGCCTGATCGTCATCTTGACACAATTCACCACCGGGTTTGTAGGAAATTTAAAATGATAGTGTCTGTAGTATATTCTGAATCTAACAGAAACTAGGCAGTGGGAGGTATCTTTAACAAAAATAATTTTGCTGAATTATTAATTCTACATTGGAAATTGATCAATTGACATGTTAACAGCGGTTTATTAAGTGACACAGCTAGCCCAACATTATGGCGAGGGAAAATAAACAAATGTACAAGTATTCCACACAAAGTAAAACCAAAGACGCCTGGTAACATAATAAAATATTTAATGATTTAATTTAGTAGGATAATCTTTGCTGATATTAGATTTTACAGAAACATAATGTGTTTAATAGAAGAAGACAGAATGTTCCTAAACCACTTCATCATCCCGCACCAACTGTTACAAAAGAGAAGGTCGACTGGTTAGGGTTGAAAACAGAATACACCAAATAGATGACATATTTGAAATTGTTCCTTCAAAGTCCGTAACGATGTCCACGGGGACAGACCTATTTGGCCATGCCAGAGAGCCAGCTGAGCTTGAATAAGGAAGGGGCGGCGGGCTCCTCCTCTTGGTGGGCCAGCTGTCTGAAGAGGTTGCCCGGGCGGAAGCTGTGGTCTATGGCTGAGTTGGTGGGCGTCGCCTGGAGATGGACAGGGAGAAATAAACATCATGGATCCTTGAAGAGTTATCTTAACTAAGCATTGCCCTTTCAATAGTGTTCATGATTCAGACACCCAATCAGCCAAACATCTAAGAGTAAATACTAACATTTATATGATTGGTTCTTTAAACTACTATACTACGAATTTGTATTAAAACGTTGAAAAATAGTGGAATGACGGATAAATCAGACTCAAAATGGCCGTTGGTTTCTTGAACGTCTCACCATAAACACCTCAACAAGTGTGAAGTAGTGAAGAAACAACAACATCATGAGGTAAGTAGCTAAACACAGCAAATTGTTGATTGGCACCAAAAATGTTAATTGTTAAATGAATATTTGACCCATTTTGCATGTATGCTGTGGGGGGGAAAGATGTTACCGCGCTTGGTAAGGAATCAACCGAAGCAATTCTGATGATGCATGAAAAACTGAAAAATAAATCTTTTACTCAGAATAAAAAGGGACTTTCTGCATGATTTCACGACCCTCTGTTCATTAATTCACAATCATTTTAGACTTTTTCTCATTCTTGTGCATCGAAACAGAGTACAAACTTATAAAGAAGTTTGAGGGAACCAGGCATACCCCCGGCCACACGCGGTCATAGAGTGCATGCAACACAGGGCTCACTCCATCCGTTTCATGACTCTGGTTCGACTAGCTGGTCCACCCACCAGCTTGCTCACACAAGTTGCTAGGAAATGGTTGCTAATCACTCACAGCCTTTTCTTATTAGCCTCATTTTTCAAGAGAGAAGTTCCAACAATCATGCAATTATTGTTGCAAGTCCATGGGTGGTAAAACATGTACTGCTTCATATTCAACGGGGGGTCAAAATAATTTGGTCATTTTTGCACGGGGTTGATGGTGCGTATGGATATATGCAAAAGTAGGTGAAATATTAAACCGTTAACTTATGCACCCATTCAAAATGTAAGGAGGATGAAGAAAACTAACTAGTCACACTGCATGTTAAAATACATCCCGCAGGGTAGGGAGACCAGCACAGCACACCAAGAACGAGAAACACAGACAAACACAACGTCACTGCAACGACACAGGGCACAGATGAACTTGCCTTGGTCTCCGGCTATTCAAAATACTGGAAAGGCAGAGTGCAACAGACAGTGTTTACCCAGGGTGAGGCAACAAGACGTGAAAACAAAAAAAGAATGAAGGCAGCAATGTCGACATGTCAATTGAGAACACTTTGAATCCCACCACACAAACGCACACTTAAACCTTTTCTGCAACTCACCCGTGACACTGGATCGACGGCCTGTCGGCCCGACTTGGTGAGCCTCGTGTTGGACATGCTCAGAGGCAGCAGACCAAACCTGAAGAGGACAACAGAGACGCTTAGACCCACACTCACACCCACTGACTGTGCTTCTGGGTAGCTTAGATTGAAGTTATTATGCATACATTTCCATTCGTTTCTTTTAATTAATTAAGCTGTGATGCTGATTTCCTTTCCAACTACATAACATATATTCATAATGAGGAGAAAACGGGGCAGGTTAGAACAGGTCCCAAAAGCATTTTTTTTCCCATCAGTCAATACACCTGTATTCAGAATCCCAGTAATACACTTCTTTGATAGATACCTGCCATTTGTTCTATGTTAACTCATTCTAGCATGTCTTTCATAACAAGGATTGCGCAAACACACACACACACACACACCCCTTTGTGCTTAGTCATTCTACCATGGCTTTCGTAATAAGGACCCTTTGCAGACAATGCTTCCAGTATTACCTGATCTGGCTGCTGGCCAGAGGCAGGATGTTGTATTGCTCCTGGGAGCTCGCAGCGCTGTTTCGCTGCACAAATTGTTTCTCTGTGTCTGTTAAGAACCCCAAAAGCACCTGCGAATAAAAAATACAATTTCCGGTTCAATTTGTGAAGAATATTAACATATTTCTGCAAGGCCAAAGCCAGTAATGCACGGACAAAAGTGCACGTCCACAATGCTTCACAATCAAAGGCCGAATTGATCTCATACAACAAGACACTAGCAAGGATCTCGATCGCCCTTTCACAGGTTCCCTCCGTTCTGTGGGCCATGTTGGGTCCGTACCGAGGTCCTCTGGGACAGGCGGTTGAGGTGGGTGCTGAGTGGTGCCGTGAACACGTCAAGATCAAAGGGATCTATGAAGCCCTCCAACCAATCGCAGACCTGTTGGATCCTGGAAGACCAGAGGGAACAGAGACGTCCATTTGGGGGGTGAGACCGTCGGCAGAAGAGGAGATGTTTACAGACACGCTGCGGTAAGACACTCGAGAGCTTTGAATGCAACAGACAACCAAAGTGTTGCAATTCTATTTCAGCAGTATTAATATAAAACACCTGAAGCACACAACAACGTTGACACACTGATCGCTTCTTGGTAAAACAAATCTATTTTATTTTTTGTGGTACTGCAGGACAGTAGGTGCTCGAATACCACTTCTGACCCGTTATGTACAACACCTTTTCTTTAACGATTTACTTAAGGACTTCAAGCTCTGCAATTTGTTGTCCTGGTGCCTTTAGTTTTCAACGGTGGTTCTGCAGTAATGGGCCGGAATGTCCTCAGACCGATATATGATCACTCATCCTCTCATGACCTCGTGCGTTCATTTACAAACCGGTGGAATGCAGCTTTGTACACGCAGCATTAAGGAACCTTTCCTGTACTTTGGTTTCTCATTTGACCAACGTGCATGAGATGCACGCACGCACAAAACATCAAGTTGGAGGAGAATATGCAAATGTGTTTGCACGAGGCTCTGATGATCTATCGCCATGGTAACATTTAAAAAAAAGTCTTGGTAAGAAGACATCTTTTATTTTGCCCAATATGTACACAACCATGGTTCTTGCACCATTTTTAAAGTCAAATTTAAGACTTTTTAAGACTTTTTAAGACCAACACATACATAAATTAAGACCCAAAAAATTTCTGAAAAATTATTTGATAGAAAAGGTGTGTATAATTGAGTCACTTATACACATCAACCGTAGCCGTAGTACTAGCAGTAGTAGTACTCTTACAAAGTTATCGCGGAAGCGCGCAGACACGACGATACGCGAACACATTAACCCACCCGTGTCACCCATAGTCACCCATGACCCGTCGCTTAGCAACCGGACATGCTGGGGTTGATATGTTACCGGACTACTGTAACTACTACGGAGTGATAACCAAGACATGAATCAGGCAATAAATCCACCGTCCTTGACAGCGGTCAAGTTTGGAGTGCGGAGTGGACCAAATGCGAACTACTGCAGCTTTCCTAAGTTAAACCCCAAACTATCGGAATAAGTGTATGCATGTCGATTATAGCAGACTACACCACCTCTTCTGTAGCTGAATAGAATTATATTACGAACAGATAATTGTATTCCGATTGAGGCGTATTATATGATCCTTTTCTATTCTGATTGAGCTGTTCTTCCACATCTATGCGGATCAGATGTGTCCATGTAAACACGGCTGACAGTTATGGAGTTAGATTCATGCCAAAACCCCTCACACACGCAAAACGTGTTTTGCTCACGCAAAACGTGTTTTGCTCACGCATAACGTGTTTTGCTCACGCATAACGATTCACACGCACACAAAACGTGTTTTACTCACGCAAAATGATTCACACACACGCTCAGTGTGGTTTGCAAATGCAAAACATCATTCACAAACTAAAGCATTTTGCTTCAGAAACAAATACAGTATGTTTTACACAAAGTACAAAAAAAAATCCTTCAAGTACACAAAACAATTCTACAAGTACGGAACACGAAAGCTGCGCGTGGATCGGAATGCATTTGCGCACGGATCGGATTGCATTTGTGTGAGGAACAGCAAGGCGGAAAATTAGTGCCAAAAGTCACGTGACAAATAAATGTCCTGTTATTCACACTACACAACAGCAGGTGGCGGTGTTGAGTCAGTTTAAGGCCGCCAGGACGATCTTTTTTCTCCCCAAAATCTTTATTTGATTCCAAAACAGAGTGGCGACAATTCCATTGGACTCACCTGTTGGCCGCTCATTTTGTTCAATTTAATCTCCCAAACTAGCTTTTCTCCGTGTCGTACGATTCCGTGACAAAGGGGCGGCAAGTCGCATAGTATGGAGTTGAATCCACACACGTTTGGCCGGCATCAAATAAAGATTTTGGGGAGAAAAAAGATCGTCCTGGCGTCCTTAAACTGACTCAACACCGCCACCTGCTGTTGTGTAGTGTGAATAACAGGACATTTATTTGTCACGTGACTTTTGGCACTAATTTTCCGCCTTGCTGTTCCTCACACAAATGCAATCCGATCCGTGCGCAAATGCATTCCGATCCACGCGCAGCTTTCGTGTTCCGTACTTGTAGAATTGTTTTGTGTACTTGAAGGATTTTTTTTTGTACTTTGTGTAAAACATACTGTATTTGTTTCTGAAGCAAAATGCTTTAGTTTGTGAATGATGTTTTGCATTTGCAAACCACACTGAGCGTGTGTGTGAATCATTTTGCGTGAGTAAAACACGTTTTGTGTGCGTGTGAATCGTTATGCGTGAGCAAAAACACGTTTTGCGTGTGTGAGGGGTTTTGGCATGAATCTAACTCCATAATTAAATTGAACAAAATGAGCGGCCAACAGGTGAGTCCAATGGAAGTGTCGCCACTCTGTTTTGGAATCAAATAAAGATTTTGGGGAGAAAAAAGATCGTCCTGGCGGCCTTAAACTGACTCAACACCGCCACCTGCTGTTGTGTAGTGTGAATAACAGGACATTTATTTGTCACGTGACTTTTGGCACTAATTTTCCGCCTTGCTGTTCCTCACACAAATGCAATCCGATCCGTGCGCAAATGCATTCCGATCCACGCGCAGCTTTCGTGTTCCGTACTTGTAGAATTGTTTTTCTGAAGCAAAATGCTTTAGTTTGTGAATGATGTTTTGCATTTGCAAACCACACTGAGCGTGTGTGTGAATCATTTTCCGTGAGTAAAACACGTTTTGTGTGCGGGTGAATCGTTATGCGAGCAAAACACGTTTTGCGTGTGTGAGGGGTTTTGGCATGAATCTAACTCCATAGACAGTGAACACACACACACACACACACACACACACACACACACACACACACACACACACACACACACACACACACACACACACACACACACACACACACACACACACACACACACACACACACACACACACACACACACACACACACTTTGAAGCCGAACTTCCTTATTCGAATATAATGCGAATATCAAAAAATAAATCAAAATTCAAACAAATATTAGGCAGCCCTTAATATTCGAACCTGTTATGGCAGGCCAAGAGGGAGAGCGTCGGAGAACCCGACGCAGTCTACTCATAATATTGTAATGACCACGGAAGAGGCATTGAATGAAGTATTGATTAGACAGCGATTTATTAGATACCAAATAAACCGTCGGAACACGCAGGACCGGTAACCATAGCAACGCCGGTAAACAAACCCCTCAAAGCCCAAAAATTAAGGAATTGAATGGTCATAATAAAATTTTCACCGCAGGTGAACGACTTCGCAAACTCAGAATCTGGGAACATAGCAGCCAAGACGTTACTAATGTCCTCGTTCGATTTGAAGGAATTATGTCTGCTCACCGTGTGGAGAACCCACAATACCTCCGCCTTCTGGGTTTCTGGTGGCGACACAAAGCCGGTTAACGCCGTCTGATGTGAACTACTAGCCACGGATGCTGAACTTTTCAGTCCACTTCTTTCAAATAATACGGGCATCGCTGTAGTCCCGCTAGCTGCCACAGAGTATCGGATATATTTCTGCGACCTCATGTGGGACTCAAGAGCTTTTGCTCCCATGGTCCCTAGTATGAATGCCTTTCGGGATAAACAACACCTTGCCTCGTAGTCACCTTCTCCAACCACCCCCGAAACGTATCTTCCTCAAACCATTTCTCATTGAACCGTCACTAGCTAAAAGTAGCGCCAGCAAGTTAGCCTACAGACGCGGCTGCAGGCTGCAGATGCAACCGGCCCCCCGATGACTGATGTCAACGTTAACGTAACGTAAAACTCCTGAAAATGCCGTAATTAAAAGACGCACTAGGTGATTTGTTGTGCGCGACAATTTCCCATAGTCTTAAAAAACCCTCTGCAAAATTTAATACCTAGAGCAAATTTACAGTAAACATAAGACAATTAATGGCCTTCATTTTACACAAAAAAAATTAAGACTTTTTAAGACTTTTTAAGGACCCGCGGGAACCATGACAACAGAGGAATGAGACCGAAGCCAGTCTCCAACAGAGGAGCCGGGTGCTGACCTGGGGTCCTGAGACCAGCGCCCGCCCTGGCCCCCCTCCGCCCGGGGGGTCAGCGTGGTGCAGAGGTACCGCAGGTCGAACAGCAGCTGCAGCGCTCTGGTCTGGGTCACGGGGAAGTCGTGGTCCTGGGAGGCAGACGCACACAAGCAGGACACGGTTACGGCCCCGTGTCGCTCTGGTTCCTTCCCCCACCACCCGATGCGTGCACGTTCACCCCCTGCCCTGCCCATCACCACGGCAAGGCCCTTCACCTGGCGTTGGTTCCCGGAGCTACCCAGCTCCCACGTTCAGCAGCTCTTCAGCCATCAGATACAGAGTGCTCAATGATTAGATTATTTAAAAATAATAGAATCACAACACACCATGTGCTCTACTCTCACACATTTTAGCCCGCTCATGTGCGGGTGCACACGACGTGTGCGGTGGTGTGTCCCGCCCTCACCTTGTCCTGGGTCTGCTGCGTGATGCTGTGGTAGTGATGGAGGACCTGGTCCAGGCAGGACTTCAGCAGCTCATGCAAGGTGGGTCTCGGCAAGGCGTGGCCACCGACTCTGTTCACCTCCAGGCACAGCTGGAACAGCAGAGCCTGGACGAACCAGGAGGGCTGGAGGAGACCCGGCCACAAAGGGATTCACACACAATGGTCAACTGAACACCTGTTTGCTTGGAAAGAGTTCCAGAACGTTGGCGGCGAGTGACTCACCTGCACAGGAAGTCTTATTTTGGACGTGACGCTGCTGCCCGACTCCGCCTCCTCCTGGATCTCTAGCTCCTCCCAGCTCGTGGCCGTTTTCAGGATGGCACCCGGAGTATCGGCATTGAGCGCCGTTGCAAAATTATCCACCAGTGCCTGTACAGAACATCATCGCCCCCAGTCAGACGGTACCTGGAACGCCGATAATCCCCGGCCCGTCCTTATAGGGATCAAAGGTGACCTATTATACCACCTCTAGGTGGACACGCCCGATCGAGATGTCAGAAGAGGGAGATTTCAAAACGGCTTGTAACGGCCAATCCCCCTCACACCTGGTGGTAGAATACGACACCTTTAACGATTTAAGGCCCCAACAAACGGAATAAAGACCACAGGGACCACACGGAGGTTTCTGTGGTCTGTGCTCCTGAACCCTAAACGTAATGATCCGACCCGTGTGAGGGGGCTCTACCTTGGACAGGGCGCTGCTCCAGATGCGGTAGGCGTCCATGCTGCAGGCCCCGAGGTCCTGCCTCAGGCCGACCCACCTGGCCTGGGCGGGCCCCACCTGGGCCGGAGCCTTGGCCTTGCCCAGCTTCCTCCCCGGTCTGGGGGTCTCCCTGGGGGCCTCTGAGCTGCCCTCCCTCCCCAAGACGCAGTGCCTGAGGTTCGTGCACAGGTCCCCCATGGACTGGCACAGGCGGGCCACAAAGAGGACCGTGCCGAGGTCGGGGTGGGGCTCGCCGGAGGACAGCTCGGCGCGGATGTGAGACAGGATCTGTTGGACGCAGGCCAAGCAGGAGTCCCGTAAGCTCTGCTCCACGTCGGCGGCGTCTTTGAAGCGATCGAAGGCTGATGCGGCGAGGCCATTGGCCGGCCTGGTGCCTTGGAGAGCCGGGCTGGGGTAGGAGGTCCCTGGCGATCGGGGAAGGGAGAGACGTTCGTCATGAGGGGGGGACAGAGGTTCAGGAAGCCTTGCTGAGGCTGACATGTACTGCACTTGAGAGGGTTGGTTCATCCTATAGACAATAATACATGCAAGCGTTGCGTGCTCTCTAGTGTTGAATGATTTCAGAATATGTTTATATTCAACTGTACAAGTTTACAAATGCCTAACATTGACATTCAGCATACTTGAGCCACGCGTTAGGGCTGGGCGATTAATCGAAATTTGCTCGCGATTAGAGTCAAACGATCACAAAATTAACAGTCGAGTTTTTTTATTTTTATTAATATTTCTTTTAAATGATTTATAGAAAGGGCAGAACAACTGGATACATATCTGTATATTATTTTAGATCGGAACATTTTCTTTTTGACCATTTTGTGTATTTTTGAAATCGTATTAATCAAAGTTATTTTTGGGAGGGACATTGAATAACGGTGATTCTGATTGGTCCCACAATGCAGCAGCCCGACCACGCACCTGGTTCCTGTACGGGGAGGTAGTGCTGCAGGTCGTCCAGCCGGGTGCGGAGCTTGGCGTCCAGAGCGGTGCAGAAGCTCTGCACGCAGGGCGTGAGCGCCAGCGTCTTCATGGCCAGCCCGCTGTGGTGCTGCGGGTCGCGCTGGGCCACGCTCACCCAGGCGCTGTCGCTCAGCAGGTCCCCCGGCGCCTCGGACCACAGGAAGGAGGCGACGTCCGACTCAAAGCGCCCGCCGTGGCCTTTAGGGGGCGCTGCGGCCTGGGGGGCGGGGCTCTCTAGATCCCGGAGGGCCGAGGTGAGGAGCTGGGTGGAGCTGTCGGAGATGGTGTCCATTTCGTCTTTAGTGATGGCCTTGAGAGAGAACGGGCCGATGGAAAGCAGACGGGAGGATCTACAGCGACCTGCCAACACCCGACTACTACTTCTGATGGACTGTGTGTAAAACGACAGCACCCTCCCCTGAGGAAAGGCTACAGCTCACCTGCAGGCGCTGGAGGAAGAGACGCTGCAGGAAGTCCTCCCAAACATCCAGGGGGCGCTCCAGCAGGCACTGACACACACTGCCCCAGTGCAGGCTGATGGAGTCAGTGGAGAGGAGGTCCCAGATAGCGTCTCTGATGGCCGCCAGGGCCTTCAGGCTGGTCACATACACCAGCAAGCTACTGATGCCGCTGCAGATGTCCTCCTTACACCTTGAGAAGACGAAGAGACGTTTTGGTCACAAAGTGGGGAAACACCCAACAAGCAATCTGGATTAATTGGCAACATCCAAATCAATCTAAATCGTCACAAAGAATTGTAAAGAAATTCAATAAATAGATGATAAAACTAATCTGTTAAATATGTTTTTTACAAGTCGAGAAGAGTGTGCCCTTCTAGTTCCATCACACACAGCTCAGCAAAATCATGTCAAGAATGATTGGCTGCCATTCGACAACATATATTTAAAAACCTCACAATGTTGTAAAATAAAAGAGACACACCCGAGCTTGGCTCGCATTTCTAAGCCGATCCCCAACTCGTTCTTCAGTCCGCTCCTAAACACCTCCTAATGCTCTCACTGTGGACCCCACTGCCCCTGCCCCATAGGGGGGGCCTAAAGCCCTTCTGAAGAGTCGTGCAGAGTGGTAACGCCGTACGTGGTGATCCACTGCTGCAGCGTGTCGCGGAGCTGCTCCCTCTGGATGGGACGCGCCAGCGTCCGCAGCACCGGCTGGAACTCAGAGACCGACGACGGGAGGTACTTGAACACGCTTCCTGTGCTTATCTCCTCCTGCAATATCCTTTTTTCTTTACCTGTAAGATCAAAAGGGGTTTACATGGACATGTTGAACACGCCTTACTCAAACGGTACCACACTGACACGCCATTCTTTCCTCTTTTAATCGGACTCTCACCTGCGGGGACCGTGGAGGTGACGTTCTCCAGGGTGGAGAAGAGTATGCCGCAGGTCAGTGCACCCTCCCCAGGCCTATGGCCTCCTTCAGGGGGCATGTAGAAGACAGCGTAGGCCTGGAAGAGAGTGGTAACCAGCAGCTCCACCAAGCTGCACACCTGGGCTTTGATCCCTGCCCCTGAGGAACAACATCCTTTATTACATCTGCTTGGCTGTTAATTCCCCTGTCAATGTAAAATAATATTAAAAACAGGTGTTCTGTGATAAAAGGTGAAATGACATTTGCGCCGTGAATCCCTCAGGCATACCTTGCTGTGGCTGGTTCAGCAGCTGGTAGATGCTGGACTTCCTGGCCAGCAGGAAGTCAGCGAGCGCCTGGCGAGGTGAGCTGTCCTCCAGCAGCATGGTGGACACCAAGGCCTCGGCGATGGCCTGGTCCGACACGGCCCGGCCCCGGAGCAGAGACCTACTGTGGAGCAGGATGGCCGACCTGCGCGCGTGTGTGTGTGTGTGTGTGTGTGTGTGTGTGTGTGTGTGTGTGTGTGTGTGTGTGTGTGTGTGTGTGTGTGTGTGTGTGTGTGTGTGTGTGTGTGTGTGTGTGTGTGTGTGTGACAGAGAGAAAGAGTAGGGAGAAATCTTTGTTCACATCTTTGTTGAAAGTTGAGCTTTCAACAAAGATCACAATAATATCACAACACCTTTTAGCATCCGATTTACTGCGCAATAAAACCATGTAATTAGTAGCTTAATAAAGTTCATGGACCTTCAAACAATTACCTCTCTATCTATAATCCCTTTTTATGTTCATAATATGAATATTTTATATACCAGGACACACGTTCCAAGGTCAGTGTGTTCTGGTTTAGACTTCTACCCCATGCCCTGGCTGGTACATCCAAATAATGTTCCGTCTTATATTAATGCCTTTGTTATTAAGAGTCTATAACTCAATTCTAACCTTCTGTCCAATAGCATTATTATTGGCTGTCGTTTGGGGAATCCCTCCCGGAGTTTTCCCTGCCCCTTTGTGATCCACGAGCCGTGGCACTAACACACAGCTGTAGGCTGCTGGGAAATGGCTGGACCGAAATGGGCTAATGCTCGTCGCAGCTGGTAGCTTTGAGTTTACTCATCTTGCACATAAATGATGCAAGAATGTGAAATCAAACATGTATGTTCTTGAAAACCACGGTTAACTTACCACAGCTCACTTTCTATAAGAATCCATCTTAATTCATATCAATGATGGTGTAAGTATTCTATGGTAAACAAATAATCAATGATAATGACGTGGGGTTACCTGAAGTGTCCCGTTGTTGCCACTTGACGAACGAGTATGGGGAAGCGGGCGAGGATGGGGCTGCAGTGAGGGCCGGCGGCGGTCTCCAGCTTCAGCATCCCGTGTAGGTGGCAGCAGAGCAGGTAGAGCTGGGTGGCCCTGAGGTACTGCAGCGTCTCCATGGCGCCCCAGATACACTCGGGGATCTCCAGGAGGAGCCGGATCTGTGCTGCCATGTTGTAGAACTTTCCCTGACATTTCAACTGGGTCTGAAACATTCGTTTTGGGGTAACAATAAAAAAAGGTAAAACGATTACAACGTGGATACCAGCTATGCAAATGCTAGACAGATACACAGATCTCTCACATACAAATACAGCCATTTTCGTGACATGAACAATTTAATATATGGGTACAAGTTGTGAAAGTTTGACGTTCCCCACTATTTACATGTCATGTAAATGTAATAACCCCATTCTGAGCCACACTTTTGACACCCCACTTAGTGGGGCGTGTTTGCATCTACATAGAAGCTTGCACATGAAGGGCATGAACGCAACAGCAAATATAAAGAAACGTACCTCCTGTTTAGCTATTGTTTCTCTATTGGGCTTCCCTTGTTTCAACTTTTGACAGTAGTGGTTCATATCCTGGATAGACAGGACGACGCTCTGCGAGCACTGTCTCATCTCTCCGATAGTGTCCGCCGCGTCGATCAGATCCCGGTAGCGCTCGCCTACCATCTGCCTGAGCTCTTCCTTCTTCTGTTCAATTTCGCCGCGGACCTTGCGCTCTATTCGGCGAATTTCTTCAGTGTTGTAGCGCTCAAACAAGACCCAAGGGTCTTTAATCTCCGAGACACGGAGGGACTCCGCCGTACTGACAGTCATCTTGGTAGCAGGCTCATTGACGCCACTGAATCCCATTGGCTGACACAACCCGGAAAACAGTAGAAATAAACTTCCGGACACAACCACGTAAGCAGGTTTATGGCCATGTTATTTTTTTTTATTTAAATATTATTTATAGTATTGTTTTGGTAATAGAATGAAATACGTTGTTTTTTTCTATTTTACATCCGCCTCATATTTACCTTTTTAAATTAAATACCGCACAGTTTGCGTGAGCGATTGACTGCGCACGCGCGCGTGCGTCCAAGACACCGACGTGCAAGCAAGCATGCGTGCGACACCAAGTAGCGCACGTTGACGAGCAATACTCGTCTTTCATTAATCTTTCTTATAGTTTTCGTGAAATCAAAGTTCTGGAGTTTTGCAGATCTGATCTGGTCACCAGTACAAGGATCACAAATACCCTTGTTTGCAAGTAATAAATAGGCCTAATAGCGCTTTACTGATCAATGAGGCTATCATCAATGTTACATTCATTATAATAATAATAATAATAATAATAATAATAATAATAATACATTTAATTTAGAGGCGCCTTTCAAGAAACCCAAGGTCACCTTACAGATCATATAGTCATCATAAATCGAAAAAAAAAAAACATTGTGGAAAAAATAAATAAATAAACATAATAAATTATAAATAAATAAAACAAAAACAAGACAAAACAAAACAAACAATCAAAACAGTGATCAGTTAGACGTTGTTAGGCCTATATCCAAAACTATTCGATTAAGTGATACTTTTCTTTCTGCGTTATCTTTATTACATATTTGTAACCATGTACCAGAGTTTCGAAACCGTAAGCCAGTTTGTTTATTTTACTTAATTACGTATTTAAATAATATAAACTAGAATTTAAGCACTACACAAGTCACACCAACAGGCATCAATAAAAAGGGAAATGCATTAGGATATGAATGTGTGAACTGATATATCCAACATTAGGAAGGGCCGAAGCTGTTGCAGGCGGTCGCAGTTTAATTAAATTAGATAAGTAAAATTGTTTTTGCTTTTACCTGTTCAATTTTTTTTTTATTAAATGTTATGCATCGTAAATGGTGTTTGTATTTTATCTTAGAATATAATTTTTTTCTTCACCATGTTTTCTGAACAGGGCTTTGCTGAACAATAACTCAACTGAAACAATTGAGTAGTAGTACAGTACTCTGAATTGGAAAATGCTTAAATTCATTCTAAATGTAATGAACGTGTCCCTGTGTTGGTTATTGTAAGCTATGTAACAACTTGAAATGTTGTTACTAAAATAACCTTCAATTTTACAAATGATTTGGATATTTTCCAAGTTAACCAATTCAACTTTCAAAGTTTGGATCATCAAAGACTAAAGTATACTAAAGAATGATTAGGCTTATAGGACCAAGCTAAAGGTCAATTACTAAATCTCGTGTGTTAAGACTTTTAAGAAGCTTTTCTAAGCATACTTAAAAGTTAGAATGTCTAGCCCTTTCTTAATCATGACTCACAGGCCTATACCCTACAGCCCATAGCTACAGCACCGCGCAGTCATGCAGTCCACTCGCCCCCATATACATTAGCGCAATCGCGCCCCGCCCGTCAGTGCGAGACGCGAGAACGAGCCTCCCTGCCGCCTGTATCGATGAAGTTGTTTCAAAAATGGCGGATTTCCTGCCGTCCCGGTCCCTTTTATCGCTATGTTTTCCTAACTGTCTCCTCACGAGTAGCGAAGCGGAACAAGTACGAAAATCGAAGGAAATAGACAAGTGTCTCAACCGAGACAAAACGTATGTGAAGCGCCTGGTGAAGATTCTGCTGCTCGGAGCGGGCGAGAGTGGCAAGTCCACTTTCCTCAAGCAGATGCGCATCATCCACGGACAAGACTTCGATCAGAGGGCCAAGGAGGAGTTCAGAGGAACCATTTTTAGCAACGTGATAAAAGGTAAAGTCGAACCCTGCACGGCTCACTGTCTTATCAAGTCGTTTGGTAGTATTTATACGTGATTGTGTATATTGGGTAAGGGGCAAGTGGACTGTTAGCTCGGGAGTAGGAAGTTGCTAGCCGTGCTAGCCGTCTCACCATGACGCCGCAGCGCCGAGTGGAGGAGCACTTTCTCACTTTTCGCCCCAGCCGGGCGTCGGGCTGTAGCGCGCAGAGCTAGCCGACTAGCCGCTGAGAAACGCCCATGTTATTTGTGCTTGCCTGCCCGTGGGACCCAGTAAGACTGTTCAGCCTCAGCACAAACACCGTTCATTCTTTTGTGCGAAACTCGAAGCTTTGTTGGTAATAGTCAATGTTTAAATCGCAATTTTCACAAGGATCTGAGGGGTTTTCCCTAAAACTACAATCACACTAAAAGAGTCATGTTGTATTTACGTTGTTTTACCACCTTAGCATTGTGTCTTAAGAACCAGTTTTGCATAAGTGTAAAATGTTTTCTAACTAATTGTCCACCACACGCCCAATAGCGCAATGATTCAAAGGGATAATTACTGTTATCAATTCATTTACTGGTTTAGTCAGTAGCTGTCCTCCTATGAGGACATTTATGATGTCCTAATGCACATCTTGAAGTTTGACTGAATGTTAATTATAGACACGATTATTTGTTGTACCCATTAACAGTTTGGGCTCCTTAGCAACCGGCACACATATTAGATGCATACTACAATACATTAGACAAAATAAACCAAAGGGTGTTTTCACATTGAGACTTGGACCCATGTAAAGGAGCAGGCCCTCTCTCTTCCGACCATGGCCATTAGGACCAGTTTTAAGATCTCTCCATTAGTAAGCTAAACAAAGAAATGCCAGCCTATTCTTGTTTTTCTCCTGAACACAATTTATCCCCCTTGGTCATATGATCTGTAATTACAGCCTTCGTTGGTTTTGGTGGTATCTATAGTTATTAATACCATTTATCTTAATATTATTTAATTAAAAGCTGGTTGATGCGCTAAAACACCTGCAGCGGAAACACACAGATGTCTTCTTGATGATGAAACGACAGAAAAGGCAAAAACACCCAATTGTATTTTCTTCAGGATATCTTAAAGACATAATCGCTCTTTTGCCTGGGTGTGTTCAAGGTCGAGTTCATTTTCTACATACAAAGTCATGCATGTAGTCCTACAACTAGCCGTGTGTGTGTGTGTGTGTGTGTGTGTGTGTGTGTGGGCCAAGGCTCCAGATCACACAGAACGCCGCTGTCTAGAGAGTTCCCCCACGGTGCCACAATGACCCCCTGCTCCTCTCTCCAGGTGTCCGTGTGTTGGTGGACGCCCGGGAGAAGCTCCACATCCCTTGGAGCGACCATGCCAACCAGCGGCACGGGAGCACCATGATGGCCTTCGACACCCGCTCGGCCATGACCAGCGGCCACGGCACGGTGGAGACCAAGGTGTTCCAGCACTACCTTCCCTCCATCAGAGCCCTCTGGGCCGACGCCGCCATCCAGCAGGCCTACGACCGGCGCAGAGAGTTCCAGCTGGTACGTGTGGACCATCCATACCAAACAACAAGTGGGGCCATACAGTACGGCCCCTCTTGTTTTGGGATCTACAAGAGAGGACCTTAGAAAGCGGAACCCTCGCTACGACGAGACCCGTCTCCGTGGCCCTCGTCTTTGTCTGCCCTCCATTGTTCTATTTGGACCTGAAAGGGGAACGGGCGTGACGTTACTGGGTTACCACCAGTAGGGATGACGGCATTCGGGGCTTTCTAAATGACAACCGAATCACGCCTTTAAACATGGTATCGGGTTTTGTCGTTCTGCGGCCGGGTTTCACTAAGCCGAGCAGGGGTTTGTCACGTCAACGCTTGCTCAGCGGGTGACAGGGTGACCATATAAGCCTGTGAGAGGTAGTTGCATGCAATAGCATATGGTTAACCCAGGGAGGGAGTCAGTTAATGGAAGGGGTGATAGGGTTTGGTTGTTGATTACAGCAGAAAACGTGTCCTTGGTTTAGTTACACATAAATAAATACATCTCGCATAGATTTTACTTGCATGCATTATTCATTTGTAGAGTGTGCAGTGTTATAATGTTCAGCGTACATGATAAATGCATTTGAATGCGCCACAAACCACGGCGTTTTACTATAAGTGTATGAGAAATGTAAACCTCTCTGGGACACATTAACCGCTGGCCAGACGACCACGTATCCAAACTAGGGATGCACCGAAAGGAAAGCTCTTGGCCGAAACCGAAACCGAATATACTGAAACAGTTGGCCGACAGTGATACCGAATGTGGCTTTTGCTGTTTTTCCTTCATTTCATCATTCATTTGAACAGGTGCGCGCCTCTTTCTTCACCTCCGTGTATCATCATTTAGTTGTCTACCAACTTGCGTTCGGCTCTTTTTAAATCTCTCTTTTGATGAAGTACGCTCGGCTCATTTCACACCGGTTGCTTTTTTTTTTCTCACATCAAAAATAGAAATGTTCGGTATTTTTCTTCTGCCTTCTTACGCCTTCGGCCGAAACCGCAAATAATGTTTTGGGCCATTTTCGGCGTTGCATCCCTAATCCAAACACACCATGGCCAATGCATACCCTGTCGGGTTCTGTGCCGCTGTATTAGTTAAGTCAAAGTGCCTCCGATAAGTCGACGTCCGGAAAATAACTGGACCAGATTTAGAAAAACATTCACAAACGGGCTGTAGGAGACTGGATAATACATAGGATGTTTTTATCTGAATTAGTCTATGCTAATGATAAAATGAGTACTGTGTTGAAGTTCATAGAACACATTCTAAGAAGTTGAAAACAAAAGTACGATTTTAGGTTCACAGGCGCTTTACCATCACATGCGTGTGCTTGACCAGGGAAACTCTTCTCTATTCCTTAGGGGGAGTCGGTCAAGTATTTCCTGGACAATTTGGAAAAGCTTGGCAAGTCGGTAAGTTTCATCTGCCCGAACCACAAGGCCTTGAATGCCTTGTTTTCAATATTGTTTAAATATAATCAATATATATTATGTTTATATATTGAATGTATTTATCAGCTATTTCTGTGCTTAAACGAGGCCAAAATAACAAAAAATGCTCCACCTATAAATAATGATGGGTTGGTAATTATTAGATCACGTAGCGATATCTTGTTCCTTTAATGCCGATCTGTCCCCCACAATAGCACCTGTGTGGTCTCTTTGCGTGAATAGAGCTGGTCCTGTCTATGAACAATGTTCAAACCACCCAACCTATTGGTGGCCTGTGCGGAGATAGACAGGTGCTTGAAGTAAAGGGGAACACAGGACAGGCCGTTCTGAATTCAAAATGAGGCTCAGCAAAACCTGCACACTGCAGCTTTAACAGCCTTAGAATGTTACGTTGATGTGGAATGATCAATGTTTAGATGGCATGATGGAAGCTCTCCATTTACACTTTAAACCGCTGCAACTGTAGCATAAATGTAGTATAAACTCTATTTATATTCTCGTATACCCTCCCAACTCGCTTCATCTACTTTCTCTCTCATTCTGCCTGTCCCCTTTAGGACTACCTTCCCAGCCAGCAAGACATCCTCTTGGCCAGGAAACCCACGAAAGGCATCCACGAGTACGACTTTGAGATCAAGAACGTGCCCTTCAAGATGGTGGACGTGGGCGGGCAGCGCTCTGAGCGCCGGCGCTGGTTTGAGTGCTTTGACTCGGTGACCTCCATCCTGTTCCTGGTGTCGTCGTCGGAGTACGACCAGGTGAGGCCTGGTTACCGATATAGAGGGCTGATCAATGCTTTTCTGCAGTATTGAAGGGTGGGCTGGTGTCTTCTCTTTGCTGGTGTAATCGGTCCAGGTACTGCAGACATTGATACCGATGTTGTGTTTGGTAATTGCGTACCCATTACGCCCAGAGAGCAGCCGATGGTTGACGTCGAGCGTTGACAAATATCCTTTTACCGCCATCCATCTATGATGCTGACAAAAACGTGCATCCTTTATTTGATTTGTTATCCCAAAACCTTAAGTTACAGGTTAATAACAGTTTGGAGTCTATCCACATTTTTTTACAATATAATTGAAAAGCTGACCAAAGCAGTCAATGTGTCCTCCTGAATGTTTGATTTTGTTCTCATTTTTAATAATAAACGAAGCCCAATATTTGAATTGGAAATTCGATGCACCTCACCCTATAGGGAGGAGGAGGAGCGGTGAACCTCGCCTCCTTTATCTCCTAGCGTGACACACACACAATGCAGACGGCGTGTGTGTGTGTGTGTGTGTAACGCGTCTCCCCCCCCCCCCCCAGGTGCTGATGGAGGACCGGCAGACCAACCGCCTGAGCGAGTCGCTCAACATCTTCGAGACGATCGTGAACAACCGCGTGTTCAGCAACGTCTCCATCATCCTCTTCCTCAACAAGTTCGACCTGCTGGAGCGCAAGGTGGCGGCGCGAGTGTCGATCCGGGACTACTTCCCCGAGTTCCCGGGCGACCCCGGCAGCCTGGCCGACGTGCAGCGCTTCCTGGTCGACTGCTTCCGGGGCAAGCGGCGCGAGCAGCCGCCGGCGCAGCAGGCCCAGAAGCCCCTGTACCACCACTTCACCACGGCCATCAACACGGAGAACATCCGCCTGGTGTTCCGCGACGTCAAGGACACCATCCTCCACGACAACCTCAAGCAGCTGATGCTGCAGTGAGGAGGGGCGACGCGGGGGGGGGGGGGGGCAGAGGGGGGACCCTATGGACCGCGGAGAGCGGACGAGGACGACGGGAGGTCTGAGGTCAGCCTGCACGTCTGCCGGGTGTTCTTGGAGAACCTGCCGGTCACCCCTACTGCCACACCGTCGCTCCCTCTGAACTCTGACAGACACGGTGTACACTACCGGGCTGGGCGACCCCCTGCCCCCCGCCCCCCCGCTCTCCACCTCCACCTGCTCACTGTGACGTTGAACATAACCTTCCTGGGGGGTCGATCCCTCGCTCCCCACCGTTCTTTAAAACCACTGTAAAGGCTTCCTCTGATGCCTCTCAACCTGCCCCCGGCCCGTCATGGCTTTCTTTCTGGGGCCTTTCTGCGAGGCGTCGGTGCGGGTTCGTATTATCTGTTGCGAAGTGTTGCGGTCCGACGAGAGGCAGGGCCGGTGACATGTGGCGCAGGATCGGTCCAGTTGTCGTATGATTGTGAATTGGCCTTTTGTGAAAGTAACTTTTTAGGGGAGTAAAATTATTCTTTTATTTTTTAAAACCACTTCTGTACCTTCCATCTGCACTTTGATCACACGATTTGGCTGTGAGGCAGCAGAGATTCTCCTGAAGGCGATGTGTCGAGGCGCATGAGAGCCATGTAGATGATGTGATGATGTTTGTTAACATCGCTCAAAAACTTAGACAGTTTTACTTCTAGGTTTCAACCTTTTTTTTTTCTTCTCTTAAACCTAAACGGATAGATTTGTTTGCACGTCATTTTGTTATATTAACAGGTCTATAAAAATACGTAGCTATGAGTCCATCTTTAACTTATGTATTTCTTGTGGGTGTTCATACTTATGATTGTGACTGTAGATTATACTGTTGCAGTTTGACCATGGAGGTGTTTGTGAGAGGCTAAACAAACAGGAGCGAGCTTGTAGCAGTCCGGCACGTTCAATAAACGTAGAGATGTCTTTATTGGCTGCTCACGCTGGCTACGAAGAGGTAACGGTGAACGCTAATTCTCAGGGCACGTTTTGACCACTTTTTGTTGTTTGTGACGACATTAACGCAAACAAATTAGAGGTTTGATTGAACCTCTTTTCCTCCAAAAAAGACCCCTGTTTTGTCACCCGATGGCCACGCCTCTCCTATGTATAGCTCATCCTGGTGACCATTGAAAAGAAACAGCGTGTCTTCTTGCCTTTCCTTCCACACGGCTTGGGGGAAAGGGCTCTGCCTTTGTTCCTCTGATGAAGCCCTAGCTGGTCGCCGGCCCTTAAGTTTCCCATATTGGGTGAACGGCTGGTGGACAGGAGGCCCGGTTCCCCGTCCGTACCAAGTGCCCTCTCCTCGGCACAGCTTTGAAACCAAAAGGGATCAAGCTGGTGGCTCTGAACATGTGTGAGCTGAACGTTGTGCTTGTACAAACACCATTGGCTTGTGTGCATGTTATCACTCAGCCCGTTATGTATTTTCCACTCACGACTCTTCTCTCGTTGACAGGGACCAATGTCAGTCCAAGGTGTAATACAACACCTTTTTTATAATCGTTTTCTCGTCCCCGTCGGTGTGCAATGAAACCACAGCGCCCGCTTGCAGTATTCTCTAACCGTCAGTCTCGTGTATTCTCTCTGACCGTTGGTCTCTCTGTTTGCACATGAGAGCTGTTTGAATGCCACACTCTGTCTTGTTCCGTACAAATCTTAAACCAAGTGTGGGCCTGGGCACAGAGGCCTTTTGTACCGACCCAGAGGACGAGTGCACGCCCGTAGCCGCCTTCGTTGGGAGGTTTGGCTCGGGCCGGAACGCAAGCTACGGTCGCATGCATGACCCCGCTGCGGATCCCCGAGGGTGTAACATGTCTCAGCAGAGTGTTCCTGCGGACCTTGGGACCGACCTGGTCCGTGTAGAACAGACGGCTGTTTAGAGGAGGAAACGCATTCATCCAAGGCATCAGTGAGCACACTTGGCAGCATGTCCTCCCATGCGAACGGGATGAGGAACGTATCCTACTGCGAGTCCTGGTACCTTGTATTACCTGATTCTGAATGGGATGTTGAGCCTCAGGAGTAGGTGTTGGATGTCAGGTTCTTATTGAATCAGGATAAGGTGTGGCCTCTCCATCCTTGGGCTCCAGTGTTAAGTAGAGCCAAAGCTGTACGCGTCGGTGACCAACACATTGTTTAACGAGAAGTGCCACCACCCAAGACACACGTGTTCTTCTGAATGTGTTTTATTCTGGGTACCCCTGCCTTTTCGTCCTCTGTACTGATAAATGCCATTTTACTGTACTGTGCTCTAAAGTGTTCATATTTGCGATTCCATTGGTGTCAAGTAGCTATAGTGCCACTCATCTTCCCTACCTAGCAGGCCACCGTATTGATTTCCAGCAATGTTTGATGTGTCAGAAGTGGTTGTTTTTCTTCACAATGACAGGGGGCCAAAATGCTAATAAGAGTTGAGAGTTGCTCTATTTTCATTGGAAAAGTGTGCGAAAACGCAACCATTTCAGCCTGCAGGCGACCATTATTTATTAGAATTTAAAGTGGCAGCAACCGGTGATTTGAGAAATGATGTCACCACTGGCCCAACTCTCTTAACGCTACCTTTTTAAATTGACTGGAAAAGGAACTTATGTAAATCTCAACCATTGTGTCCACTACAAATCCACCTGATGTTCTCTAAACAAATAGTGAAATTCTGAAGCAATAGCTGGATGAATATCACTAATGATTTACAAGATACTAAAATACTTATTTTGAATTTTGAAAGTGGATCTGGATATTCAGACTTCTGAAGGAAGAGAATTCTGTTACTTGCACTCATGAGTGCGTTGCTTGCGGCCAGAGAGGGCTGTGGTTGGATCCATGTAGAGCCCATCATTATAATAGTAAATGGTTTGGACATTAGGCGAAGACTCAAAACATAGTGCATCCAATGTTTGAAATGCATGTTTGACCCTAACATTGAAACATTCAGACTGATCTGAAAGTAGGCTCTTCTCTCGACAAGCAGAATACAGGCGTTGAAATCGCTTTTGACGGTTGTAATCCAAGCCTGGTGCCTTCAACTAGAGCGACAGTCGTGCAATAAAACATCAATTTGTGTGGCTGTTGTATTCGGATGATATAAAGTGAATTTAACTGTATGGTGGTTGCGCACTTTCAACTCCACGCCTATTTATTTACCATGAGTAATTGTTATTGATCTACACTGAGATGTGTATCATGCTAATCCTTTACCCGTCGCTCTGCATCACTGCATCACCAGGCAGTAGGGCTTTGCTTTCTCTGTCGACCAGTACCGCCAAACAGAAGAATGCCTCAAGTTATTAAAATTGTCTGTCAATGTGATTCATCATTAATCATGTTCCAACCTGAGCCTTTTACGGGCCCCGTTTGAATCAACACCGGAGTTTCTGTTAGAATTGTTTGGCCACTGAGTACAAGCTATGCAACACTAGTCCACGATGGTATAATATGTGCATATTGTAAAATGGATATACTAAAATGATCGGTGTTGATATTTGTTGCCAATATTTTGGCCTAATGTAATCAACTCATTTTAATCAAGTAGCAGAGAAAAAAGAACCAATCTGCCAATTACGTTTTCAAGTGCCACTTGTTACAAGCTATGCCTTTTTTTTTTACAATCTTTTAAAAAGATTTTATACACTAGGTTTTTTTTCATGGGCAATATGAGTCTGATAAAGAATGCAAATATTCCTTGTCATTTGCTTCTGGTTTGATAACTTTGTTTCACTGTACATTCTAACTTATCCTGTTTTCCCAGTTAGTCTCAATAAAAACAAAGTACAAAAGTCATGGTTTGTGTATTTAAATGCTGATGCGTTTACTGTGTTCATTAAAATAATGATGAATCGATTCACAAAGTAGGGGCAAAGCAGAGTGTACAATAAGAAGGCCAAACATCTGTGACCGTGGTTTGGGAGTTGGTCTTCAGTAATGTGGACGGGTCAGATTCTGGATGTGAATTCCTGTCTCGTGACAGTGGACCTGCTTATCTCTGCTGTACAACGGCAACCTAACCCAAACACACATATTTGTTGTTGGCAAAATACTCATCTTGCTCAGCCTTTGTTAACGTTATTGCACATATCTAATATATCTACCTTTTATCTTTGTCTATCTATACAACACAATGTTACTCCAAAGTCCCCTCACAATATATGATGAATACGTCTAATCTCACCATTTAGCACTTTGAGATTCTTGAATATAAAGTGCATTATAAATAAAATGTATTATTTAAAGATGAACAGTAGCACCAATAGAGTTGCATATCAAAAGTAGATTTTTGGTAGGAATCGACTATATGTGCTCGTGTGTTACCTGCCAGCGCCATTGCCAGACGAAGTTCGTCTTTCAGAAGTGTCAGAACGTCGATCACTCCCTTCTCTCCCTAAAAAAAACATTCAAACACCAAACAGCAGCGGTAAATGTGTGTTTTATTGTTACCAGTTATTCCTGATAAGAAGGAATTCCCCGGACGTCAACCTGAGAGTTATATTCCAAAAGAACCTGTTTAAAAACACAACAAGGACACAGGCCGCTCGGGGAGAGCATTCACAAAGCGAGCTGCCGGGCCACATTCTGTGTCTCTCAGCAGGTCACTACGAGACTCCCCCCCCTGCCTCACCTCACACGCCAGCCCCCACAGGACCGGCCTTCCCACGAACACCGTCCTGGCCCCTAAAGCCAGCGCCTTCAGGACGTCCGTGCCCCTCCTCACGCCTCCGTCCAGGTACACCTCACAGCGGCCCTGCACGGCCTGCACCACCTCCTCCAACGCGTCCAACTGTTGTGTACACCCCACACACCAACACTATCCTCACCCCCATCTGACAGCTCACCCTCCAGCCAGACACCCAAGGGCTGGTTATGGTTCAACATCGTCGCAACGCAAGGAACCATAACTGAGCCCTAAGTCAAGGATAGGAGTATCATGCACTCGATGCATTATGCCTTCAGAATAATGCTGAAACCTCTGTCCTCATGTGATACTTGATGTGCTGCGTTGTGTGTACTGCGGTGTGTGTACTGCGGTGTGTGTACTGCGTTGTGTGTACTGCGTAACAACAAGACTTGAACGGACCGTTGCGGACACACCGTCCAGCTGTCGACCGCCGTGGTTGGACACCAGTATGCCGTCGACTCCATGGGACAAAGCCTGCCTGGCGTCTTCACCTTCGCACACACACACACACACACACACACACACACACACACACACACACACACACACACACACACACACACACACACACACACACACACACACACACACACACACACACACACACACACACACACACACACACACACACACACAGAAAGGTCAGATATTTTTGGACAGGTTTCCAAAATATTTCTTCCGTTTGAGAAGCAGGCAGTGGAAGTTGCGCGCTGTGTGTTTGCGTCTACCTGTTAATATTCCTTTGACCACCACTGGAAGTCTCGTGTGCTCTTTAAGCCAGGCGATGTCATCCCAAGAAAGGGTTGGGTCTATCGCCTTGGCTACATAGACCGCCAGTCCACTGTCGTTGCCATAGCTACCCTCAGAGAAGGCCAAGGATTCTGTGGAGAAATTAGACATACTACACACAAACCAACAAATGTAACATGAGTACTACTTCAATATCTACCTATTACAGAGTGCCTTTTATTGGAATTATATCAAAGCATTGTTTCCTCCACCTAAAAAAGGAATGCTTGAAAAAACTAATGTTCAGGTATATTATGAATACATTATTTTAAATATATGACAATAACACAGTGGCACCATATCCATATGCTTCAACTTGAAATTGTACTCCTCCTTTGAGTTTTTTGGTTCCTACCTGAGGTGTGGTTCCTACCTGAGGTGCGAGGGAAGCTTGAAGCGGTTGCGCACATCATCCCACCTCTTTCCAAGGTAGGGCGTGTCCACGGTAACGAAAATGGCCTTGTAGCCCGCCTCCTCTGCGCGGCGAACCAGGGACAGCGTCAGCTCTCGGTCCTTGTAGATGTAAAGCTGCATCCACAGCACGCCTCCATCGCTCGCCACGCTCACTTCCTCTATGGTGGACGTGGCCCAGGAGCTCAGCATCATCCCCGTTTGAGCTTGTTTACATGCTGAGAAGAAACAAAAATACGTTACAGAAGGTATCTCCTGCAAGTGGCCATCGTGTCCATCGCTATTCATGATCACCGTAAAGGGACAATACAGTCATTCTCCTAGGCATAGTTTACTTTAATTAATGAGGTGTAAGTTTACAGCTATGGACTGTGAAACGGTCAAACCTGGGATGGTTTGGCGGAGAGCATTCCACCTTATATATGAATATGCTTTAAAGGTGACATATTATACCACCAGGTGTGAATGTGATTACACAGACACTCAAAGCCCAACATATATTCCTACGGTTGCACCATTCCTCCATCGGTCTAACGTTGTTGCTCCGTCGGCCCTCTCTGTGTGAGCTTGGCCCCGCCGGCCCCTACCTCTGGCTGTGGCGGTCTCTCCGTCTGGGTGGGCCATCCGCTGCATGGCCGTGGCGGCCGCACTCAGAGGCGCGCTGAGCGGCTGGCCCAGGACGGAGCAGGACGTGTCCACCTCGGAGACGTCCCGCAGCACCCGCGGCCGCAGACGCCACCTGGGGACGTCATCAACAGAAAACGTCTTTGAACCAACCGGAATAAACGAACAAATCGGTTTGTTTATGACAAACTGCGGTCATAAACAAGCACGGATCACGCACTTGCTCGCTTGGAAAATTGCAAAGAATGTAGACATCATAATTATAGTTTCCTACATGGCAGCACTTTGTGCGTTCACGTTACATCAGTCGCCGCCATTCCAGCGCTCACTGCACACGTTTGTTGATCAAGCGGGCATGTTTTACCATTTGCATATGAAGTCATAAGGTCAGTATGGCCTCGATACTGCTGGTTCACCTAAGGTCAAAGGTTGGGAACCATTTGTATGTTTGTGGGTTAGTGTGTATGTCACAATTGAAGTTGTGTTTGTTTTGCCCCTAGGGGATGTGCTTTACCAGAGTTTAGTACTTGGTATATTGGTGTATATATATATATTATTGTTCATGTGGTGTAGTTAGAGCTAGGCCATTTTTAGAAGCACAACTGGTATCTGTGGCAGTCGCAGGCCTGTAGGTCGCCTGTCCAATCAGGCTAATCTGCACCTCTGTCCTTAATTCTGGGTTTTACTCAATAGTGATCATCTGGGTTCAGACCAGTGTCTTCCATCTAACTATAGGTATCCTTGGGCCAGAAATAAAATGAAAGTTGGCATGGTTTGACATTAATCATGTGAAATCTCTCCCCATGGAACATTTCTTCCTCTTTACCATGTCCAACTCAGTCCCAGTGGTCTGCTTGACCCTGGGAAGGGTATTTATGCTGTGATAAGGGGGGTTTCCTATCTGTTTTGACATTAGAGTTTTGGCCTGGATGTTTGTACTCTCTCAGAGTACGGCAGTGGGTACAGTGGTTCCCCTGGCGCCCTGTTCTCATTATTATACTCTCATTAAACATCCCTCAGATATCCCCCAGTGCCTCCTCTTGGCCCTGAGGTTAGGAGGAGTGAACAGCGCGGAGGGTTTGAACGGCCGTGGCTGAAGTCGTCAGCCATGGCGAGAGAGATCCAGTACAATACACTGTGGGTGAAGTCAGCCATGGCGAGAGAGATCCAGTACAATACACTGTGGGTGAAGTGGACATGGCTGCAGGGCTGCAGGACAGGTAAAGGAACCTGCACAGCAGAGAGGTCAGCAGATTGGCATGGCCTCAGTGTCAGACTCTGTGGCTACAGCGGCTGTGCAAATGCAAGAACTATCTTAACACCTTTTAATAAGAGGGAGAGGAAGGGAGTCACCTCTTCGCCCAAGAAGAATGTACACAAATTCCTTTTGAATTGTTGCAATATGAACTCTTTAAGATAGGAAAGGCAATGTTTTGTCCAATAAATACCTTTAAATGTAATATTGGTTTCGGGTTTTCTATTATAATTGTATAGTTATGATTGATACTCCTCCATCAGTTAGACACCAGATTGGCTCCTTGTCGGAGGCAGTCGAGGGTGTAGACAGAGCTGACCTGTGCCTCCAGTGCTCTGTACCTGTTGAAGGCAGCTGTGTTGTCCTCTAGTGTCTGCTGCTGGTCCGCCCCGGAGCGGTAGTAGTCGTAGACCGCCTTAGGGAGGATCCTCTTAGCGTCCACCTCGTAGTCACTCACACAAACGCGATGCTCGGACATCTCGGACACACTTGTAGGAACCTAACTACTACAGACACCTGAGCTAAGGCCACGAGCTCTGCTGTGTGTGTGAGGAAGGGGGGACCGACTGGGGGGAAAGGGGTGAACCAATGGTGGCCTCTTTAATCATTAAACTGCTGGCTTTGACCTTTACCCTGTTCGCCTCACGAGTGTCCACACCACCCCCACATGTGCCCATACTGTATGTGTGTAAACGGTGTGTATGCAACAAATCATACAATGTTTGCCGTTTCATTTATATAATGATTATTGTTATTCTATATTATATTACTATATATTATTGGTGTAATCCTGTAGTATACTTTAATGTACCCCCCCCCCCCCCTACTTTCTATCAGATGAATGCCCTTCGGGTCAGCCTTCCTCATCAATGAGTTCAACCGTCAATGAATTGAGAATATCTGTATCTGTTCAAAGGGGTTGGAGTGGAGCTGTTGAGAGTGAAAGGCGGTTGTAAGGACATTTGACTTGAGATGAAAAACAAGTCTTTTATTTGAATTGATAAATTAATTCAAATAAAATATTTTATGGAAATTATGTATCCTTTTAATCTCAGAGTATATTTATTTAAAATTCAAGATGTTGTATTTGCCAAACATTTGCGACATAGTGCAGGGGCCTTTTTTAAGTGCAGAAATAATGTGAAAAATAGATAACATAAATGATCAATTTAATCAACAAAACTTGATCCGTTTTTTGAAGACGTCCTTTGGTCCATAAACGATACCACACGCACTCTCATCCCAACACAATCATGTTGAGATCCAACAGTAGGAGAGTAGGCCAACGGTAACGACCGAACTAAGGTCCCGTCCACACGAAGCCGAAACCGTTACGGTTTCGATCTATCCGGTTTCGGAGTATCTCCGTAAAGACGGAGTCAAGCGAAACCGGGTAGATCTGTAGAAACGCTGTAGTACACATTCCAGGCCCATAAGGGGCGCTGCTTCTGCTACAAAAATAAATAGTAAGAAGAGGCGAGCATGCGCATAAAGGGTGAGACTCCGCGGGCTTAACAGTCATTGGCTAGAGGGTCGAGGGGTGGGGCGATGACGTCATGGTTTACGGTTTCAGTCGGTTTCAGGCGTCCACACGAATCCAAAACGAAACCGGGTAGATTTGAAACCACCTCCGAGGGCGGTTTCAGAAGTTTAAGGTTTCGGTCAGCGGATTCGCCGGCTTCGTGTGGACGGAAGGCCGAACCGTACAAGACCTTTGCGGTTTCGCCATGAAATCGGCTTCGTGTGGACGGGGCCTAACGCCTCGTTTCCACATACGTATGTTTTTCGTATCCGTGCTTCCGTAAATTTACGGAAGGAGTCGCTAGTGTTTTACGTACGGACATGAATTTATTTACGGACAAAAGATGGGGGAGCGTATGATAATGGCCGTTTTTAGGAGACCGGTACTTTGGAACATGAGGATCGACATATACAGAGATAAAAACAAAACCAACCAGGCTTGGAAAGAGATCGTGAGGAGTTTGGCCTGCCAGGTACTTACATGTTTTGTGAAAAACATAAAAACGTTCATACGGTATCTCCGTAAAACGACGGCGAAAGTTACATTTTTTGAACGTATATTACGGACATACCGGACAGAAATTTTACAGAGGGGAGGAGTCTCGGAGGAAAAACGGACATTACGGAGAATCACATAGGAATGAATGGACTTTCGGTCGGAGACGGTTGGATCGCATACGAGAATGTACGTATGTGGAAACGAGGCGTAAGTGGATGGAACCAAGCGGTCCATTTAAAGTTTCGGGTCCGAGGGTATTATTTCACAGTAAACTAAAGATCAAAATGTAGATCAACTTGAAATCTAGGCTAGCCTTTTGGAAAGCTGTTATAACTGGTTCGTAACTACATAACCTGGGGATATTGAGCGAGAATTGGTAAACATGTGTCATACACACACAACCTTTTATCTGGTTCCGTTGTATGGTAGGCAGAGCTCCAATCTACCACCTTGTCGCAACTTGTATAGGCAGTGTAATTACTGCATATCAAGAGTTTCTTTTTTTTGTCAATTCTGTTGTATTTGTATATTTCTTGGTTTGATGACAGTTAGTCTCAAAGGGCTTATCAGGCCACATTTATTTTTTGTCTTGAAGATAAAAAGTAAACATAGCAGTAGCCTAAAACTCAAATCATAGCTAAAGAAAATCTGTAGGCCTTATCAGTTTGACGAAGATAAACGCCTCATGCAACTATAACATACCTACAGTCGTCAACAAAGCTGCTTGTTAAAACTCACTTTATTTAAAACACTTATCTGAATCAAATTAGCATACTGCTGTAAAAAACAATGACCTGTCTGCTCCCGTTAGAGTACTTGCATGAACCATTTATATGTTGATCTGAGATGCATATTTTCCAGAACTTGTTCTAACCGGTAATCCGATATTGCATATTTGAAGTCGCTTTTTCAGGGTTTTTTTCTATAATGTCTCGCTGCGGCTTGTAGGACATGGACATCCAACGTCCAAGTGCTGTCACGTGATTCCACTTGCCACCCCCACTGACGTCACTGGCTAATGACTGAAACAACCTAATTGTGATTGCAAAAACATGCATTTGTGAAATGAGTTTTTGATGGGTCCACTCCTTAAGCCAGGGGTGTTTCTAGGCTTCATAAACATCCGGGGCTTAGCCCAGACGGAAAATGAAAATGCCAAAATGATTTCTATGCTTTATTTTGCATGAACATTTTTTCATAATGCTTCACCTAAATAAACAAAATGCGCAGTTTATTATAGCTTAAAATAGCTACCCAACTGCTTTGCTGCTTGTCCCCAAATGTCTAAAGTTCCATTCAAGTTATTTCAGAGTAAAATTAATACAAGTGAGACAGACTTTACACACACATCTGACTGGGGATAGGATAGGTTAATTCACTTGAGGTGATAAAAAGGTTATATTTTTTAACTGTTTATTCTCTTGCCAGAAGGACTATCTAGACTAGGCTAGTACTAATAAATAATGAAAAATATTTTTACTTTTATTTAATTTAACACAAAAATTATATTCGGGGCTAAGTAAACACAGGGTCTGTGATTAGGATGCCTGGGTTCAGGGTCTGCGTTCAAGGCCTAATCGACCAGGTAAACACGCGTCCTGCCGTGCTCCTCCGAGCTCAATATATTTATGATCCAAAATCTGACCGCAGCTGACCTCAGATCTGGTGAACTGGGCTTTTATTTCCTTCGCTTCATATGTTTCGACCAATCCTGTTGCTGGAGGCCGAGTTATTTGCAGACAATCTAGACCAGCCCATGAACATTTTAAATGTAAATACACAGACATTTCTGTATAATTAAGGTGCATGACAGCTCCCTCTGCTGGACAACAGTCTCACACCAAACTACATCTTCCGTTTGAACCAACGAAGCTATAGTACATTGATGTGAGACGGGTTGGTGGATTGAACGTGTTGTAGTAGCAGAGAATGGCCTGCGGGGGCAGTATGTACATTGTTAAATACATGAATAGGCTGGAATTTAGTAGTAATATGGAGGCATCATATTTTTACAAAATGGATTATGTGAACATTGCAGAATAACAATCATGTATATTAAATGTATTGCAGGAGTTTAGCTTGACATTAACCAAGTTACAGTAAACAGTAAAATTAAAGGAATACAAATCAACAACTCTCAACACAAAATTAGCATATATGCAGATGATCTATTATTATACCTACAAACCCCATCCCTCTCACTCAATGAAACCTTCAACATCATTAACAATTTCTCAAAAGTCTCTCACTATACAATCAACTGGAACAAATCAACCATACTCCCGCTATCTGGAGACGGTGGAACTCTGTAGCCCACGACCCTTCCCTCCCCCTCACCACAGGCAACATAAAATACCTAGGTATCACAATTTCCCCCAGGCTGTCAGAGCTATTCAACCTCAACTATGCCCCACTCATCAAGAAAATAGAAGATGATTATAAACGATGGAACAAGCTACCACTCACACTCATAGGCCGAATTGCTACAGTCAAAATGAAAACCCTCCCCCAGATTAATTACCTATTCTCAATGTTACCGACAACCCCAACAGACAATTGGTTAAAGAAATTAGACTCTCTCACCACCCACTTTTACTGGAAAGATAAAAAACCAAGGATAGCACTCTCAACACTCCAGAACTCAAAACACTTAGGCGGACTGGAAGCACCCAATTTCATGCACTATTTTCTGGCAAATCAATTACAATACCTATATAAATGGACTCAACAGACACATTCCAACCCATGGCTCGATCTTGAACAAAAATTATGCTCCCCCAACTCAATCACAGACCTCCCCTTTCTACCACAGTCAATCAAAAAATTGGACTTCTATCATAACATCAAAATATCCACAACTCTGACAGCCTGGTGGAAAGCCAACAAAATCACCAAATCATCACTAGCACCGTGCAGGCATACACCCATCTGGCACAACCCGGACTTCCGTCTGCACAATACACCGATCTATCTCCCCAAATGGCAGCAAAAGGGCATTACCCACCTCCATCACGTTTTTGAAAATCACGAATTTATGTCATTCAAAGCAATAATCCAAAAATTTGGGATTGGGACAGACCAATTTCTTCACTACCAACAGCTTAAAGCCCTAATCAAATGCAAATTAAAATTAACCAACACCCTACAACCTTCCAAAACCAGCGAACAGTTACTGGACATACCCAACAACCCCAAAAAACTTATATCAAAACTCTACAGAATCATCGCCTCATCTAACCCCACAATAACGCTTCCGAAAAACAAATGGGAGGGGACTTAACTCTGTCTCCCGACCCCGATTTCTGGACCCAAATCTGCAGAAACGTCTTCACTATGACCACCAACACTAACTTACAACTCATACAATATAAAACTATCCACAGAACACACATCACTCAAGAGTAAAATGTTTAAAATGGGATTATCTGACACAGACACTTGCTCACAGTGCACTTCGGGGAGCATTGACACCTATTTCCATGCAACTTGGCTCTGTCAACCTGTTCACTCTCTCTGGACCACAGTAACTAACACACTATCTTCGGTCCTGGACTGCAGAGTCCCACTGTCTCCAGCACTCTGTCTTCTAGGAGACACCTCAGATTCCCCCTTCCCCTCAAAATACAAAACCCCAGTCCTTGTCTCTCTAGCTATCACCAAGAAAACAGTCTTTCAAAACTGGAAATCTAAATCATCTTGCCACTTGCCACAACCATTGGACCAACTTAATCACAGAATTCATCCTGACGGAAGAAACTGCTGCATATAAAAAGAACAATATCTCCGCCTTTAAAGAAATCTGGAATCCCCTCATAACATTTCTACAAATTCAACAGTTAAGGTAAGCCATGTACATTCAACAGTTAAGGTAAGCCATGTACATTCGAAGCCCCCCCCCCCCCCACTCTCTCTAGTCCCCCCCCCCCCCCCCCCCCCCCACACACACACGTTCCCTTTCCCCAAACACCTTATAGCTACACACTTGCATATACCTACCCTACACACATAGCACCATACTCCTCCTTTCAGACCACATCTACCACTCCACATTTCTCCACCATTTGTCTCTGTCTGCCTGTCTGACTGTGCGTCCCTGTGTCTGTCTGTCAGTATGTATGTTAAAGCTTGTTTCTGTGTTTTTCTTTCTTTGTGTCTGTTATTTTACTTTTTGTGTGTGTGTCTTGCGCACTTGGGTATATGGGTTCGGAGCCACTTCAATCTCCTTTTATTTTCTTTCATTATTATCATTATCATTATTCTCTATTTTACTTTTGTAAATCAAATTTTGTTGAATAAAAATAAAGTTGTCCTCTGAAGAGGGGTGGTGGGATATAAAAAAAAAAAAAGGTTAAAGGACAATTAAATGAACCGCATCAAACATGTAGAAGTCAATGTGGGATTTTAATATATAAACAAAAACACTTGACAGAAGTTTAATACAATTTTGTAAAGGAAAGCAGAGGAAAACATTTTCCCAAATGAATCTTTTCAAAATGTCACCACCATTCCGAAAGCAAGTGAAGAGGTTTGTGTAAAGCAGTCCTCCCTGACCAGCTCTGTCCCTGACTCTAAACCCTGACTCTCAACCCTAACGCTGAACCCTCTGAGGGCATGGAGACGCGCCTCCAGTGTAAAGGTTCGAACCACAGAGAAGGAAGAAAAGAGGAAGCAGTAGAGAGTAGTGAAGTAGTGAGGTTAGTGACAGACGTGAGGGAAAGGCGTGTGGAAGCACACGGTTACATGTGGGGTCAAGAAGATCACTCCCACTGGAGGTCATTGATCCATCAGCCTCAGACTGCTGAGCTCAGCAGGTCTTCTGGAGGACGAGGCTCAGATGAACTGAGGAGACGGGACCAGCAGGATGTCAGGATCAGGGCGGGTTTAGCTCAGGTGCGTCTACCCCCGACCAAACAGGATCAGGTGAGGTTCAGCTCAGCTGTGTCTGCCCGGACAAAACAAGGACATTGATTAGGTTCAATATTCAAAAGATGCAACATTATCTGAACCAAAGATAAGTCATTATGGAGCAGGTAGGCTTTAGGGCGCCTTGCTCAAGGACGCATCCCTGTATTCTGAGGACTTGAACCCGGCACCATTGGTTTGAGAGTTGAACCCCCAACCCCTTACCTTGTCCACTATATCCAGATGATGCACACTTATGAGGAATCCTTGATGGTAGAGTTCTGGTGGTCCTCAGGATTGTACGGCTTCTCCATCAGTCCTCCAGATTCCTGGTCTGGTTACGAACGTAATTTGGCTCTAATGTAAGGTAACAAACACAGTAGTAGTTGGGCTCTAATGTAAGGTAACAAACACAGTAGTAGTTGGGCTCTAATGGCGCGTAACAAAGTAGCAGCTGTAGTTTGTCTGGTAAACAACCACAATAGTATGCCGTAACTTGTACTGGGCAAACTAATCCTGCGTTACAACAAGTCCACTGTTTACTTTATGCAAACTTACGAGGATCCTGGTTGGTGGAGTGATGTCGTCCTCCAGAGTCTTGGCTCCTCCATCAGCTCTCCTCAGCCAGAGTCCTGGTCTGGAACAAACAGCGCGAGTCTGGCCCTAAAGTCTGGTAACAAACATGTAGTTGGTCTTATTTTTAAGCCCTTTATTTCCAGTTTGTTTGGTTAATACAAACTTACAATCCTTGTTGGTAGAGTGATGGTCATCCTCCAGATTCACGGCTCCCCTACCAGCTCGCCTCCGCTCCAGAAACACGTTCTAGTAAGAAAACACAGCGGTAGTTGGTTAACGCTTGTCAAAGTAACAGCTGTATTTTGCCCTTTAAGTCAACCATATAGGTAAATACAAACTTACGAGGAATCCTTGTTGGTCGATTCCTAGTCGTCCTCCAGCAGCTCTCCTCAGACAGAGTCCTGGTCTGGAACAAACAGCGGAAGTCTTGCTTCAACATGTGGTAAAACAGATGTAGTTGTCTGGTATATATGGTACAAACGCCGGTAGTTTGTGGTAGCAGTATTCTACGAGAAGTGGCAGTGAGTGTGAAGATCACTTCAGAGTCAAGCTCCATCTACCCCACGACAGACGTCCTCCACCAGGCAGGGCCTCCACCAGCTCCTCCACCAGGCAGGGCCTTCAGCACGACTCCTCCATCAGCTCCTCCATCAGCTCCTTCAGCACGACTCCTCCATCAGCTCCTTCAGCCATGGATTCCTGGTCTGGTTTCAAACACAGTTGGTCTCAGCAGTAAATCATCTGGGGACGCAACACACCCCACCTCCTGCATCTGAGGTTCACTTGTAAAAGTGAAGACAAAGTTAAACCTATTTAAACACTTAAATTAGACAACGTCTGCAGATTGTCGCGTTCAGTAATTCATCCACTACGGTCGTAGCAGCACTAGTAACATTAATGGCTCATATGACTCTTGCATAACCCCCGTATGAATTAACTCACAGCTTGGCACAGATTTAAAGTCATGAGATGATCAAAACCAGACCTAAACTAGAGTGGATTTTAGTGTTTCAGATGAGCTTGGTGATGGTTACCCTCTGGTCCGGTGCTGCAGGCCCCTGGTCTCCAGCCTCAGTCTCTGGTCCATCCTGGCACCACAAGCCTCCGGTCCCCAGTCTCTCAGCCTCGCCTTTCAGCTACAGCAGCAGGGTTATATCAGAATTTGCCCAACAATAAACTTAGACTCATCCGAAACCGAGTTACACAATTAATTGCACTATTATTTCATAACTCAAGGCCAGAAAAGACTTGAGACCAGACATGAGCATCCCGTTTTCGGGAATGAAGACAGAGCAGTCCACAAGTTTAAAGAAGTGGTTCAAGCCATGCATTGAAACTGACCTGAGAAGACTCTACTCACACAGAGCACTGGCCTGTTCTGGAGGACTTCTGACCGGAGCTGGAGGTCTGGCTCTGGGTGAGGAGGTGGAGGTCTGGCTCTGGGTGAGGAGGTGGAGGTCTGGCTCTGGCTGAGGAGGTGGAGGTCTGGCTCCGGCTGAGGAGGTGGAGGTCTGGCTCTGGCTGAGGAGGTGGAGGTCTGGCTCTGGGTGAGGAGGTGGAGGTCTGGCTCTGGGTGAGGAGGTGGAGGTCTACCTCTGGTGGAGGAGGCAGACCTTGGGACAAACTACATGTTACCTTTTTAACCTTGTACAGTTCTAGAGTATCTTCTACTGTAACATGTGGGAATGACGGCCATTGTTTTAGCTTTGATATTATCCAGTTGGTAACTCTGCACCAAAGTCGTTGTTTAACGTCATTCCATTGGGTAGGGTTTAACTTCTGTGGCAATTAATGATAGCAGATATTTAGAACGTACAAAAGCTGAAGTAACAAAGAACACTAAGCAGTATTGATATTAAATCAAATATACTCAGCCATATTCAGGTGCTGGGTTCCGTTGAAGAAATGTCAAATTATCTTCCACCTTGAAATGATTTTCAGCCTTCCGATGTCAAAAATGGGCCCGCAAGTAGAACGCCGTTTTGAACGCAGTGAGAGTCCCGCAACGTCGTCGTGGTTAAAAGTACGGCGCAACCATCGGAAATTATCAACATATTGTACGACGTACGTCTCAGTATGTATTTAATATCAAACTTTAGTTGTTTAAGATAGGGGGCAACAATTCCCAATGGAAACCGACTACAACGTTCTATGCTAACCATTGGGACTAAATCAAGTGACCGCACTCAGAACCTTCCACGGCGGGAAGCACAAACCGTCCGACCGGAATCCGAACATTCCGGCCGGAACCAACCAAAGAAAAAACATAACCAGCGCCTCACCTTGAGCTGAACGGAGGAAGATCCTGAAGTCCAGCGATGGTCTTCATTAAAACACAGCCAACAGACTTACCTTGAGGAGATCTGTTTGTTGCCGTTGGTCATTAATACTATTCAGTGTACCTTTACATTATTATGCACCCAGTGTGTACAAGTTATATCACTCAAAACCATACGAAGAACCAAACTACCATGTACGTCCCACAACAACTTTAAACCTAAAATCATTCAATACAAAACCGTGTCTACATTTTACAATTATCTAGATTATTCAGGGTACAAATCATACAGAGCAAATCTAAACGTTGAGCTCACAGAGAGCCGACCATAGCCCTGCAACATCACCCTGACCGCCTCATGACCAACAGCAAATCATGCCAGCCAACACTGCCCATAATAAAAAGAAGCCCAATTCCTGAACTATCCAACCATCTTCATGGCTTAAAGATTTACAGACTTCACATTCCATTGTGTTCTAATCACCTTAGTCTGCTCCCTCGTTACTTATAAAACTCTACATCTCCATCACTAGAGTGTTGCATCCTACTCATGGGGGTGTGGTCTGAGTGAACAGAGATGCATGCTGGGATACAGTGCTGTCTGATGTCTTCAGTTCCATAGACGCGCCCCTCAGGAGAAACCAAGTGTTTGAGAATCTGTCGTGAGTTCAGTTACATGAGCTGGAATATCCTTCAAGATGGCGCCAGGATTCTCAGAGGAGAAAGGCCAAGAGGAAGATGTGTGGGTTCTTCCTCGCAGCCAGTGGAACACAACAACGGTCTTCAGAGTACCATGGAACACTTTGAAACATCCTCCTCTTTACACCTTGAACTCCCAGTGAAGGTTTCCTTACCTCCTCAGCTGAAGAGCACAACTTCAGCTCGAAGAGCGCACTAGCTGGAGTTCCCGGGTTGGTTCTGATTTAAGGGAACCAATTGTTCAGCTAGTCCTGTCCGAAACAATTACAGTTCAGCCTGAGAAGACGAGCAAATGAGAGAAAGACAAGATCCACAGGGCTCTCCATCAATCCAGCCAGGTAGGAAGAGCCGTCTCATTACAGGTCTGAAGGACATCTTGAATATCCATTCAAGTCCCTTTCCAACGTCAGACTCTCCTTTGGGAATTTCTTTAGGTGTCCATCCTCCATTGATCCTGATTGGTGTAGTCCTAGTTTGAAGTCATTGATCTGAACACGCCGCTTGCATCCTTTTACACTTGAGTTGGACACTCTCCTTCCTGCCCAGTGTGTTGGATCTCGCTCCGGAGCATCGCTCAGGGCTCTTCATGTCTACTGGAGGCCCTTAAGTAAACGTGTGGCCGTCCATCAGGTATGATTTAGTTCACCATTCCAATATCCCAAGCCAATCACACAGACCTCCGTCTGAACATTATTACTGTCAAAGCAAGCCGGACACACACATAGAACCCAGGACAGGCACGTAGAACCCCAGGACAGGTGTGAGTGGGAGACACACACACACCCACACCCACACCCACACAGTATAACCCTAAAGATGCTCAAAAATCTTCCATCTCATGTCAAACCCAAACACACACACACACACACACACACACACCACTGAGCCATAAAAGGCCAAACAATCATGCAGGGTAAAAACCTCATAGCAAATAACATTCCATCATCCAACCCCAGCTCTCCTGCCAGGGCACCCAGAACAGAATAACCAATGTCTCCAGAGACGTAAATTATGTACAAAATTCTTCAGTGGCGTCCCACATTGGTGATGGATTATGCTTGGCGTCTCCAAAAATGTGTCCCAGGTTGATTCAACATCTCTGAAGTCATGTCTTTGTAGTCCATTGGTTTCCTGAATGAGGGGCCTTCACAGATGCAAACGGTGCAGCTTTAGTCAGCCTGAGGGCAGGGAGGAGGTCATCTGTTCAGAAGACCACCCAGTGGAGGGGGGGGGCTCTTGAGGAGCAGGATCCATATGGGGATGGCCCCAAATAAGACTCTTGGAAATGAAACTGTTCCTGAGGAGTCACGATGCCTGGAGGGGACTGTTGAATGTGTTCCATGGTTCTCTGTGTCAGACTGAAGTTGTGTTTTAGTCGTTGAGATGAGGAGCCCCCTCATCTCCCCCTGGTGTTTCTCCTTCTGAATCCCTGTCTCCATCTTTAAGAACATTCCAGCCCATGTAACTGATGTCACGACGGTTTCTCAAACACTCGGTTTCCCCTGAGGGGGCGTGTCTACAGACCTGTAGACTTCAGACAGCTCTGTATCCCAGTATGCACCTCCGCTCACTCAGACCACAGCCTCATCAGTAGAGAAACACTCATGTGATGAAGATGCAGAGCTCAGTAGAGTAGCTGGAAAGAAGACTGAAGATATCAGAACCAAACCCATTACTCCAGTTTACAACAATAACTTAGAACCTGAAACCATTTTAACAAATCATTAAAACCAACATAAACCAAACACCTAAGTAACCCATGAACCAATAAAAACATCCTTACTACCCAGATCAACCTTCAGGTAACAGGTTAACCCACCAGGAAGCCAAAATACATCAATGTGCCCAAGAGTAATGAGAAATTAATGACTTACAGTTTGCAGTTCATCTTCATGGTTAAGTTGGGATACTCACAGAACTGCGGTTAAATATCCATGATAGACCTTTGAAGGAAGGAACAGTTTACTCATGGTCCAAATTTCAAATGAGAGTTAAACCACCACAATCCCAGATTTCCTTCACACATTATCAGTGATTTATATTCAACATACAAGTCACGTCAGTTGTCCTTTGCCACACAATTCTACTCACATCAGGTTCAGATGAGATGCTCCTCTTTACTTCGAAAAGTCTTTAACCTGTGAAACTGGAAGAGATGTAAAATAAGTCACAACAGAGGACTTATTTCAAAACAGTACACAAACAAATGTACTGTCCGGTTCCCTTTTAAGTGAAACGCACCAGATGCAACCAATTAACTAATTAAGAAAACCACCTGGCAGGCGAGCTGCGGCAGGTGAGCTAATTAGTAAAACTGTACGCAGGTTCGGCACCCTGTGGTCTTCTTGGCAACAGCGTGAGGCTATTTCAGCTCTGTGTTTGATCTTAAATGAACTCCCTCATTTTAATTAAAGGGATGAGTCTGATTTGACTGATTAAGATTCAAAAGTCTTCATTCAATTCACCTTACTGTGTGCGCGAGTGGGTGTGTGAGAGAAGGAAGCTTTCATCAAAGAGACCAGAGAAACTCATTCACTGGTTAAACTGGAGTCAGCGCGCGCGCACACACACACACACACACACACACACACACACACACACACACACACACACACACACACACACACACACACACACACACACACACCGGTCCTCGATGTCGCCGGGTTCAACATATAAACCACGCTTGGCAGTGAGGGTTAAAGCCTCATTCGGCATTTATTGCATCTATCTGAGACAATACATTACACTCGCGGCCTCTAGGGCCTCCGTGGGCCTCCAGCTGCTCGCGGACCCGAGTGCTTCCTTCTTCCTCGCTCCCGTTCCTGGTCTCCCCAATGTCAGTCCTCGTGCTCCTTTTAACATGGCTCCTCGGCTTTCGGCCAGGTGTCCCCCAATCTCGCTGATTGGGGTTCGGTCGGTGCTCTCCGTCGCCGGCTGGTGGATGTATAATATTTGTCTTTTCTATATTTCTTTATTTTTTATTGGTTTATTTGAAGAGAAGAGCAGAAAATAAAATTGATAATAATGGATACCAATTCCAAGAAACATTATTTGAATCGAAATGAAATCATATATTGATGGTTATTAAGCACACAATATACACCGCAAGAAAATAAAAATGCTGACGTTTTTTGCAAAGCAAACAATTTCTGTTCCCTCTTTCTTCATTTGTCAAGTGAAGTCGTTCCCCGTTTTGTTATACTTTCCCATCATTGCTAGTACGTTTTTTTTTAATTATATCAATATTAATTTAAACAAAAATAAATAAATATAAAGAGAAAAGTCGACTCTCTCTAGATTTCAATTCAATCCTGTTATTTGTTAGTTTTAATCCGACTGTACATTACTTTGAAAGGATGAACCTCAGTTTTGTGATTTAGACCTCACTTGACCTCCCTCCCAGAGGTCCACGGTGCAATGTTTTTTTCACCACTGGGATGCTGACGGCTCCATTTTTTTCCTTTGGCGGCCCTCAGTCAAATTTTGGGATCCTAAATTGGCCCTCAGCTGTCAAAACTTTGAGAACCCCTGTTGTAGACCAACTTCGGAAAACTGTAGTTCCACCATAGAAACGCTAGAGGTCAGCAATACTCCCCGTCACGCAATGACGTCGGTTAGGAAAAGTGGAGTCGAATTCATTTTAAACAGCGCTGTCTTTTCCTATGTTTGAAAGGAAGCACATTTTCATCTCTCCTTGACCCGATGACGTTTTCCACAAAGGTTAAGTAAAGGATAGGAGATTTGACTATTCGTAGAGGAATATGGACACAGCTAAGGAGTCTCACCGCGTCCGCCATCTTGTCGTCACGTGACAGCACTTGGACGTTGGATGTCCATGTCCTACAGGCTGCAGCGAGACCTTACTCGTTTTTTTTCTTCAGACTTTCGCATGCAATCTGTTCCATCACCGATAGAGGGCGACATAAGACCACAATCGATCAAATAAAATGTCAGCGCCGAGGCTGGTTTTCATTGAATGAATGACGCCGTCGATAGTATTTTGACTTTCATTGAGGCAACAGATTCCCTTGTCTGGCAATGAGAAATGACAGACAAAGCCTTTTAGTAACATTAGCTGTAAACTATAGGTAATCCCAGTTTTATTTTGTAAAAAATAATTAAATTCAATGTATTTATCGAAGAGGGTAGTCATGAATCAAGGCCTTAAATGATCACTGAACCATTAGTTTGTGAAACTAACACCTTTAACCTGATGTGCAGCAAATAAGAATAATAAGAATGTCAAACAACAAATTGACACATACAAGTTATAAAACTTAATCCAATCTTATGTTTATTTGGCATCAAACAAAACCCAGTAAAATCTATTAAGAAACAGTTTACACCACCACCGAAAACACAATCCTTTAATTCTTCCCACTAAAAATGTAAAACTAGAAGTCAATATCAATAAAAAAAAGCAAGCATTAGGTTTACACACCAAAGACGGCTTCTCACAGGTCAAAACAATGAAGCAATCCACTTTTCAGCGCGTTCTCCTTGAAACAATAAGGAGCAAAAATATACACGACACAAAGATTAAAGATGTACACCAAAGCAAAAGGAGATTTGAGTGGCCTGCATCGGCCCCCTGTACCCGACCGACCGTTGTTGGACCGTAGACGCGCGAGTCCGACAGAAAGGCCCGACCGCTGCACTCACCAACACGGGCTGTCCGCCTCTTAACTGCAACACAAAGAATCTCCCTGAAGAAACTAAAAACCTCCTCCCCTTCCATCTTACAATGCCTCCGACACTGAGGAGGTTTGTTTAAAATATAGTTGACAAAGTTCTCAGGGACAATGGTTACACCATCCGCTCCTCGGTCGAGTCCTCCTCGTTGTTGTTCAGGCTTCGGGTGGGAAGTTCATTGAAGCCTCGTTATCCGGCCACAGAATCGAGTTCCTGTACGATTTAGGAACAGATTAAACAAATAAGCCGACGGGGCCAAATCAAGGCCTTTTATTTCAAACCCCTCATCCTAGCAGGAAGGTGGGGCGCACCAACTCTGCTTCAGAGGACGACGGGCCGACGATCGCCAGGCCAGGAGACGTCACGCCCCCAACGCCTGGTCCTGCAGCCACTGGGACCCTGCCTTGGGTTCGGCCGGTCAACGCGGACACGGCCAGACGCAGAAGGAAGGAGCCCCCCAATGGGGCGGGGGTGGGGTGGGCGCGCACAGGCAAGGGGAGGGGGTGAGGGCGGGAAAGGGCAGGCCTTCGCCTTCGCTGCCCCCCCCGTCCCAGGTCCCCTTGCTTCGCTTCCATCTCTTCATCCGTCCCCTTCAGGGAGGGGCCCGTTGCGGTCAAAACAAATGCCACCAAAGGGCCCGGTTGGACCCCCCCCCCCCCCCAAACCCCCTCGGTGAACCATTGGCCAGAATCGTGTTTGCCCAGGAGTGTTGGTGTTGGTGGTGGTGGTGGTGGTGGTGGGGTTGATCCCCCACCCCTCTCCCTTCCAGGTCGACGTGAACCCCCCCATCACACAAACGCGTGGGGAGTTTGGAGGCGGGGGCGTGTCTGCTCCCCCTCCCACCTCCCGTCCACGCGGTGGCGCTCAGTGCTGCGCGGCTCCTCCGTCCCCCAGAACCGTCAGGACGCCGGGAGGATCACGAGCCTCTGCTGGACCAAAGAGACCGAAGGCCGGCCCCCCGTTCACACCCAGGCCGTCCAGCCCTCGTACAGCTGGGCCAGGTTGTCCACGCTGGTGGCCTCCTTGATCACGTACTCCACCTGGGCCAGGGGACCACACCGGACGGGGTTACAGACGCTCCACCACGCTCGCTCACTGATACACTGATCGCTACGCTGGAATACAGTTCTTAACGAGCCAGTGACCGTTGTAAAACAAGTCATTTTTCTTATACGATGGTCAAACAATAGTCTTTCAATCATTGTTACTGAATAAGACTCACCACAACATCGCTCACTACAGGTAAACAACGGTACTAAAGAGGTATCATAAGGCTGGGCTGGCTCATAACCAGGGGGATAACGCCCCTCTCTCCTGAACCTCAGCCCAAAGCTGATCTCGGTGTTGGAGCTCCGTGCGTACGGTGGGCTCACTGGCTCCTTAAGCCCCCCCTCCAGGGCCTTTAACACCGGGCACAATGAGGACAGAGCAGCAGACGTGTTAACGGTCACCTGCTCAGTGACGCTCATCCTCCGGTTGGGGTCCACGTCTCGGCCCTCCAGCTTGGCTTTGACCCTCTTCCACACGCTCACGGCGTACGAGTTCCTCTCCTGGACCGCTGCAACGGGGAGAGACACCAGCGTTAAGGGACCCCCGGAGACCACGCTGCGCCCCCTCAAACAAGAGGCTGGGAGCCAGACACCAGCGTTAAGGGACCCCCGGACACCACGCTGCGCCCCCTCAAACAAGAGGCTGGGAGCCAGACACCAGCGTTGACCGTCAGTCTGAGGCGGCCCGTGGTCATCTGAGGACATATTGACTGGAAGACAAACTACAGGCAAGTCATCTTCGTTCACAGTCCAGTTCCTAGCTGACCTGGGAACTGTCTGGCCTTGGCGAGAGCAGAACCGATTTTAAAGGTGATTAGACCAGCAGGTGTGAGTGTGGTCAGCCTCTTCTGACATCACCAGTGGGCGTGTCCACCTAGATGTGTGACGGATGGAGGAGCATGGTTTGCTACGGTCCACTGGGTGGGCTGTAGGCTGATCCATCCAGCACACATCTAGGAGGACACAGCTGGATGAACCCCGAGCTCGTACCTCGGCCCGTCTTGGGGTCCCGGATGGCCCGCTTGGGGCTGGGGTTCAGGGCCTTGCTGGCCGCCACCAGGGGCCCGGGGGGGGTGTCGGCGGGGGTGCCCAGGTGGCGAGGCAGGGCCCTGCGGGCGTTCTGGGACATGGAGTCGGGCTGGGTCTTCACGCTGGTGGAGCGCACGGCTGTGGAGAGAGGGGGGGCGGCGGGTTAACCTCAGCAGCCCGACGGGTCAGTGACAGCGGTGGTGGCGTGAGCACGACGAAACACACACCTGCTGCGAAGCTGCTCTGCGCGCTGGAGGTGGGGCTGACGCAGTCGCTCTCCCTCTGGGTCACCAGGGGGGAGGCGAAGCCCACCAGCCCGTTGTAGACACTGGGGAGACACCACAGAGAGAGGCAAAGGGGTGTGAGACCGTCTCCTGATAGTAGGTCAATCGTCTGGAAACACATAGCTGTACCACGATGGTGGAATTAAGACAGCACCTAATCCACGATACCTACTGACACAACACAGATAAATAATAATACTCTTCCAGCAGCTAATGTGGTATGGTTGTTAAGAGTTAATAAAAATAATCTTTTTTTATGTACATGTGAGAACGTTTAAAGGTTTTAATGAAATGCCAGCGTACTCCCAGATTAAATTAATTCTTTTGTTTTTCTTTAATTTTCTTAAGTTCTAGCTTCCCCAGACTGGCTTTGCCTTTAGCAGCAAGTGACCCCGCTGTGTGGTCGGCTGAATGACCCCCTATATCCGCGTGCGGTCGGCCCGTACCTCTGGCTCTGGGCCAGCAGCTCCTTCAGCGTGGCGGGGATCTCCTGCAGCAGCTCCGTCTGCTCTGCGCTGCGCGGCTGCCCACTGGCCTGCACCACGCTGAACAGCACCATCTGCATGTTGTCCTGCCACGCCTTGTACTCCTGCAGGAAGGCCCGCACGCTGCCCTCGTACGCCACCTCCTCGCCCTCCACCAGCGCGCTCTCCTCGTCCTGGGGGAGGAGGGAGAGGGTGTTAGTGGCTCAAGGATGCGGTTCATGATGGACCGAAGAGCTTAGAGACTACCGGGGCTGAGTCTACAAGATCAGAGTCAATAACCTCAGGTCCACCAGCTCAGGCTGGTGGACCTGAGGTTATTGACTCGGATCATCTAGACTCTGAGCTGCTGGACCAGCTCAGGCTGGTCCAGCAGCTCAGAGTCAATAACCTCAGGTCCACCAGCTCAGGCTGGTGGACCTGAGGTTATTGACTCTGATCCTCTAGACTCTGAGCTGCTGGACCAGCTCAGGCTGGTCCAGCAGCTCAGAGTCTAGAGGATCAGAGTCTAGAGGATCAGAGTCTAGAGGATCAGAGTCTAGAGGATCAGAGGCCTGACCCCTCCCCCTCGCCCCCCCCCTACCTTGGCCATGGCGCGCAGCAGGTGCTTGACGTCGGCCAGCTGCCGGTTGTGCACCGACAGGATGCCCTTGATGGAGTCGACCAGCAGCTGCAGCGTGTCGCCGCAGGCGTCCAGCTGCTGCTCCCGCTCCTCCTGCACCGCCTGCTGCTCCGTCAGCTCCTGGCTGAGCTGCTTCTGGGCACACGCCAGCCAATCAGCGGTGCCGATGGGGAGGGCCAGGGCGGGGCTCTGCACGGGGGGCGGAGTCACACACGGGGGGTTATGTTTCAATCGTCACCGGGTCTTCTGTGATCTTACATACAGGTCCAAGATGAGCTCAAACTGGTGGAGAAATCAGTGTTTCTGAACTTTGCACTCTTTTTTTATTTTATTTTTTTTACACTTTCCACCTCTTTCTGAATTCGGGTCCACTTCTTTTTGTGACGTGATGTTGTCATCTGTTTAAATAAAACTTGGCTCGATATACAACCAAACGATCCCAAAGTTGGCATGGGCACGTTCTTCATTTCATTTCAAGTGTATTTGTATAGCCAGTACTGTCTCAAAGGGGTTAACAGGACCAATATGTGACCCCCCACTGACCCTAGCCCCTAAAGAGGGCAAGAGAAAACTCCCTCAACCAGCAAGGAAGAAACATAGAGGGGGAACGCCAGGTGGGGATCCCCCCTTCAGAGTGGGGGCTCCCCCACTCTGAAGGCCCTGTACGGGGGCAGTACCCGGGGCAGTCCACCGTGGTGCTGCCAGCGCTGCTCGGTGCGGGGGACCCTACCAGTCTCTGCAGCAGCTCCAGCTCCAGGGGGGACACCGTGTTGCTGAACTGGGAGGCGTAGGAGCAGGTCTGCTGGCAGCGCTTCAGCAGGTCGAACAGCGCCGCGTCCATGCTCAGCGCCTCGGGGGTCCGCGTGCGCAGCCCCTCGAAGTTCAGGATGGTGGAGCACAGGAAGGTGACCTGGGGAGGGTGGGCGGGACGGGTTACACCAGCTCACACCACTGGGTTAGTGGGGCGACCTTAACACGACCATGACCTTCGTTTAACATCAATCAACCCGATGTTATAAAGTGGAGAACTCATAGATGGAGGCGTGCATCCTCTTCATCATACTAGTGAACAGGGTGCTCTATGTAGTGAACAGGGTGCTCTATGTACTAGTGAACAGGGTGCTCTATGTACTAGTGAACAGGGTGCTCTATGCACTAGTGAACAGGGTGCTCTATGTACTAGTGAACAGGGTGCTCTATGTACTAGTGAACAGGGTGCTCTCCGTACTAGTGAACAGGGTGCTCTATGCACTAGTGAACAGGGTGCTCTATGTACTAGTGAACAGGGTGCTCTATGTACTAGTGAACAGGGTGCTCTCCGTACTAGTGAACAGGGTGCTCTATGCACTAGTGAACAGGGTGCTCTATGCACTAGTGAACAGGGTGCTCTATGCACTAGTGAACAGGGTGCTCTATGTACTAGTGAACAGGGTGCTCTATGTAGTGAACAGGGTGCTCTATGTACTAGTGAACAGGGTGCTCTCCGTACTAGTGAACAGGATGCTCTATGTAGTGAACAGGGTGCTCTATGCACTAGTGAACAGGGTGCTCTATGTACTAGTGAACAGGGTGCTCTATGTACTAGTGAACAGGGTGCTCTATGTAGTGAACAGGGTGCTCTATGCACTAGTGAACAGGGTGCTCTATGCACTAGTGAACAGGGTGCCCTCCGTACTAGTGAACAGGGTGCTCTATGCACTAGTGTACAGGGTGCTCTATGTACTAGTGAACAGGGTGCTCTATGTAGTGAACAGGGTGCTCTATGTAGTGAACAGGGTGCTCTATGCACTAGTGAACAGGGTGCTCTATGCACTAGTGAACAGGGTGCTCTATGCACTAGTGAACAGGGTGCTCTATGCACTAGTGAACAGGGTGCTCTATGTAGTGAACAGGGTGCTCTATGTACTAGTGAACAGGGTGCTCTATGCACCAGTGAACAGGGTGCTCTATGCACTAGTGAACAGGGTGCTCTATGCACTAGTGAACAGGGTGCTCTATGCACTAGTGAACAGGGTGCTCTCCGTACTAGTGAACAGGGTGCTCTATGTACTAGTGAACAGGGTGCTCTATGCACTAGTGAACAGGGTGCTCTATGTAGTGAACAGGGTGCTCTCCGTACTAGTGAACAGGGTGCTCTCCGTACTAGTGAACAGGGTGCTCTCCGTACTAGTGAACAGGGTGCTCTCCGTACTAGTGAACAGGGTGCTCTCCGTACTAGTGAACAGGGTGCTCTCCGTACTAGTGAACAGGGTGCTCTCCGTACTAGTGAACAGGGTGCTCTCCGTACTAGTGAACAGGGTGCTCTCCGTACTAGTGAACAGGGTGCTCTCCGTACTAGTGAACAGGGTGCTCTATGCACTAGTGAACAGGGTGCTCTCCGCACTAGTGAACAGGGTGCTCTATGCACTAGTGAACAGGGTGCTCTCGTACTAGTGAACAGGGTGCTCTATGTAGTGAACAGGGTGCTCTCGTACTAGTGAACAGGGTGCTCTCCGTACTAGTGAACAGGGTGCTCTATGCACTAGTGAACAGGGTGCTCTCCGTACTAGTGAACAGGGTGCTCTCCGTACTAGTGAACAGGGTGCTCTCCGTACTAGTGAACAGGGTGCTCTCCGTACTAGTGAACAGGGTGCTCTCCGTACTAGTGAACAGGGTGCTCTCCGTACTAGTGAACAGGGTGCTCTATGCACTAGTGAACAGGGTGCTCTCCGTACTCGTGAACAGGGTGCTCTCCGTACTAGTGAACAGGGTGCTCTCCGTACTAGTGAACAGGGTGCTCTATGCACTAGTGAACAGGGTGCTCTCCGTACTCGTGAACAGGGTGCTCTCCGTACCTGGCTGGTGCGCTGGTTCTCCTGGCCCACCATGGCACGGCGCTCCCCGATGGTGAGCTCAAAGTCCTGCAGCACGGGGGCCAGGGCCGGGTTGGCCCCGCCCGCCCACTTGAGACGCTGCTCGATGCTGGCCTCCAGGTTGGCCAGCTTCTCCTGGGGGTGGAGCGAGAGGAAGAGCGGGTGAAGGAGAGGAAGAGCGGGTGAAGGAGAGGAAGAGCGGGTGAAGGAGAGGCCAGCGGATGTGGACCAAAGCAATGTTTGATTCATTACATTTGTATTTAAATACATAAACCTGCTGCGAACGTGACATTGTGGAGCTTTAAGTGACTCAATCTGTAGAACAGATTCCATCAATCGCGACACCAGCAACCAGGGAGTCAGTCTGTATTTTGTTTTCGGTATTATAGTTGCTACTTGCGTCGGGATTCTTTTTTGTCGCACACTGTTGTTAATAAGCGTGTTGGCAAAGTGACACCGGCCAGAGAGCTAGTTTGCGAAGTTACACAGCATCTCTCTAAACTTCAGCGAGATGTCTGCAGAAGTGTAAGTGCAGCAGCGGAGAGCGGTGTCTCTCTGGCCATGCCCCCTCCTAAGTTACTGTATGGTTTGGAGTCTAAACCAAACAATAACCAAGGAGGTGCATTGTGGGTCCTTTCTTATCCGTTTGGACCCAGTTCTGTGGGGCTGGAGTTCAAGTCCCTCTGGGCGTGGTCCGGGACCCACCTGCACGGCTGCGATGGCCGCCTCGTCCTGGCTCAGCTTGTACAGCTTCTTCTTCATGTTGCCCAGGATGATGGAGCGAGGCGGGGGGTTGACACTCAGCTGCTGGCTCCGGGACCCCAGCACGTCCTCGTGCTGCCACTACGCAGCACGTACAAGAAACACACCAAGGGGAACGCATCAACGGGGTTGGAAGGACAACTGTCTGCCGAAAAATGGGCCAAGAAAGTAGGGCTGAACGATTTGGGGAAATCAGCGAATTGCGATGATTTCGATCAATATTGCTATCGGGGTTTAGTATATAATTTTCCAACACATCATTGGAAGCAGTCAACATATAGACTGCTCTTTCCTTTAGGCCAGGCCTATGTGTTACGATGAATTGATGAATTAATTGATATTGTAATATCTTTAACTATTAAACTGAAAAAAGCAAATAAATACGAATCTCACTGATCTCCGGCCTTTGCTATCACATCGCGATGTCCGTTTAAATACCTAATTATTATTTTACAGCCATAATACACAGGTGCAAAAGTTGGGTGTGGACATATTGGCATGCAACGTTAAGCCCAAGTCCCCCCCCTATCAGGGTGGGCCCCGGGGCGCCCTCTGACCTGGAACATGGCGAGGTGCAGCTGGGTCCTCTGCAGGCTGACTTTGGCGGCGTCCAGGCTGGAGTCCAGCCGGCGCAGGAGGTCCACCTTCTTCCAGGCCGTGTCGTAGGAGGAGGCGAGCACGCTGGCGCGGGTCAGCAGCAGCTGGGAGAGCCGGCCCGAGGCCAGGCCCTCCTCCACCGCCTTCTGGCACAGGTCCTCCAGAGAGACCTGGTGGGTGGAGACGGGAGGGGGGGGTAGAAGTAAGAGCAGGCCCAGATCACACGCGTCAACAAGAGTTGAGTGCGTCTCATCTTCACATGTCCCTGCGGTGGATCGACTGCTGTCGATCGACACTTTCATGAGAAAAAAATCCTTCTATTTTTATACTTTGGGCTCCATATTTGGTCAGATTTTTTAAGAATGGTATTATTTAAATGTCATTTTAGCTATAGTTCAGCTTTAAATACCAACCCCTTACCACTGGGCAGTACATGAAGCATCCCCACCCAGAGGTTGAATAATCCACGTATTCGGGTAGCGACGACCTCGTTTACGTCACCACTAACACATGTGACCAATCAAGTGGCTGTCATAGAAGCAGCACACGGCGGGACACCTGCCCCTGGACCTGAACCCTTCTACAGTCCAGCACAGCCGCTGGCCCCCTGCGGGCTCACCTTGGCGTCAGCCCCGAAGTCCTTGGCCTCCACCTGGGCCATGAGGTCCAGGCCCAGGGCCGACAGCGTGCTGCAGAGGGCCAGGCCCAGCGCCTGGGTGGGCAGCCCCAGCACCATCTGCCGCACGTACTCCGCCGTGAAGCACTTGATGGGCCGCGCCATCTGCTCCTCGCTCACCACCGCCGCCCCGGGCCCGGGGCCGGCCGCCGGGCCGCGGTGGACCCCCGGCCCGTTGGGGGCGGGGCTGTCCTCTGCAGCCGGAGGGGATGTGGCTGGGGGAGGGGCCACAAGGATGAGATGAGGTCACTGTACATATGGCTAGCGTCTGATTGGTGCAGCAAGAGGGCGGGGGCTGGGGGAGGGGCCACGAGGATGAGATGAGGTCACTGTACATATGGCTAGCGTCTGATTGGTGCAGCAAGAGGGCGGGGGCTGGGGGAGGGGCCACGAGGATGAGATGAGGTCACTGTACATATGGCTAGCGTCTGATTGGTGCAGCAAGAGGGCGGGGGCTGGGGGAGGGGCCACGAGGATGAGATGAGGTCACTGTACATATGGCTAGCGTCTGATTGGTGCAGCAAGAGGGCGGGGGCTGGGGGAGGGGCCACGAGGATGAGATGAGGTCACTGTACATATGGCTAGCGTCTGATTGGTGCAGCAAGAGGGCGGGGGGCTGGGGGAGGGGCCACGAGGATGAGATACCAACAACGTCTGATCGTAGGCTGCCAAACAATTCACCCAACATTTAGAGTTTAATTATCTTATGCTGGACACTGACCACATCTTACACACCTTTTAAAGATGAAGGTGGCCTACTTCCCAAAATGATCAATAAGTCACAATTGGTTTGATTTGATATTGTTGCCATCAATTATTAACCAATGCTACGCTGAAGCCAGTTTCAGGACTGGCGTGTTCCACCTTAAAGCAAAGCGTTACAGTTCAACGAGCTCAAAGCTTAAAAATCACCCGCCCATAGCTGGAGTAGATACCGAGTGATATTTATTTGCATAACTTTATAGATTAAATGATATACTCTGCTGATGAAACACGCTACTTTGCGTCACATAGTTGCCCAGAGAGAGAACTGTGATCGCGTTTCTTTTGATTGGGAAAGCCTCCCGCTGACTGGCTGGGAGGGGTCTCCACCTCCCCCAGTGAGGCTCCCCACAGCCAGTAAGGAGGGCGTGGCTCATCGGGGCTCCCTCGACCCCCGGGGGGGGACACTTACCGGAGAGGGTGCGGGCGAAGGAGCTGCAGAGCCTGAAGAAGTCCCTGATGGTGAGCAGCCTCTGCAGGAAGAAGACCTCCTCCTGGACGCGGCGCTGCGACGGGCTGGCCAGCAGCAGCCCCCGGGACCCCCGCGCCTCCCACATCACGTCCACCTTCTGCCAGGCGGGGGGCACCTCCAGGGAGCTCAGCTGGAGGGGGGGCACCACCAGGGGTCAACACGCAGCCGCTTACAGGAGCTCTCACTCCGTTAGTGTTAACATGTGAAAACATGGTCTTGTTTCGTAACCAAATCGAGATGGATTTGAGAGTACGGTGAGAGGGGGCGGTACCTTGTCGATGAGTTGCCCGAACGCCGTCTCCAGCTGGGCGAACATCCCGTCGAAGGCCACCAGTAGCATCTGCCCGGCGGACATCTTGGGCGGCTCCAGGCCGGCGGCCTCCAGCACGCGGGGCTGGATGAGCTCAGAGTACTGCGCCCGCAGCATCCTGCAGCACCACACAGAGCAACACGTTAGCCTCTAGTCAGGGCTCCAGCACGCGGGGCTGGATGAGCTCAGAGTACTGCGCCCGCAGCATCCTGCAGCACCACACAGAGCAACACGTTAGCCTCTAGTCAGGGCTCCAGCACGCGGGGCTGGATGAGCTCAGAGTACTGCGCCCGCAGCATCCTGCAGCACCACACAGAGCAACACTTTAGCCTCTAGTCAGGGCTCCAGCACGCGGGGCTGGATGAGCTCAGAGTACTGCGCCCGCAGCATCCTGCAGCACCACACAGAGCAACACTTTAGCCTCTAGTCAGGGCTCCAGCACGCGGGGCTGGATGAGCTCAGAGTACTGCGCCCGCAGCATCCTGCAGCACCACACAGAGCAACACTTTAGCCTCTAGTCAGGGCTCCAGCACGCGGGGCTGGATGAGCTCAGAGTACTGCGCCCGCAGCATCCTGCAGCACCACACAGAGCAACACGTTAGCCTCTAGTCAGGGCTCCAGCACGCGGGGCTGGATGAGCTCAGAGTACTGCGCCCGCAGCATCCTGCAGAACCTGAACCTCTGCTGTACCCCATGGTCACCCCCCCCCCACCCCCCACCTGGTGATGTGCAGGCAGCGGGCCTGGGCGTCGCGGTCCAGCCCTATGGAGGTGGCGTGCAGGCCGCCCTGCAGGCCCTCCACCAGCCCCTGCAGGTCCAGGCCGTCGGAGGCCTGCTCCACCAGCTGCTCCAGCTCCGCCAGCATGGCCTCCAGCGTGGGCTCCGCCTTCAGCAGGCAGCGCAGAGCCTCCGGGAAGATGATCTGACGGAAGTTGGCGTTCAGCTCCTGGGCGGCCGAGAGGGAGGGAGGGAGGGAGGGGGATGAGGACGAGACCCTGGCTCAGAGTGTTAGCCCGGCACAACGGGACACACATCAGTCTACGTTGGTCCAGTTCCCGTCTGTTTGTCTGCCTGCTTCAATGGCTACAGCACGCATTTGTCGGCCAATTCGAGCAACCGGTAAAACATCCGGTAACCGGTACTGTGATAATAGTAAATCATGAGCCATACATGAACACCAACACCTCACAGAAACCAACTCTCTTACACCCCTAACTCTAACCCGACTGCGGTCGATATGATCCCTAGACCGCGACCCCGATATGTCCAGGACATGTGCCCCACCCAGGTCCTCAAAGACTCACGTGCAGGCAGGTGTAGACGCCGTTGGCCAGGTAGACCACCTGCAGGGTGTGGGCGGGGGCGGGCAGGTCCAGGTCGTGGGGCAGCAGCTGGCAGCGCTGCAGCAGCGTGGCCAGCATGCCCACGTTGGAGCTCATGCTGCACAGCTCCTCCAGGAACCAGGCTCCGTCCCGGGACTCCAGCCCCACCAGCTGCGCCCCGGCGCTGGCCGCCGCGCCCTCCATGATCAGGTTACGCCTGGAGGGGGTGGGGGGGGGGGCGAGGGAGGGAGGGGGGAGGGAGGGAGGAGTGAGTGAACATGTTCTGATAGTGACCAGGTTCCGTCTAAAGAGAGGGGAGACCCTTTCTGAAGGTTGAACATGAACCTCGTAACCCGTTCACACTGACTGACGCCTCTACCATTACCGGTCGTGGTAGTCGGGCCAATCAACTGGGGAATTCACGTTCAGCAGACATTCTTAACGGATCATAGACACGTTCACACAACGACCGCGGAGTCAAATATGTGAGGCGACAGCCAGCTGGTCAGGAGCAGGAGGGGGAGACACACGCACACACACACACACACACACACCTCAAGAGGGCGCAGAGCGCGGAGGTGATGATGGCGGCCAGGCTGAGGGAGCCCTGCTCGCCGTTCTCCCGCTGGAAGGCGGCGATGCAGCGCTCGATCTCCGCCAGCTGCTCCTCACAGGTGTGGGTGGAGGTGCCCTCGGCCTTCAGCCGCTCCGCCTGCCGCAGCACGCGCCCGTTGACCTCCGCCGCCTGCTGCTGCAGGGCCAGCTCGCAGGCCGACAGGAACTGGCAGCTGGCGGGCGGCGGCTGGGGCGCGAACAGCGCCTCGTAGCTGAGGGAGGAGCACAGAACGCACAGGGTCAGGGTCAGGGTCAGGGTCAGGGTCAGGGGCGGGACCCCTTAGAGGGTGGGGCGGCCCGGTGGAGCCATGGAGGAACCCGTCTGCTAATGGTCAGTCCTTGTTGACCATACAGGAAGTACAGTAGGAAGCGTCTACAGCCGATACACTTCAATATAAATCAATATACTTGCATTGGTTTGCTGGACGGACTGATCTGTCATCTTGTATCTACCGACCTTTAAATTAACCGTTCAAATTTGCTTTAGGCAAGATTCAATGAAGTGTCTTTTGTTAGAAAGGGCGTAGCCTTCAGTGAGCTAACGGCTTCGAACATCTGATCTGACTGACTGTCGGCACGACAACGCCGAGTTACTGTGTTCCGTAGGGAAGGAGAAAACCGAGAGGAAGGGGGCGTGGTCAGTTCAGTTTAAAAGCCTACTGTTGATCCGTCCTAAAGCTGCTCTGACTCCTCCAGACTGTGAGGGGGGGAGGGGGGGGGGGGGGTGATCCGTCCTAAAGCTGCTCTGACTCCTCCAGACTGTGGGGGGGGGGGGGGGGGGGGGGGATCCGTCCTAAAGCGGCTCTGACTCCTCCAGACTGCGGGGGGGGGGGGGACCACGAGGGAGCCACTGACCTCCTGTAGACGTCCTGGCAGCGCTCGGCCGTCATGCCGCCCAGCAGGCCCTCCATCCAGGCCCTCCAGCGGTGGGCGCGGTGCCGCAGCAGGGCGCCCCGCGGGTACAGCAGCGCCGCCGTGGCGTAGCTGTGCAGCTGCTCCAGGCAGCCGCGCAGGGCCCCGCGGCGCTGCTGCAGCAGCCCCCCCACCTCCGCCTCCAGGCCCTCGCACTGCCCGATCAGGTGGGCCTGGCCCGCGTTCTGCAGGAAGGCCGTGGCCGGGACGTAGCTGGGGGGGCCTGGGGGGGGAAGAGACGTTAGCCTCCACAGCGTTACACGGTGGAGAGGACCTTTCAGCAGTCATACCGGGTCAAATAAGTCAACAAAGTGCCTCTGGTCATTTCCTTTAGAAATAAGTCCTTTGACCAGTTAGAGGGTGAATGGTCTGCGTTTGTTTAGCGCTTTTATCCAAAGCACTAAACAATATTGCCTGACAATCACCGATTCATGCACACATTCAAACACCGACGGCAGAGTCGACCACGCAGGGCGACAGCCAGCGCGTCGGGAGCAGTGAGGGCCTCTCGCTCAGGGACACCTCCACACTCCGCTAGGAGGAGCCGGGGATCAACAGCCGGCCGGCTCTCCCTCCTCCTACTGCCGCCCAGCGGACGTGTTCAGAGTCCCAGCCCCGGCCCGGGTCTCACCGAGGTCGATGGGGCTGCTGATGTCCTGCAGCAGGCTGGCCAGCTGCGTGGCCTCCAGGCTGGCGAAGGCCGCCTGGTACTGGGAGATCCACTGGTCCAGGTCCGACAGCTTGCTCTGGATGGCCTCCTGCGCCGTGCGCTGGCGGGACTGCAGCTGGGTGTGTTCAGAGTACCTGGAGCCCAACGGACCGCTCAGAGTCAGAAACATCACCCCTGGGGGGTAACGGAGGACTCCCCAGGGTTCACGGCCTTGTCCACACGACACCGGTTAATAACTCATTTCATGCCTTCCACTGCAACTTTGTTCTATCCTTTATTTAACCAGGTTAGTCTCATTGAGATGACAATCTTTGACAAGAGAGACACGGCCAACAGGAGCCTGACGTGAAATATTTCGTACCATTTAAAAAAGATAATCCCATCTGAAAAGGAGGTTCTAGGAATTCTGCATGAGTGCCATTAGTGTAAGAGCAACAGCGTTAGCGCAGATGGAAACGGCTGTGGGTGAGACCGGGGCACCTTTGCTCCAGGCTGACGATGAGGTGGTCGGCGTGGTTCTCCGCCCCCTCCAGGAAGGAGGCCTCCTCCAGCAGCTTGGCCTGCAGCTTCTCCCCCTGGCACAGCAGCTCCTGCAGGGCCAGGTACTCCCCCACCGCCTCCTCCACCTGGGGCAGCACGCCCAGCATCTCCTCCCGGTTCTTGAACCAGTTCACCTGGGGGGCGGAACGGTGCAGCGAGGAGGGAACGGGCCTCATTACTACGCTCATGAGAGCCTCCTCTTTAGGTCAACCAGTGAGAGCCTCACTGACAGGGCAGGCCCGACTCCCCTCAAGTCCTACTCCACGGTTTTCAGAAAACTATGTTTAAACCATTGGTTCTCAAAGGGCGGCCCGCGGGCCAATGGCGGCCCGCAATGACATACAGATGTATGTAAAAAAATAAATAAATATATATATTATTATTATTGTATCAATATTAATTTAAACAAAAATTTATAAATATAAAGAGAGAAGTTGACTCTCACTAGCTTTCAATTATATCCTGTTACATTTGTTAGTTTTAACCCGACGGTTCCTCACCTTGATCTCGGCCACGCGCGAGGAGAAGAGCGAGCGCGTGATGTCGCGCTCCATCTCCCTCTTGCTCTGCTTGCTCTCCGCCTGCTGCCCGCCGCCGCCGCCGCCGTACACGGCCCCCGCGAAGCCCACCTCGCCGCCCGCGGTCCAGTCCACCAGGGGGTCGTACACGAAGGCCTCCAGCAGCGTGAGCAGCGTCTCCCGGCCGCGACGCATCATCTGCACCACCTGCAAGACAACCCCCACGCCGCGTCAATCAAGGCCCGCCGCCGGGGGGACTGTCTGCTCCCGAGGGTCCGATACAAATACATATATATATATAGATGTATATATATATCCAGCACACCTGCTCACAGGACAGCCTGAAGATGCCCTCCACACCAGTGACCCCCAGGGCGGTCTCGATGTTGTGGGTCATGCGGAACGGCACCTTCTCGGGGACACGGAGGCTCTTGCCTGTAGGGGGAGACCGCGTTGAGGAGGCGGGGGAGATTCAGCAAGAGGCTCAAGCCTCCGTGGGTCACCTGGACTCTGCACCGCCTCCCTCATTAAACCCTCATTAATGCACCTATTGTATGATGTACGTCCTGGCACTTAAATTAATACTAGCATCTTACCCTAGCTATCTGTGTTGTACACAGGGAACGGGTTAACCTAGCAATTGTCATGCTTGGCACTAGGATCTATGAACATCCATACAGTACCCACAGCGATATATGGTTGTTTCTCTTCGTTCAGACATATTGTAAGTGGCTTCTGATAAAGCGTCTGCTTAATGCCCTGAATGTAAAGGAGCGTCGTCAGGGCGACGGGACAGAGAGGGCGGAGCCTGTCTGGGAAGGGGCAACATTGGAGTTGGCGGTTGGGGTTTTGATTGACCTTTTTCGAAGCACACGTTGTAGTCGATGTGCACCACCTCTCCGGTGGTCATGTCGATGAGGACGTTGTCAAGGTGACGGTCGCCGAGGCCGATGATGTATCCCACCATCGACATGACGGCGGTGGACCTCGCGTAGGACTGCGGGGTACAAGAGAGAGGAGGTTAAACATGCTACTATCACCTCGTTGATACACAGGGTCTAGTAACATTTACATGCTAATCAATAAACTAGGATCTAATAAAAAGTTACTAGTCAAACTGAAATAGATGCTAGTAACATTTGGAATAGTTACAGGTAACTCATCAAGAAGTACCAGTAACTAAAAAATATTAACTAGTAAGCGTTGAGGAACAAAAAGGTTCAAACGGCTGAGTTAAGGCTAGGTCTGGCCGTTCCACTGATCAGACGGGTCCTGGGTTAACCCTCCAGAGCTGTGGCGGGGGCGGGGGGGCTGACCTGGGTGACCCTCCACCACTCGCTGGGCGTGGTACAGGAGCACCACAGCTCCTTGGCCAGCAGGTTGGGGGGGGTGGTCTCCATGAGCTCCTTCAGGACGTCCTTCATGACGCCCAGCGGCCAGTCGCGCCGCGACACGTCCAGGCTGAGCCCCATGGCCTTCAGCGCCGGGCCGATGCGGCTGTAGTACAGCTCGCTGGGCCGCGGGACCAGGGGCGCGGGCTGGGCCTGCAGGGAGTCCTGGAGCTGGAGGGGGGCAGGTTGAGGAGGGGGGGCAGGTTGAGCAGCACAGACCAGTCACCAAGGGCATCAGATCAACCAATAACCGCTTCTAGAGACAGCACACATCGAAACTCAAAGATCAGGTCATCTGTGTGCTTAACGTTCATGTAAATGCTACGCCTTAAGTGATAAACTTGGTTCATTTCAGTCTACTGATTTAATGGGAGGTCTATTTGCCCGGCTGCACTTTGAGGAACTGCAAACTAAAAAAAACAGCGAAAGCGGGGAGAGTGTCCAGACCACATCCCTTCAATCCTGCATTCCAAAGAGCAACCTTTGTCTTTGTACTTTTCGTACGTACTTCAGCTACCCTCTCACGGATTAGCACACCGGTAGGTCCACCCATAGAGAGACGTGTGGGCATCGGACCGCAGGGAGAGTTTATCAGCAGACCTTTAAGATGCACGTTAACAAACGGCTCGTCGGGGCTCACGGCCCTCTGCTATCTGCCGCTCCGTGTCGAGTTAGGGCCCCCGTGGTCTTAAAGGGGTTTAGAGCGCTGACCTTCTGGGCCTGCAGCACCGCCTCCCTCTGCTGCCAGCGCTTGTAGAGGCCGAAGAGAGGCACTGCGCCGTCCACCCACTGGATGAGGCCCGAGCGCGAGCCCAGCGGCGTCACCGAGTAGTGGCGCGCCGTGAAGTGGGGCGACTCCTTCTGGTTCACCTTGGTGAACATGGTGTTGACGATGGACAGGAACTGCATGATGCGCTCGTCCAGGTGCAGGTCCTCCAGACCTGGGGGGGGGGGGGCGGGAGAAGGGTCTGAGCGGCCGTGGCAGAGAGCCGCTCCTACTCATTGCACAAACCAAACCACTTGGTACAAATGGTACCTCCCATAACACACTTAGTGCAAACTAAGCATGCAGTTATTGTATGTTGTCCGTCCTTTCACAACCGCACTTAGCATTGCGTAGCATCTAACCCCACCTATGTCTGTTCAATAAGGGGGATGGTTAACCTTGCTTGGCACTTGTTTCCATCAACATCCTTGCTGTGCCGACTACGATATATTGTGGTTTCTTTCTCCAGACAAAATGTACTTATTGTACGTCGCTTTGGAGAAAACCTTATGCCAAGTATCCTAAATGTAAATATAAACGTCCTATATCGGTTGGTTTGCTGTGATGTTTGGTGCGTATAATGAACGACGGGTAACCAAAGCAGAAGCCTTCCCCAGCAGAATGTGGTGCCGTTACACTTCACGGGGACACCCACCTTTGAACAGGTAGGGGTAGTTGCGTCCGTCCGAGCCCAGGAAGAAGAGCTTCTTGGGCTTGGTCTTGGTGGGCAGGATGGTGATGGTGTGGCCCACGCTCTGGATGGTGATGGCGTCCGTGGCCGACACCTCCCCCGGCATGGCGATCTCCGTGGCCGCCATGGAGGCCAGCCGCGGGCTGATCTCGTTGAGGTGCAGCAGGTAGCTGGCCCTCTTCTGGGAGCGCTGCTGGAGGCTCAGCATGATCTACGACGCAAAGGCCAGGAGTTTGTCTTAACCGCCGTCAATCTTATACGCATCACTGACACTTTATTGTTTTTATTTGCACCGTAAAAACGATTGATACTACGGAGTGAAGTCCATGAACTGTGCGTAGATGCCCGTGTCTCCTTCCAGTGGAGGGGGACCGTATTTCTTATTTGGGGGTCAGTGTCGTCTCGCTACCTGCTTGAAGGGCGCCCAGCTGCTGGCGGGGTTGGCGGGGTTGTTGGGGCTTTGCAGCCGCTCCAGGGCGTTGCCGATGGCGTCCCGGTAGGTCTGCTGGAACCAGGTCTCGTGGGGCGTCTCGGCGGGCGCCGCCGTGATGCTGCACACGTGCTCCAGGGCGAACACCACCGGGCGCATCAGCGCCGAGTGCTTCTCCCGCATGATGGCCAGCTTCTCGTCCCTGGGGAAGGACGCAGCGGTGAGCCTCCAGTCATAGTCCACATTAAGGGTTCAGCGGGTTTAACCGCTGCTTTAAAAAGGTGACGTATTATACCACCAGGTGAGAGTGGGATTAGTCATCACACGCCGTTGGTGGGCGTGTCCACCTAGATGTGTGACGGATAGATGAGCATAGATTGCTACGGTCCACTGGGTAGGCTGTAGACTGATCTATCCAGCACACATCTAGGTGGACACGCCCACCTGGGATGTCAAAAGAGGCCGATTTTCAAAACGGCTTGTAACGGCTAATCACCGAAGCTGGTGGTATAATACTTCACCTTCAAGGGAGGAGCACTCCGCCTTTTGGGCAAATAAGATTGTTCTACAAGTCCCGATGAGATGCGTTCCGCACTCAGCACAGTGCTCCATTCCACCGAGCTAGTCTCTGATGGTCCCGCTGGACCGCCGGTCCGATACCATCCTCACAGGCGCTCCTCGGTCACTCACTTGCGCAGCGTGTTGTTGTTCTGGACCCTCTTGACCTCCTCCTCCAGCTGTTGGACCCGGCGCAGCACGTGCAGGTGCTGCTGCTGCAGCACGCCCAGCCACAGCTCGTCCCAGAGGAGGGTCACCCTGCGCAGCTCGCTCACCAGCAGCTGCACCTGGGGGGGGACGAGCACCACAAGGCCTTAGACGGCCACACCCACAGCACGGAGCCTACTGGGTCACTGCACTCCACCAGAAACTGGTTCAAAACTATCGTACTCTGACTGTCCGCCGTCGGCTCCGGTTGAAGGGCACCACCGTGTGTGTGTGGGTATACCTGCACCACCATGGTGGGGTTGGCCGAGGCCAGCTTCTCCACGATCTTGCTGTAGCAGTCCTGCATCATGGCCTGGTCCAGGCTGGAGCACAGCGCGCCCAGGTCCTCCCCGCTGCCCTCGCCGCCCCCGGAGCTCTCCTGGGAGGTGGGCAGGCTGGGCTCCTCCTCGCCCTCCACCGCCATGACCCCCAGGAACGGGGTGAGGCCGGACGGGAGCTTTCCCCCTGAGGGAGGGCGAGCCAGAGAGCATCAGCTCATTGTAATAGACGATAAATAGTAGTAATATTTGATATAGTGCTACTCAAGAAACTCAAAGATACTTTATTACAGCGGTAAAATAAAAGCGGAACCCTCTCGAAGCGGTAGAGGAGCGGGGGACAGGGGGCGGGGCCTACCGGTGCTCTGGGCGTCGCCCCCCAGGGACAGCGAGCCCACGATGGCGGGGTACAGGATGAGGTGGGGGGAGTCCTGGGCCACGCGGCAGAGCAGGCTGCAGATGCTCTGTCTGATGTAGACTTCGGGGTGGTTGAGGCGCGAGAACAGCTGGGGGATGATTCCTGGGGGGGGGGGGGGGGGGCGCTTAGGAACTTGTGTGCACGTCTCGGTGTGTGTGTGTGTGTGTGTGTGTGTGTGTGTGTGTGTGTGTGTGTGTGTGTGTGTGTGTGTGTGTGTGTGTGTGTGTGTGTGTGTGTGTGTGTGTGTGTGTGTGTGTGTGTGTGTGTGTGTGTGCGTGCGCGTACCCCTCCAGGGAGCGGTGGGCGTGGAGGCCAGGCCCAGCTCCAGGCCGTCCCTCAGCTCGCTGCCGTGCTTCACCAGCAGCCGCAGCAGCCGCAGCGTCGCCATGACGATCATGTCGTCGTTGCTCTGCTTGCAGGCGTCGCTGGACCGCAGGAGCTTGGGGTCGTCCTCGTTGACGGGGAGCTGAACACAGAAACAAAATGGCGACTTTGTCTAACAAAAAAAGAAAATCAAAACCTAACGCAAGATCGGCCCTCAAGCTAAAACATCTGCCCGTTTTCCTCTGACTGGTGTGGGTATGAGCGTGTCACTATCAGGGGGGCACCACTCCTCGGACCCGGTCGACGCCCACCGGGACAGGACTCACCTTCCCGGCGTTGAGCTTGAGGAAGGTGAAGTAGGCGGTGCAGGCCACGCGGTACAGGCTGAAGATGCGGTCCGCCACCCTCCTCCAGACCCGGACCAGGCCCTCGGTGACGGCCGGGCCCGCCTCCCCCAGCCAGGGGCAGGAGGCCAGCAGCTGCCTCCAGATGACGTCCACCAGGTCGTCCTCCTCGTCCTCCTGCTGCAGCGCCAGGTCCTCGTCCTGGAACAAGCCCGCCGCCGTTAGCCCGCCGCCGTTAACCCCCCGCCGTTAGCCCCCCGCCGTTAGCCCCCCGCCGTTAGCCGCCCCCCCCCGCCGTTAGCCAGCCCCCCCCCGCCGTTAGCCAGCCCCCCCCCGCCGTTAGCCAGCCCCCCCCCGCCGTTAGCCAGCCCCCCCCCGCCGTTAGCCAGCCCCCCCGCCGCCGTTAGCCCCCGCGGACATGGGCTAGCCCCCTCCTTTAGGGCTAACACAAGGACATCCTAGGATGGATTCAGTAGACGACTACATTTGAGGATGTATTCATTATGTAAGTACGTACTAGGATGTATACATTGGACGAGTACATTCTGGGATGTATTCATTACACGAGTACATTCTGGGATGTATTCATTACACGAGTACATTCTGGGATGTATTCATTACACAGGTACATTCTGGGATGTATTCATTACACAGGTACATTCTGGGATGTATTCATCACACAGGTACATTCTGGGATGTATTCAGTACACGAGTACATTCTGGGATGCATGAAACCATGAGAGCGCCGACCTGTACGCCAGCCTGCCGGCACATGGCCTGTCCGAGGATGCTGAAGATGAGGTTCTTGTCCTCCTCGCTGGCGTCGGGCAGCAGCTCCTCGATCTCCTTCCTCTCCCCGGGCAGCAGAGGTACCCCCTCCCCTTGGCTGTGGGGCGGGACCAGGTACAGCCAGCAGAGTGTCAGAGAGCCACGCACGGACGGAGGAAGACCCAACGCAAAAGACCCACCATCGCATTCAGCACGTTCCTCCGAGATAATGCAATGATATCGTTTAGAGATTGTTTGTATACAAGATCAAATACTGTTAGATGCCCTTTACCTAACGCCATTTCACTAAGCTTGAACAGAAAGAAATGTTTAATTCACCAAAATATTATGAAGCAATACTTGATCACTTAATGATTTAAACTGTATGCTTAATTCCAGAACAACAATGTATGTGTAACAATGGCTTCATAAATACACGTATACAATACAGTAAGATTTCACCCATTTCACTTAAATGTCACTTCCCTACCACCAAATATATTTATAAAGGGGACTTCTAATATGTTGTGACCGTTTGTGTAGTTTGACCGCTTTGGTTCAGTTCATAAAAGGGTCGTTTGGACGGCAAAACGTACCCATCCCCGGCCACTGCAACCTTGTGAACAAAGAGTGGTTTCTATCATTTCCCTTTGCACCAGTCACACGCGTACTGACCTGGCGTTGTCCACCACCTTCCGTCCCCAGCGGTAGGCCCAGCTGGCCAGGGCGGCCCAGGACTTGGCCATCTCTGGAGCCAGGCTGGTGGAGAGCTGGTAGAGCTGGCCGAGGACGAAGTCTGCCTCGCCAACGCCGACGCTCACTGGAGGGACCAGAGAAGAAAGACGGAGGAATGACGTCGAGCAAAGCCAATCCAAGCTCCATGAACCGTCTGCGTGCGTTCGATCACGGCACACATGACCGACAGCAAGGGCAGCGGGAGAGATGTGTAGATGTGTGACCTGTGCTCTCGGGGGTGATGCGGGAGGCGGTCGGCTCGCCCAGGGGCAGGGCCAGCAGGGCGGCGATGTTGCGGCTGAGGAGCGACGCGGCGCCCGTCGCTGCGCCGGTGGTGCTGTTGACGCCACACGTGTTGTTCACCACCTAGACCGAGCCGACGGATCACAGGGGGGAGGACGATGGACGAGGATGGAGGCAGGACGTTTAAAAACAAAGCAGGGAGAGAAAGTCAAAAACCCACCGCGAGGGGTGTTAACGCACCCCTCCTTCGTTTGCACATGTCCTTTTATTATATAAAGTATAACAACAACGAGTGTACCACTTCAGTCAACGCCCGCAAGTACAGGATTAAAATGCTTTATATTATACATAAACGTGCTGAATTCCACCGTTGGGATATTGTGTTTGTACGTCAAGTTAAGAAGAAGCAGTATCAACCGTGTGTAACTTGCAGAACCAGCCTAGACGAGAGTCTAAACGATACCAGAACTAATGTGTGAGTTGGTTCTTGCTTGAGGCCCGGTCAATTCAAAGTAAAAAAGTATTCCTAATGGACACAAGCGAACAAACGCCTTTAAAAGGTGGATGCATGAAGGCATGCCTCCGTATGCCTTCCTCTCATCACGCTGGGCTCTTGAGTCCTTGAGTCCTTGCCTGTTTGAGCTGCGGGGTCAAGTCCTTCCAGTCCACCAGGAGCCACTTGCACAGGTTGAGGACCGAGCGGCAGGCGGCCGGCTCACACTTCCCCAGGTGGCCGTAGGAGAGCGCACACGAGCTCAGGGCCACCATGGCCGACACCGACTGGCCTGGGACGGGGGAGAAGGGGGAGGTGGTGAAGGGAAGCTGGACGCAATCGAGGTCCCTGCCGACGCGAGGACCACAGGGTCGCTTAAATACATAGTACTGCTCATTGGGTAGCCATCTTTGTTGTGTACAGGGAATAGGTTAACCTAACATTTGTTTAAGTGTGGCAGTTGTTTCGATGAACATCCTTACCAACTTCTCTTTCTGACAAATGTACTTAATGCAAGTCGCTTTGGATAAAAGCGCCTGCTAAATAAATGAACACATGAAATATACATGCACATCTCTTCACATTTCATGCGTGCATTAGTGAATTACTGGATATGGGTGACTTCTAGGGATCGACCGATATTCGCGTTTTTTTACGTGTATCGGTATCGGCCGATACGCGGCTGATTTTCGCCGATTTTTTATTTTTTTTTAACTTGTTCTACCTCACCTGTTTTTAATATTTGTTAAATATTGTTCATCTACTTGTTCTTACTTGTTCTACCTCACCTGTTTTTACTATTTGTTAAATATTGTTCATCTACTTGTTCTTACTTGTTCTACTTCACCTGTTTTTACTATTTGTTAAATATTGTTTTTTATATTGAAGTTCAATAAATGTTTCTTTAAAAAAAAAAAAAATAATAAAAACGCTCAAGAAAGTCTGTATCGGTGTATCGGCGTATCGGCTAAGGCTGATGAAAAAATATCGGTATCGGTATCGGCCCTAAAAAAACGGTATCGGTCGATCCCTAGTGACTTCCATTTCATATTCCATCCAATACTGCGTCGACTCATTTAGGAAGCATCTGGTGATATCCACACCGCTGCACACACTGGAGAGGTAATCAGGATCCGCGACCGCCCCGTCTCCCACCGGATTAGCTCCTCCCCCTCACCTGCCGTGTAGAGCACCTTGGCCTTCTCCATCTGCAGCTCGGGCCCCCACCTCTCCACGGCCGCGCCCTCCAGGCTCAGGCCCCTGAAGGAGGAGGCCAGCTCCTCGTCCGCCCCCGCCGCCGCGTCCGGGTCGCTGCACTGGCTGAGCAGCCGGGTTGCCAGGGCGACGTTGCCCTGTTTGCGGGCGAACTTGACGGCCACGAGACACAGCTCCATGAAGTGGCCATCGATGGCTGCGGAGGACCCTGGATCGACGGGGGGGTCAAAACACGGTTGATATGGGCTCGGTTGTAGGAAGACTCAAACGTTTAAAGACCTACATTGAGTTTCCAACACAAAGATGGCTGTACGCGTTGTGCTTCCCTCCTACCTTTGAGCTTGAGCAGCAGCCGCCTCTGGAACACCGTGTAGCGCAGGGCCTGGAGCCAGGGCTGCACGTCATGCTGCTTACAGGAGCTCAGGGCCTCGCTGTCCAGAGGGATCACACAGTCCTGCGGAGCAACAGGAGGACAGACACAGACACAGACCGTCATCCTCCACTGGGGGGAGGGAGAGGGAGAGAGAGAGAGAGAGAGAGAGAGAGAGAGAGAGAGAGAGAGAGAGAGAGAGAGAGAGAGAGAGAGAGAGAGAGAGAGAGAGAGAGAGAGAGAGAGAGAGAGAGAGAGAGAGAGAGAGAGAGAGAGAGAGAGAGAGAGAGAGAGAGAGAGAGAGAGAGAGAGAGAGAGAGAGAGAGAGAGGGATCACACAGTCCTACGGAGCAACTGGAGGACAGACACAGACACAGACCGTCATCCTCCACTGGGGATAGAGAGAGAGAGAGAGAGAGAGGGATCACACAGTCCTACGGAGCAACTGGAGGACAGACACAGACAGTCATCCTCCACTGGGGAGAGAGAGGGAGAGAGAGAGGGATCACACAGTCCTGCGGAGCAACAGGGGGACAGACACAGACCGTCATCCTCCAGACACAGACAGTCACCCTCCCCGGGTGGGGGTGGGGGGGGAGGGGAGAGGGGCGCTCACCTGGTGTCCGGTGAGGGTGCTGTCCAGGGCGGTGATGCAGTGCAGCTGCAGGGTGGACACGCTGGGGAGGCCGCTGGCCAGCGTCAGGGTGGAGAGGCGCAGCGGGCCCAGGGTGATGCGCGCCGTCTGCTTCAGGTAGCGGACCAGCGTCCTGCGGGGCAGCGAGGGAACCCGTCAGGGACACGGTGGAGGACGCCTCGGTCCAAGGCGACACGGTCACGCTGAGAACCAAAGCGGACGCGCATCGAGACTCGGGGCGCTTCGGTACGGCGCAGAGCGGTACCGTAGCGGGAACGTAGGCTACTTAATGTTTGTCTTAATAACGATAATGCCTTTCAAGGTAACCTCTGGTTAGGATACTTCTCTACACTCGTGGGGGATAGACTGACGGAGCGGCGGGTCACGTGACGCGGCCGGGGGGGCTGTGTGACGCCGGTCCTTACTCGGTGCTCTGCGTGGCCTTGTGCTCCGGCGGGCTGCTGGCGACGCTCATGGCGCTGACGGCACTGCGGAGGAGCTGCACCTCGATGGCCTTCTGGAGCTCCGAGGGGTCCAGGCTCAGCACCGAGGGCAGCAGGCGCTTCAGATCTGACCCCAGCACGGACAGACACCCCCCAGTCAGACGGGATAGACACAGAGCAGGGGAACGCATACTAGTGAACTATGGCGACTAAAGGAAGAAGAAGAAGAAAGATGATTAGGAGGAAGGGGTGGGGGGGGGCACTGAGATCACCCACATTGACGCCTCCTAGGGTTGGGGTTCGGGTCGCTAACTACATAATACACACACACGACTCAAACTGACCTATGTGTTCAAACTCGTCCTAATATCTGAAAAGAGTATACAATACAGAACAGTGACCACGCGGAACGGCTTCTTTCAGACTAAAATGTGCCACCCACAAAACAAAAGTGGACCCCTGCCAGCCGTGTGCAGGGCGGTGTCCAGCGGCGGAGAGACGGGGGGGTAGTTACCCAGCTTGTCCTTGGCGCCGGTGGCGCTGAGCAGGCTGCAGTCCTCGCCGGGCAGGAGCTCCAGCTGGGCACCGCATTGCTCAAAGTCCCCGTCCTCGAAGTGGCTGAGGGCCTGGATGTAGTTGAAGTCCATCTTGAGGTGCACCCCGGTCGGCGAGGAGTTCTTCTTGAGGGCCTGGACGCTGGCCTGCCACTCCTGCACCGAGGGCCAGTCGCACAGGGCCACGTAGCACTGGCACGCCTTGTTGGCCAGGAAGCTGAGCACCTCCGAGGAGCACTCCGTGGCCTTCAGCAGCACCGTCTTCCTGCCCTCGCCTGCGCGGACCGATGAAATGAATAGGTTCAACACACAGACCGACCCGACGCAAAGAAAAGATAGCCATGTTCTTCTAGACCACACAGCATCGATAGCGTTCTGCTTTCCCGTCACCAAACAGGTAATCAGTCCATGTTTGTTACATACTAGATTCAGAATCACCACTCACAGCGTTAGCGGTCGGTTATTTCTGTACAACATACTGCTGCTACCCATTAACCGGCCGCTGCTAAGGACGCGTTCTGATCATAGATCATCAGCACTTCTAGAAATTGTCTGCATCTGATAATCGCTAAGGGCTTATTGTAGTGCAGTGAGTATGGTTTTGTGTAGCGACCGTTGCCCGTGTGCTTGGGGCTGGACACCGCCCCACTGCTGCCACTGGAGGAGGACAGCTTCAGCAGGCGCTCAGAGCCCAGGATGGAGCAGTCCGTCCCCGTGACGGCCGTCAGCTGCTCCTGGTACTCCACCGCCGCCCTCTCAAAGCTACGGCACAGAGAACACACAGCACAAAGAACGCTGAGGAGGGTGGAAGGTGAGGGGCTCAACCGCCTCAGTACCCTGGGGACAACCCGTCCTCCACGACCGGGTTCTAGTGATGGGTCAACCCCTCTTAAGTAAACCCTTACGTTATAACCAGACTACGTTTGAACTACGCTGAGCTACTGCAACAGGCCCATGGTACAGAAAGAAGCAGATCCATAATCCATCACCCCCGTGTTTGTCCTCCAATGACACCCGTTAAGCAGCAGGCACCCTGGGGCCCTTACCGTCCCTCGGCCTGCAGGGCCACGGAGGACAGCCAGGCCAGGCTCTTGCCCGTGTTGCAGAGGTTCCAGGCGGCCAGGCCTTGGATGGCCTCGGGACAGCGCAGCTCGCACAGAGCCTCGACCAGCATCATCAAGGGCACCTCCAGCTCTGGGCCCTGAGCGAGAGAGGGGGGGCGGGGGTCAACCAGGAACACTTAATGTCCACACGAAAGCAACAGTGAGAAAGGGGAGGTTGGATTTAAGAGAATTGTTTGAGTGTCATTTGTTAGGAATGCTACAGCGATCCAAATGTTTTCAAGTTGACGGCCCTAGCCTCAAAATGAGACAAATGTGTTTTGAATGCGTATTTTACCAAATTGATTTGGGGGAGTACATTTGTCTGTCAATCACAGATTGTGTAAAATGCAACACTTCTCATTGGCCGAGAAACAGAGAGGGAGGGAGCAGACCTGTTTGGGTACCCACCCTTAATCCTCCCTCTCTCTTTACAACTCTCATAATGGAACCTACAGGCACCTTTGAATGCGTTGGTCCCAGCTCCGTGCCCCACGTACCTGGGTGTTGCTGTTCTTGATCTCCGTCATCAGGTCGAAGCCGTGGCGCACGGTGACGGCGGGCTGGCCCGAGAGCAGCCCCACCCTCATCAGCGCCAGCCGGATCCGGGTCAGCCAGTCCTGGCACGTCTGGCGGTTAGTGTAGAAGAACGTCCGTATACCCTGAGGAGGGAGTGACACAGTGAGATGATGTACCACCGTCACTCAGCTCACTCTGATGTGAACGAACCATCTGAAGAAGGACTGTAACGTGGTATTAACCCTAACCCCATACCCTGAGGAGGGAGGGACACAGTGAGATGATATACCACCATCACTCAGCTCACTCCAATGTTATGAACCATCTGAAGAAGGACTGTAACGTGGTGTTCTGATTGACTAAGACTAACCGGCACATCTATGCGAGTTGTTTTGTGTTGGACACACACACACACACACACACACACACACACACACACACACACACACACACACACACACACACACACACACACACACACACACACACACACACACACACACACACACACACACACACACACACACACACACACACACACACACACACACACACACAAATGGGTGGAATGACAGATAATGCCAATACCTCATAGCAGATTTATGTCCAGTGACGGTCAAAATCAATATTTTCAATCGTGTATCAAGACACGAGGAGGAAATGGCCGTTTGTTTTTCGGACTTCATAAGCCTAACCACAGTGTGTGTGGGGGGGGGGGGGGGGGAGCGGCAGGCGGACGCACCTTGGGCGGGGCGGTGAGTGCGTTGGCGCAGCCCTCGTAGGCGTTGTACATGAGCTTCTCCAGGTTCTCCAGGAACTGCAGCAGGAGCGTGAGCCGCAGCTGGTTGGAGTGGTGGCCCTCGCTGTCCCCGCCGGCGCCGCTCCACGCGCCCAGCTCCGTCTGCTCCGGGTTCAGGCTGTGGGCCGCCAGGCTCCGGATGATGGCTGAGACGCAGGGAACAGGACCAGCCAGTCAGAAACACGGTTTGGTTACTGCAGAACAGAGCTCTGAGGGAGACGCCTCTGTGGGTGTTTAAACGCTCTCTGTGCGTGGGCGGTGATATGTGAACCAGATCATTTTGATACCGACATCATGACCCCAGTTTGTACTTTTTGAAAAAATTTAGGATTGGGAATGAATTTTATTCTGCGGCAAATTATGGATAGACTCTATCCAACTGCTGTTGTTTTCTTAGCCAACCCTTCCTACTAGTATAGAGCTTAAAGTTTTATCAGACCTGTTCATTCTTCTTAGTAGTATTTCGTCTTATACAAATTATCCAATATCTTGAGAGTAGCAAAGAAGATTTCTGTTTTGCTCTTTGGTGACAATTTTGGCGATTAACTGCAACTTTTACAAACAGTTTGGACACCCTGTTCAGAACAATCACAGAGCTGCATGTGGGCTCAATCACCATTGCGTTACAGTAGCGAGATAATGACTTAACAGACATTTATTGGCATGAAACGCTTCAGTTTCCCCGCTCTAACTCTTCACCCCGGGGTGTAAGTCAGGGGACGTTCTGCCCCTCAGTATCGGCTCCTCCCCCCCGCCCTCCCTCACCTTCGATGGTCTGGAAGGTGTCCTGCGCTCGGCCCAGTGGCGTGCGCAGCTTGGAGAGGACGGTGAACTGCGCCGCCTCCCACACGGCCCACTGCCACAGCACCACCTCCGTCTTCAGCAGGCCGCGGGGCACGCCCCCGGCCCCGCCCCCGCCGGCGGCCGGGGGCGGGGCCTCCCCCGCACGCTTCTCCAGCCGCTGGCAGCTGTGGTACAGACGCTCCAGCCACGGGTCCTTACTGCGGAGACCGACACGCACACAATTATTATGCAACCACTTCATATCGGATGCTTTTGTGTACATTCTCTTTGTACCTCGAGCTCCCTCCCTCCGCCCAACTGAAAGGCGGTTCAAATCTAACCTCCTCTAACCGTGGTAAACACTAGAGGCCCTCTTCCCAAGTCCCCGGGGGGTACCAAGCTACCTGGGCCTCTTTGGCCACGACCGATCTGAAGCCTTATCTCCCATAGAAGAAGAATCCCATCGTTTCTGCAAAGACGCCTGGACAGTTCTGCCTGATAGTTTGCCGTCAAGAGCGCACCGCCATCCTCAACATCCTCCAAACACGTCACACTCGAGGAGGACCTCGGCCTGCAGCTCTGTGCTCACCCCCCGCGGTGCACGGCTCCGTACAGGATGAAGCTGATGATGTCGCTGAAGTCCTGCGGGTGCAGCGCGCCACTCGGGGAGCGCCCCATGTGGCGACGGATGGTCATGGAGATCTCCCCCATCTCTGGGTGGCTGTGGTTACTACGTGAAAAGAAAGAAGAAATACACAAAACATCAGGAACATTGAACAAAGCTCCAAAATCAACCCTCTGCCCCCATTGGCCAGCAACTCTACCCTTCGATGGACACTACGTATTGATTGGACTAAAACGGTTTGGTGCTTTGCTACCTCGTGGCACCCTTAAGGAGTCCTTATGTTTATTATGGGAGGTCTCACTTGTTCTTTGCGCTTTAAGACCCTGATCGAGGGCTACACACTTAAATTACCCCACACCGTGTACACCCATCTGATATATGCGCTGTCTTATGAAATTGGCATTACAACAAAGTTAATGCGGCAGAAAAATAAAACCGACAGAAGTAAAGGAGAAACGTAATTGCATCTGTGATTCTGTAGCATATAGAACACCCTTACAGAGAAATACAATAGTATGTGTTCTATGGACTCAACCAAAGCCCTAGCACACACACATAACTTATAATTGAGGTGGGATATCAGTCTGGCAAACATATCGAATGAATGGGTGGTGGAATGAAATGGCCACAGGTCATGGAAACGCTCCTGACTGTGTGTGTAACATATTACCCGAGGGCCACACTCAGGGGGATGGTCCTGAGCAGCTTGCCGTAGGCCTGCCTCACCCGGACCATGGAGTGAACCAGCTGGACTCTGCACACATCCACACACCTGGGGAACGAAGCACAGTCACACCACCTCGGCTAGAACCACTTCCACAATAAAGAGCTGGGTGCATAGGCTATTACAGCAGCCACACACATAGGAGGTCAATCAGACCTGAAATTAAATGAAATGATATCTTCTTTGTCAATCAGGAAGTCAGTATGTGGGGGACGGAGTGTGTGTGTGTGTGTGTGTGTGTGTGTGCGACATATGTGCGTGACAGAGTGCTCGACAGTATGTGTGCATGCGACAGTATGTGTGCGTGCGACCGTGAGATTGTGTACGACAGTGTGAGTGACAGTGTGACAGTGTGACAGTGTCAGTATGTGAGTGACAGTGTGTGAGTGACAGTGTGTGAGTGACAGTGTGTGAGTGACAGTGTGAGTGACAGTGTGAATGACAGTGAGTCTTTGTGTACCGCTGTAGTAATTCAGTGGACAGGGATGCAGAGAGAACCTGCAGACTGTTGCAGCTCTGGAGGCAGACAGTGGGTTCATCATTCAGAGCTGTCCAGACGCATGGAGAGGGGAGGAAACATTCGTAAAAAAGACCAACACTCCCAATTTCTAATACATTGAATATACTTTGTCGAGCGCGACAACGGGCAGAGCGATGCCACTGCATCCAGACAACACAGGTCTTTGAAAGTGTAACTTCATTGTCATTTTTAAGATCTGTACGACTGCACATTTTGAGCGTCAGGGTTTATTCATCAACTCAGTATTAAGCGATGCCATCAATATCTTTATCAATTCACAAAAGCCGAAAATACCATAGCCCTCCTTTCATGTTGTGCATTGAGCTTACCGTTGGCCAGCACGCCTTTGCAGAACTTGTGGAAGGAGTTCAATGAGAACAGGGGCGCATAGGTGTCAGTTTTCTTCATCAGCAAAGAAATCTCCTGGGCCCAAGTTAGCAAGAGCTTCCTAAACACGGCAAATAAATACAAGGCTCAGATTGACAATAGATTGGCAGTTCATTTTAAATGTTTTTTTAAGTGAAAAAGAAGCTTCTATGCCCGATAGCAAGGTATGGCCTAACTGATTTAGTGGGAATGTGTGTCGTAATTTCCAAATTTTTAAAGATGAGACAAACTTCTACCAGTAATCGATCATGCGCACTACATTCAGAACATCACGTGACTTTTAGTGAACAGGGCAGTCAACACGGCACCGGTTGAACATGACTTGTACAATATGGACTTTAATAAGGTACAGTCAAAACGTGTTCTCAAAAGACCTCTTCTATGACTGTTCTATTCTGTTAGCTGAATGAATATGACCATGCATACCCTGAACACTGCGAGTTGTGCGTATATACCTGGCCTCTGGGTAGAGATGCTCCTTGGACAACAGGGAGCCCAGAAGGCTCAGGAGGGTGCTGAAGTGTTTCTTTGTCGCCGTGGTGACGGTGCTGATGACGGCCCCGTCGAACAGGGACGGGGATGAGGTGGACAGGCTGGCTGAGATGAAGTGGTCGTGCCTGCAGACAATCAGCAAGACGCACAGAGTGTTTGCAGAGCTCCACATATCGCCAGGAACCTTTGAATACCGATACTTGGCTCGTCATTCGTTTCTAAACTATTACCGTGTTGTTAATAGTTGTTCAAATATTTACCATTGCCACAAAAAATGTATGCTTTGTGACTCAAGCTATGGAAGTTTGAGACTACAATTACTGGAAATAAATAGTAGACGTGCACGTTTCCCTCTCGAGACATTTTCTAGCACAGATAAAGGAATTTTGTGTCTATTGAACGGCTGCAGTCGAAGAGGTACACAGTGCAGGAATAATGTCTCATTTGTTTTAACGAGTGTGTGTGTAATAGAGGGTTACCTTGTGCAGTGGGAATAGAGCGTGTACAACACAGAGTACTGGACCGCTGGGTAGTGGACGGCCAGCTCACAGTGAACCAGGGGCAGGTTCTGACTGAGCAAAGCAAACACTGTGGGAGACAGAGCCCACATCTAAAAACCACAGAAGGTAGTAAGGTTAGGGATGACACGTTTGAACAAGTGCAATAAAATAATAAGAACTGATCACGGATAAAATAGATAAAGGACAGCTTGAAGAGTAAAAAAAGACAGAAGGTAAAGAGTGAAAAGATATCAGTCCTATCTAGGGATGCACCGAGATGAAAGTTCTTGGCCGAAACCGAATATATTGAAACAGTTGGCCGAAAGCCGAAAGCGAATACCGAATGTGGCTTTTGCTGTTTTTCATTCATTTTGTTTTTATTATTCACCATTGCATAAATCAAACAATTAAATGTCCTTTTTAAACTTTTTTGTCTTGCTTTTCAATAAATAAAAAAATTACACATGTATACATACATACATACACATACATACATATATTTTTAATCAAAGATAAAATGATCGGTGTATTTTTTTCGGCTTTTTTACTCCTTCGGCCGAAACCGAAAATTATGTTTTGGGCCATTTTCAGCCGAACATTTTCGGTGGCCGAATATTCGGTGCCTCCCTAGTCCTATCTGTTGAACATCGAAGCTAAGAAAGACTCAAGGCAGAGGTCCTCTCAGTGGGACAGTAAGAGCAGTGTGCATGAGCCAATAAAAGCTGTGTGTTCACATGCTGAAGAAAGGGGAACCTTCAAATCACCCTCAACATTTTCTACTCTTTGCGAGTTCAATGTTGTAGACCGCATTCATTTAAACATAATTTACAACACGGGTAAGAAGCAGCAGTCTCTTGTATTGGAAAACAGCTGAGAGCGATGATTTAATGGTTGTTTTTAATGCAATGCATCGATAGTCTTCCATTACTTCCCATTTCACCGAGACACTATTCGACTAACCAACATACAAAGCTGCACTCTATATGTAGCCATTTAAAAATGGGGCTGAAGGTTAGATTGAAAAGCTACAAATTGTGTGGAGTTCTCTTTGAAATTCCGTAGCCCTCCATGAGCTAATAGTGATACACTAAGACAGTGTCTGGCAGTGGATCGCTAACGTGGTAGAGAAGTGATGACACTGTATGTTTGCCTGGGATTGACAAACCATGTGTTCGACAAACAATCTCGACACACACACACACACACACACACACACACACACACACACACACACACACACACACACACACACACACACACACACACACACACACACACACACACACACACACACACACACACACACACACACTTTCAAAATCGAGCCCTTTCTACCCTCTCTCTTTACAGCTCTCCAATCTTCCCTACTGCAGCCTCAAGTGAAAAGCGAGCGCGTCTTACCCCGATGAGGGAGTTCTTGGTGTTGCCGATGGTAGTGAGGGCGCCGAGGTCGAAGATGAGGGTGAGCTCGGCCCTCTCTGGGGGCAGGAGCACAGAGGCGAAGGCAGGGTGCTGGATGTCAGTGGAGGGGGACGGGGCGGGGCCGTCCTCCAGCGGGGCGAGGAGGCTGTCCACGCCGCAGGACATCTCTCCCAGCACCAGCTTGTAGGCTGCCTCCAGGGTAGGGATGTTCTTCAGGCTCAGCAGCGCCTGGTACACGCCGTGCGTGGCAGCCATCACCTGCAAAGACAAAAAGAAAACGCGCAAAATTAAACCTCGAGTGATCTAGTCGTACGTTTGACAGGAAAGGAGGAAAACGTGGCTCTGCAAGGAATCGACTTCTTTATTCACATGATTGAAACGGCGTTATAAGAGAAGCTTAGAGAGGGCCGGACTCACCTCTTTCTCCCGGTGGAAGCGAAGCTCCAACAGTTGAGAGTTTGGTGCCAACAGTTTCTCCACAAATGACACGGGTAACCTGGTGTTGATCTGGTCCACAATCTGCAAAACAGGCAAGTTCAGGACTCGATTCGGTAATGTCTGGATCCCCAGCTCCAAGGGCCTTGAGGGTACGTCCCCGTCCTCACCAGGGTGAGGAGGCCCAGCACGGCGAGGCTGTAGTCCAGCCCACAGCCGTGGCAGGCGGCGAGCTGGTCCAGGCCGTAGGCCAGCACCACCTCCGTCAGCGGGGCCGAGGGCTCCAGGCTGACCAGGAGCACGCTCACGCACTCGTTCCCCGCCGTGAGCACCGCCTCGGAGAACAGCACCTGCCGGGCGGTGCTGACGCAGGACAACACCCTGTTGAGGATCTGAACGGGGGGGGGGGGGGAACGGAGGAGAGGTCAGTGGGAAGGCAGTCGCTACCGGCTGGGTCAGCATCCAGCAACAAGCATCAACGTTAAAAATGATAATTTGTCTGTTTCCCCCCCTCTGACTGAGTTATGTTCCCATTCAGGGCTCAGAGTTGAGCTTTTCTTTTCTTCCTTGCTCCACCGTCAGTTAACCGTTAACGCCACATCGACACATGTAGGGCCACTCAAACACAGGCCTGCTTGTTACAGAATGGATCTGGCCTCAGGTAACAGTTTGGCCCTCTAACTCTGTAACTTAGTCGTTGGTTTAGAGTTCAGCGTCTGGTGTGCGGTCCTCCCCGCCCTCAGAGGGGTGGGCGTCCTTACGTCGGACACGTATTCCTGGGTGATGGGCGGGCCCCGCGTGGGGCTGAAGCGGCCCCCGATGCTGCGCACCACCGTGCTGAACACGCGCAGCAGCGCAGCCAGCTTGGGGAGGGACACCGTGGGCGGGGGGACGTCCTCGTCCGGGGCCTCCCCAGAGCCCACGTGGCTCAGGTCCTGGGGGGAGAGGAGATATACCTCACACTGACTGGGACGGATCACAGTGCTCCTGAGATATTTTAATAATGTTGTCGTTTTCTGAAGGATTATTTGGTTCATTTGAATATTTCGGCCAGCCGTACAAAAACATACGCACCAAAAAGCTTTTATACTAAACGGTGATATAGGAAAATCTATTTAGAAAGCTTTTATACTAAGTGGATTTAAATACAACCCCTACAGAAAAACTGAAACCTTATGGATCAGAATTAATAGTGGCCTATAAAACAGCTGGTGCTTGCAGAAGATAACGCTGTTTCACCTCTGCATAGGCTTCCATGTCCTCCAGGAACTGCCCCAACAAGGTGGTGGAGAAGGCGAGGTCTGCAACCCAGAACTGCTCCAAACTCTGCAGCCAGCCTACGGCACAGACACAAGTAAAAGGGTTATCTTCTACTACATCAAGTAAAAAGTACTAAGTTAATGGTAACCATTAATGGTTCCAAGATCGGGGTGCCATAAAAACATATTGGACAATACCAACGGACCTGAGACGTTTGTGGTGAGCGACTGCTTCTGTGTGTGGTCGATGTGCCAGCCTACCAGGATATCAACCGTGTCCTGAAGAGGATGGAGTCACCGTTAGTCCATACATTGAGGGGATGTGTTACACTGGATAGCATCTAAATGAAACATCTAACGATTCTGAATGCTTTGGGGGTATCGCAGGTTGGCACCCGGTTAATTCATTTGTGGGGGAGTTTGAGCACGGCGCAAAATATAAGACTACGCTAGATTAAAAAGCAAGTAGAATCAACCAAAGGAAACGCCCCTCGTGCTAACAGGAGTGATGAGGCTGCGTCTCATCACTCCTGTTAGCAGCTGTAACATCAGTCATAATGTTACACACCCAAGGAACCTCAAACTCTAGAGGAACAATTGTGCTTCGGCTGTAACTGATGAATGTCAGGTGTCGGTCTTAAGGCTCCTCACTCTGGACATTGTTATCCTACGTGTTGTGGTGGCTGCTCAAAGACGTTGCATTTCCAAGGGAGTCTAGCTGCAATCTCATCAATAACTTTGCAATTTTCCCCACATTTAATAAACCAGGGATGCCAACGTGCATGTGGGCGCTCAGATCCCCAGAGGACAGAGCTCACTGCAGGCTACTCACCCTGAAGTTGGTACTGAAGACGTGTGGGTAGGCACGGGCCACCTGCAGAATGCACTTGACACTCTGACACAGCAGCTCTGGTGTGTCCAGGTTCTCCAGGATGGACTGCAGACTGCTCATCACAAGCTGAAACAGGCACCCAGATAATCAGCCAGTGAGTGTGAACGACAGACCTGAATGAGCAGGTTCTAACAAATGACACTAATGGAACCCACAGCGGCTTTAAAGACGATAGGCCAACGTCGTCCTACCTGCATGACCTGGGTGAAGGCCTTCCTCTCCCCGGCCGCCTCCAGGCCCCGCTGCATGGCGATCAGGTACAGCAGCTTCACCTCGTCCCGGCTGGAGCCGCTGAACTTCAGGAAGAGCCACTTGAAGATGCGCTCGGCCTCGTAGCTGATGGCTCCACACAGGAGGCCCAGGCAGGCCGCGGCCTCCTGCCTCATCTCCCACAGCAGCTTGCTGCTGCAGAGACGGGATGGGGAACAATATGGGCTACCACTTTAACGAGGGTCCGTGTCCCCTGAATGGGAGACGCAACATTGGATCATGACAGAGCTGTTCAGACGATAGGAGCCCGCCCACAACACACCAGAATTGATTTGTTAACATTTGTTTCTTTCAATATGCAACTGAAGAATTATCAATTTAATGAACGTCAAGTCTAGATGACGGAAAGTACCAAGGGAAAGAAGTAAGAACTTGTTCCAGTGAAATCCAGTGATAAAGTAAGCCTAGCATTCAATTAACCCAGCTGCACGCATCTGAGGATCTTTCACCAAACATTACGTCATAGGGCCTTTAGTTTCAGTATCCACTTCCATTTCACACGGCTAGCGGTGTGCGATATCGATACGGTGAAAATACAATCACAGCTCATTGCGAATCACAGTAACACGATACTGCTCATCCTCTACACATTCGTATAGTTCAAGATGTGAAACAGTCATATTGAACACCCCTAGCCTAGAGCTTTGACCCAAACACAAATGGTATTCGAATGTTTTTATCTTGGGTTCCATGGATGTTAATAGTACCATCTCTTACCTTTCATTCAACACTTCATTCAGGGTACTCAAGGTGGTTTCCATCTGTTTCACCAGGGCCTGTCATGATTAGGTATTAAAAGAGAACTGCGTAATCAACAAACATTGTATTCCAATCCAGTAAGTACACCTATCAATAAACCCATTTCTTATTAAAAAAGCAAGAAATCCATCTCATCAGGAGACATCATGGTATTCCAATTATTGTACGTCGTTTTTTATTTAATGTCTGCGTCCGAGTGAGGGTTAAGCTTCCCGGACACCTATAGCATAACGCTAAGGTGTGTGGCGAATTTTGTACTCAACATTCATCATTATAAAAAAGTATTTAAAAAAAACCAGTATCAAAGTTCTGAATTGCAACCATGTGGATAACACGCCCTCTTTCCTAAGACTCTCAACCCAAAACAGATTTTTTTTAACTGGCTCTTTAAAAAAGGCACTGAGTCATGTAAAATGGATAAGGGGAGATTTAACCATCAAGTTGATTTACCACAGACGAGGTGGCTGAACTCACCCCTTTGTTCTCACTGTGGCTGATGAACTCCTTCAGTTGTTTGAGGGTTAGCAGCCTGCGCTCCCGGTCATCCTCACGGGAAACGCGGCGCAGCAGGTTGGCCAGTCGCGACTCCTCTGTGTGAGGCATGCCTCGGTCTGCGGGGACACAGACACAGGAAGACATTTAGTGGCACTAGTTGAGACTGTTACCACGGTTTGATAACAGAGACCGCCGTTGCCTTTAAGCTAAAGCGCCTGGACTGAATCTAAAAGGAAAGGGCTGAAAACAAAGACCATAGAGGTTTAAAAAACAGACCTGGCCTGACAATGAAAAGACCAACATGCCAGTGTTTTGATATTCCAGTGAGCAGTGTTGAGTCAATTAGTGACTAAAAGAAAAAAGCACTCTGAAGGAGCCCCAGCTTTCAGCGGCGGGGAGGGGAGGGGCACCAGGCCACCATGCACGGAGCAGTAAGTGGTAGTAAGCAGTAGTTAATAAGTGGCAATAAATAAAAAAACATAATGCTCGTGGGGACATGGTTTTGTGGTCGGATAAGAATAACATGTAACATTTGGACAAGTGTGCTATGTGTTGTGTAATCCTAACACTGCCCACACCTTAATAACACCCTCCCTTTGGGGATACTCTTCCTCACCAAGGATGGGCGTCTGTTCAGAATGGATACATCTACATAGGGCTGGGCGATACATCGCTATTTGAAACATATCGATATTCTTTTAAACGAGATATGAAACGAGATGCTATCGTTAACATCGATATAGGTTGAAAGTACAGCATATTTTATCCAACAACAGCAGTTTCAAACCGCGACTGCTGCCTGCTATTTCGTAACTCTAGTTACGAGTTGGAGTGCGGCAACGGCAACTATGTTATTGCGTCAACAAATATCTATAATCATCTTATATCGATATTCTGCTTGAAGATATCGAGATATGACTTTTGGTTGATAACGCCCAGCCCTACATCTTTATACACAGGCTCTAGCGTGCTTTAGTCCCCAGAAAGAAATTAGGCTGGCTAGACACTTGGTCCTTTTAATTGCTTCATAGTTTCTGATTTAATAATCATGGTTTGATAGATTAGAGTCACGAGAACGTCAAAACTCCTCGTTCTATTTGGTTGACTACAGCCCTAGCCCCATCCTATATTGGCTAGGGATGCACCGACACCAGTACCCTGACCCGATACTGTGCCACCCAAAATCACTTAAGCAACGGGATGTTGAAGTCAAATTACAAGTTTTCTTTTTTACACGGTTAATTTGTCCTATGGGATCATCAACATAGTAATCAATGCCGTTTACTTTACCGTTACTGAAATAAGTCCCCAGTTTAGAGAGGACAGGGGCACTGACGGCGCGGAACAGATAAAAGCATCATGCTACGGTGTGTGGATGGTAAAGCCTTGTCTGAGCATCGATTTATTTAATACCAGTGCCACCTATAGCATATCGCTATGGTACATGGCGCTTTGACTCACTCACTAAAACGCTCATACACAACGACGGTACTGTAGAAATAACACAAAGCTGCTGTAGGCCGTAACCATGGCAATAATGGGGCGGGATTTTTTAACTAACGTTATTATTAAGTACTCATATCGGTACTTGTATTTGTACTTAAGTGGGATCGGTGCATCCCTAATAATTGCAAAGTCCAATGGCCAGTTTGAAGGCTGTCCACAAAAGCCTGAGCCATTAAAAATATATACATACACATGAAAAAACATAACTAAACAGTTATAATAAAATAAGAAATCAGTTATTCAACACCTCAATATATTCATACATGTCAGTTAAAAGCACATTACCCTGTGATTTCCTCATGTCCTTGGAAGTTAAAGCACGGTTTCCATGCTGAAAAGGAGTCAAATCCGCGTTCACGTCATTGAGCCTCAACTCTTGCCCCATCGGCTTCCAACCAAATGTAGTATCACAGCCACCTCCACCAGCTTCATGTTCACCTGGAAGAGGACAAGGGACGCATTAGGATAACACTGGCTCAGGTTATTGGGTTCATTCCTCACCGTTCAAAACCGAGAGGGAATAAGGACGATCATATTGGTTCAATATTGAAATAAAGATCAGTTTAAATCACTTAAATAACATCTACTGTCCGTCCAACCAGTTGTGTTTGCTAGACATGCATCTCACCAGATTCTACCAGGGTAAATACATTTAAAGCACCAAAAAAAGAAAGCAATAAACTAATTTATGCAAAATGATGCCCCAATTCTAAAATGCTGTTAAGGGCTTGTACATCGCATCACAATGTCTGACGGCCATTAGGGGACAAAGTATCATAGGTTTTGTTAGGTATATCAGTAATGGTGTTGTTTTTTAGTAGTTAATCTTGAAAGGATTGGTCATTATGGGGATATTTGGGGTTTTGTGAGACATGGCAAAACAAAGCATAGGTTTCAGTCTATTCACATCGTTGATATGGGATTTTACAGTACTACAAATCTATTGACTTCATCAATGCCAATAGAGGGGAGAAACACACATTTAACACGCATGCATGACATTTCCTATCATTGTAAGGACTGTTTTGCTCACCCTCCCGATCAAGTGAATCGGTGGCTGCGTAGGCATTGCTGTGTAGCAACTGCAAAGAGTCGGGGCTGTCAGAGGGCACCACGTTGTACAGGGCTGCTGGGCCAATGTCTTGAGAAGCACTGTTTTTCACAACCTCCTGACTGGCTGAGGCGCTGTCAAGTCTTAAAAGTAGAGACATGCATGTATATTGACATGGGTAAACACCAGCCCAAATGTGAGATTAGGCTAAAGCCTTATAGTAGATACACCAACACCAAACGTGTGAGGAAGAGAATGTGGTAGTAGCCTATGTGGCCTCTATATCCATGGCATGTGGGTTTGCGAGCATAAGAGCACCTGTGCGACTGAATGACTACTGTCATGACTACATAGGAAGCGGTGCAAACTGTACACTTTTCACACGACAATGTGCAAAATCAGAACGTAGCTTCGGAAGTAAGTGTGTGTGGTTGGAGGGAAAGGGTGGCTTCAAAAGTTGATAGCCTGTTAGCTAAAATCACAAACGGAAGTGATTACAAAATTGTGAATAAACGACAACAACGGGTCGGGTTTAACATTTTGTCTCGATGAGTGTGTGTGGTCTTTTTCCACAAAATGGTTAATTACAATTAAAACTCTATTATGAAATGCCTTGGTGTGTGGCTACCTCGCATAAAATGGCTAGTAGTTACACTGCTAGTTATATCAGCTAGCTACTCTCTGGCTATTAGCTAAATGCAGACTGCCTTCCCGATAGCTCGCCATGGGAACAACGGCTAGTTTAAACACGTTTTCATTTAAAACTGAAACTATGATCGATATGATCAATACAGGAGGGGACGTGACATCGAGAGGCAGCTGGGTTGACAAAGAGGGTGCATGTAAACGACCAGCCCTGACTAAAAATCCTGCTCACATATCTGATGTCTGACTCGTGTAGACCCACGATTGTTAAATATTAATACTGCGTGAGGGTGGTTATGATATTGGAAGATGAAACGGTCGTGTTCACTCTGGTAGACATGCATGCTAAACGATGCTAGCTAAATGAAGCTATGGGACGTTAGGCCGATCGAATCCCCGTTCTATTTTAAACAGACTCGCCGATGGCGCAATACCAACCTGGGCTGCCAATCATTCCAATTTCGGTGCAGTTTGTGGGCGCTGCTAAGCCGAGACCCAGGGGCTTTACGGCTCATTACCTTAGAGAGAACTGCATGACCCGCTGTCAGCGGTAACTCGGTACTTCTTGGAGCTTAATTCCAATAGACGTGAACTTAACGTTTATGAATACGCATGAATATAAAGTAATGTTTTGTATGGAGTCGGCCTTTTCCCCCTTTCTCTTACACCCACTCATTCTTCTTTTTTTTAGGGTAGTTTACAACGTGGTTTTTATAACAGCGCCCTCTCTGTTGGGTATGGCTATGGCTGAGGATGTATTTTTAATTTAACAACGTATCTTGCTGGTACTGACGCTTACACTTACACACACATACACGCTCGCTCGCACGCACACACACACACACACACACACACACACACACACACACACACACACACACACACACGCACGCACACACAAACACGTACACACACACACAAACACACACACACACAAAAAATGGAAAGATCTGTGCCAATTTTATTGAGTTTTCCAACCCTGCTTGTGTTCAGAAGAGTGTGCCCACTATCCCTTAAACGTATTGATACATAACCTAACACAAAATAAAATGGACAGTTAAAAAAAAAATATATAAGATAAGGCCACTGTCAACGTACCTGCAACTGGATAAGTTATCTGGTATCTGGTAACTGTGAAGGTACTGTTTCTTCTGTTCACTGGAGCAGTTTATGTCCTTTAAGACCATTCATGCCTGTAATAATAGAAAGCAGATCTGGTAATTATAGGTATGAACTTGTGACCCTGACAATCCAAAATAGGACCTCAGTCAAGTTCTGGTTTGATACAAGGCCCCTGTAGCCCCCCTGTGTAGTCCAGAGAGCTCCAAAAGAACAGATGGACTGGTAAAAGGCCTTCGACTAAAACCTCTGTGTTTCTAAATGCATTTCAAGATTTAGGTAGATATGTCTGCATCTTGAGCTGGGCGGGGCCACTTCAGGACAGTGACGGTGACATCAGCCTCCCTGTGTGCTACTTGCCAAATCGAAACAGAGATCAACTTGGGTTATAAGGGGAGCCTTTGGCGTGAGATGTAGAGTGACACATGCTTGCTTAGTTTGTTTGAACACCAAACACTGCTGCCTTCTGAATCTTGAGGTTTAGCAGCAGTGCACTTTGGTAGTCCGGCCAGTAAAGCACTGTAGTAGTCCAGCCACGAATGACGGCGCCTGAACCATGAATGGACTCCTCGGTCAGGTATCAAGTCAAGCAGGCTCTGTTGGCTGGATGGCCTTATATGTTGACCTCATATGTTGGAGCTCTGTCTTAGACAGGTACAGCTGAGGGGACAGGACTTCACCCAAACAGAGTTGTCTGAGGGGTATTGCAATACATTCAGAGAAGGAGAAGACTTTTGGCGCCAGTGACAGATCCCATTGAGGAAGTATATAGCACCAAAAGGAGAATGACCTTTATGTCAAATCAGTTTCCCCCTCATCCCTCAAAGACACCATGTAGGACTATCTTATAGATTCTAACTACCTGTACTGTACTCCCAGTGATACCAAGACCAGAAAGAGTTGACAGTAGGCTCGGTCGGCTCACAGTATCAAAGGTCATGATAAGTCAAGCGGAACAGGAACTGATAACTCAGTCGTTCCTGTCGGGTCGTTAAAGTGGTTAAGGCGGAGAAAAAGTTTAAGAAAGACATTTATATTTATGTTAAGTTCCTTATCAGTAAAAGGTCTTAGCGGTGGCGTCTTAGCTGCCGCAAGGTTAAGAGAAAGGTTGCCCTGAGGTTTGCCCATGGAGTTACCCAAGCTGTCAGAGGCGGTCATGAGGTTAGGACAGAGTAGAGTGCAGCGATAGCGGCAATATTTACAGACAGTTCAAACTGCTGCTGGGGGAAGGGTTGAGGACTGAGCTGGGGGAGGGCTGCCACAGGGTTCAAAGGAGAGCCAACAAGGAGAGCCTTGAGAGGAGGGTTACTGAGATGGAAGTCAAGAAGTTAACAGATGTTTGTAGGGTCGATTGGTACAGTTATATGTACAAAAGAGGGCCAGTGGGTTTGCCTGGGTGCAGAAAGCTTTCAGGACAAATAAGGCTAAGGGGGTTAGGTAATCACCAACCTGTCCAACAGGATGTTGAAGTCATCCGTGATCACCAGGAGAATGCCGTCCTCTGGCCTGGATGACAGCTGCTTGTGAACTATGTTCAACAGGGAGCAGAGAAGGGTGAATTAACAGGATCGAACACTGACCAAACCTTGGTCACAGAGCAATGGTCCCACTCACTTTGAGATACGGCAGCGATCACTGCTTCATACGCACATAGATAATAAATTGCGGCCTATGACATCAACTCTGTTTCTAATTTGTGGGAAAGATGCACGATCTACCTCATCAGTCCAGGATTTTCAGTCTACATTGGTCTGATACGGAAAAACTATGTCAGGGCCCAACCAAGCTAATTTCTTTGCAATAACATAGTTGATGTTGCAGGCTTCGACTATTTCGCAACAGGTGTATGAAGCAGTACTCTCCTTCTGTTTGAAAATAGCCGAGCATTAAGGTTCCCCTTTAAATTGTTTTTAGTGCAATTCCTAGGATACATTTGGAGAGTACTGATACTATATGCCCAGGAGACAGATGCAACATGGTCAGAATTTGCTGATTGTGAGTAATGACAGAGCTGTCCAGTTCCTCCGCAAAGCTGTCCAGACGGCTGGTGGGCGACAGTCACAACAACGTTAAAGTCATTGTATGGTATTCAAATACTGATTGAATATTATTGCAGAGGGAGCAGAGCGGAATGAATCTTTAGGCTTAAGAGATAAGCCATCCTGGGCCCCTCCCTGTCCAGCTTGACAAGAGGTGTGAGGGAAATAGACGAGAGTGGCTCTACTTAAAATTGTTATAAACATGAATGACACCAGGCCATTGGATTGAAGAGCATTTATCCCTTTTCTGTGGGTGTATGGGTGTTGGTATGATTGGCGAATTGGTCACTATGATACTGTTTATAAATGGTTGCCAAGGAGCCCCCCAGCCAGGAATCAATAGTGTTTACTTGGAATGTAGTCACTCCAGAGTTACTCGTCTGAAATGTTATTTCCAGGAGTTTTGAAATGTGAAGAGGGCATGACATAACCATAAAAGGTCCAACCCTATGATTTCAGTGTTGGAGAAGCCTATAAACAATGACATAATCTGCAGCTTGTGTAAACTTTGAAGTGACTGGAAAAGTGCAGGAAATTTGTAATGGGGAAAAACAGGGAAGAGAGAATCATCTTGAGGAACACACGTAAAGTTTAATTGATGGAAAATAAACTTTTTTTCATTGATTTTTATTTCAAGTAGTAATGATAGTAACACGTTTAAAACCAAACATGGATATATTTTTTTGGCAATGTCTGGACAACAAATCCATGTTCCATTTGATTTTCCTTCTTAACTTGTGCTGGCAGTGATTGAATTTATCCATCTCAGTTGCTTTACTCTGTTGCATCTGATGAACGATGGGAAGGAGATGCTCGTGACTGAACATCGTTTGGTGGGAGGGCTTAGGGCAGTGGGACACTTTCTTTCTGCAGTGAGTGTGTGCGTGTGTTTGTGTGTGTGTGTGTGTGTTTGTGTATGTGTGTGTGTGTGTGTGTGTGTGTGTGTGTGTGTGTGTGTGTGTGTGTGTGTGTGTGTGTGTGTCTGTCCGTCTGTGTGTGCTTAAGTGAATGCACTTGCATTTGTTTGTGTTAAGTGAGACAGAAAATGTGTGTTTGTGTGTGTGTGTGTGTCTGTGTTTGTGTGTGTGTGTGTGTGTGTGTGTGTGTGTGTGTGTGTGTGTGTGTGTGTGTGTGTGTGTGTGTGCGTAATTTTTGAGTGTTTACAGGCATGTTTATGCGTAAAGTGAGAGAGCTAGAGAGATAAAGAGAGGGAATCTGTGTGTGTGTGTGTGTGTGTGTGTGTGTGTGTGTGTGTGTGTGTGTGTGTGTGTGTGTGTGTGTGTGTGTGTGTGTGTGTGTGTGTGTGTGTGTGTGTGTGTGTGTGTGTGTGTGTGTGTGTGTGTGTGTGTGCGTGTGCATGTGTGTGTGTATGTGTGTCTATCTTTGTACATGCATGTATATATGTTATGTGAAAGACGTATGAGTCAATAAGTGGAGAGAGAGAAAGCTGAGGTCCTCCCCAAAGAGTCTGTGATAGAGGACTCAAGTTGACTCTGTTCATTAAAAGCCAGCAAGAAGAGACAAGAGAATGGGAAGAAGAAGCAGGAGAATGAGAAAAGAAAATACGCTGGGAACAGCATCTCATATATAGTTACTTCTTGTCAATCAATATCATTATCAGTCTGCAGGCATTTATTGATTTCTATAGAGAATGTCAACATGCATTCCAATAACAATGGTAGACAGAACTTCATCACAGTATGTTACTATGGGCCCAAGGCATCAGTTTTAATTATATAATTAGAGGGTTTAAGACATGAAGAATTTTAAGGCCAAGTTAAGGAAGGAGATAACGAAGCGGTATAGCTCAGATCTGTTTTCACAGCTGGACCCACAAGGAAGATCTTATTTGGCTTCTTCTTAGTAATTGGTAGTTAACCTCCCAGTAACATCAAGCTTCCTGAACAATAATGGCAAAGTGGGATCGGTGAAAGAGGATGACTTTGTCTTTGTGTGGGAAGCAGACATGTGGTGGTTTGGGTAAAATATGCAAAGCTGCAAATGGATACATTTAGGATGGAACAAATTTAAGATGCCATCATTCAATGACTGGATTCAATACCACAAGAAAAGTTATAGCGTAGCAATTATCACAAACATGGACATTTGATCAGATCATTCACAAAATGTATTGACAGCAACACTTTTGCTAAAGCAGCAAAACAAATATCACAAGTGTTCTGACACATTCTGCTCAGCCTAAGGATAATCAAAATATGTGTGTGTTTATCCATTGAGAGTTTGTTGATGATTAAATTATTCCTAGATATGTGATGTGCACAGAGGCATCATTGTAATGAAGACATCCCCTATGTTCAACTTAGTCTCCTAAATAATTATAATTAAGACATTCACAGATTCAATCATGCAGCAAACAGAGTTTGATGCAACTCCTCCACACACACACACACACACACGCACACGCACACGCACACGCACACGCACACACACACACACACACACACACACACACACACACACACACACACACACACACACACACACACACACACACATTTTACAGCAGCATATACACTATACATATGCATGCCTTTTACGAATGGTTTAGAGACACAAGAGACTGGGGCTGTTTAAACGAAAGCACATCCTCCCATTCATTCTCAGGAGAAGCTAAAGAGGCTAGCATTAACCCTGGTACTTAGAGAGGTCATCTGTGCCGGGGTCATTCCAGCAGTTCAGAGGTTGTATCCCATCAGGTTCACTTTGCTTTGATGATGGACTAGAATGTCCCCCCTGTAGATAACTAAGATTATAGGTCACTCAGCACCAAAATAACTGACCTGCTGACCTGGAGCTTAGAGAAGGGAGCAAATAAAAGTAGGGAAAACTATTTGAATGAAACATGCAGGTCATTTTACACGTACACCCACAACTGCTTTACTGTCGTACATAGGGTAAGAACTACTTTGTTTGTTATCGAATGCATTGTTTTTTACCGGATATTACTGATTTGCTTAATGCATACATTTTCTTGAGATAAAAATGGGTTTAGGCTGGCTTTGGGAGGCAATGGGAAAGTACCATATGCAGAATGATGCATCCACATATCGTCAAAGCAATTATGTTCAATGAAAGTGAGTGGCTTACACTTCATGACAGTTTTTCATTCTGTTGTTTGAGATTGAGGCCATTCAAAATGGTACTGCGGTTTAACAATAGAATAATACTCCAAATCTGGGCCAAATCATTCATGCTGGATAAAATATCTAATACTGTTCTTCGTTTTTCGAAGCATTTCTTACATATGCAATAAAAGAGAGTTTATTTTGTAGACAAGAGTTCCCTGCTTTGGTGGAGTAGCTCCAAAGGGAGGGGGCTTGACAGAAAAGTGACTCAGGGCTCGACTCCAACCCCTCCATTACCCCACTCTGCATCCGTACCTCTCTCTCATCACTTGTCTTTACACTGAAGCTTTCTGCTCTCGGGGAGCAACAACTCAAATATGCTCTGGTGGGAATTGTTTTTGCTCCTGGTCCTCGGAGTTGTCCGGGTCAGGAATCTGCCCAGCACAGACATGAGGATCATGCATGGTGAGGTGTCCTTTCCTTCTTAACACATCTTAGCCTCTCCGAGGTAGAGAATGGAAGGGTAGGCCTACAGCTAGACTTTATTTATTTATTATTTACTAATAATTCTTTACAACTGCCAGCTAGTGAGTCATAGTGATTTTAAAATTGAAAATCTACTTTAATCTATTTAAAATGTACTAAACTGATCATAACATAATCATATTGTACTCAATACGATGCGACTGTAAGACAACATATGATAATATCTCTTAATTGCCAAAATTACATCTTTACTTCATCCACCTTCCTCTCGCTCCTTGCCACCTCTTGCTAACTTCCAAAGCTAATCTCGCTAATCTCCAAACCTCAGCCCTGCCATTACAGCTGTCAGACCCAGCCCCCCAGGTTCTCTGTCCACTCTTCTGGACAAAGTTTGGGAGCAACTGCTATCGTTACTTCCCCCTTAATAAAACCTGGGCTGAAGCAGACTTCTACTGCGCAGAGTTCTCCAACGGTCTCAAATCAGCCAAGCTCACTTCCATCCATAGGTAAGACACACCATAATTATGCATTTCACCATAGGGAAGACACACAGAATCTACACATTTTACCAAAGGTAAAAGACACAGATACTACACATTTCAAACTAAGAGACAATGAAACTATCGGGTTCACCATAGAGAAGACCCTCCGTAACTACGTATCTTATTTTAACATGGATCCCTTTCAAGTTACAACCATATATTTCATTATATAGACATTTCTCTGAGCAGCCATGAGTGCCTTTGCATGAGAAACAATGCACACCTGTTTTGTCGAGGGTGGGTTTACAAACAGCTGTGCACGGGGAGAGATGTGCTGTGGCCAGAGATACAATTACCTGGGCTTACTGTTGACTTCGTAGCAGAGTGCCTTCTACTTTCTGAACTTATCTGTTATTTATTTGACTGATTTCCCATTTAATTTCTTAGACACTGTCTCGCACTCTCCCTTCTAGCTGGGAGGAGAATGTGTTTGTGTATGACCTGGTGAACAGCCAGATCCTGGGAATCCCCACGGATATCTGGATAGGACTGCATGACCGGAGACTGGTAATGTACACATGTGCTCACACACACACACATACAAACACACAAGAACCAATTCTGAATAAATAGATGGAATAATTGAAATGGGATCTAATGTAATTTCGAAATACAACTTGACGTTGATGCCTGTCTCCCCAAGGAGGGCACTCCTGAGTGGACCGACGGCTCTGTCTATCAGTACAGCTACTGGGATGGCAACCAGCCGGATGATGGCATCCACCGCATCCCACAAGAAGAGGACTGTGTGGAAATGTGGTTTCGTCAGAGCAGTGGTGAGAACACATTGGAAAAGAATGGCACGCATGCAAAATACACACCCAAAAAGTAATGACTCAATTGCACAATCCTAAAAATTAATTTATTTTAATCAAAAAAATGGTATATTTCAACCCCATTATGCATTATGAATGAAAAGGGGGTTAGAAAAAAATCCCCATTAATTATTCCTAGCAACAGCCCTGTTTAGATGTATTTATTAAATAATACATTAATCCTGGCGGTTTCACTTTTAGGGCTTTAACTCTACTATGGGAGGCTAGAGAGGGTTCCTACTGTCCATTGAATGGAAACGGCCTGTATTAATATTACTAGTTAGCGCAGAGTCAATGGCTAAAAGGAAACGCCCATACTGGCTGTCCAGCAGAATCATTGCTCAATTGATAATCATGGTCCAAAAATGAATGGGACTATTGTCGTATAATTGATTAGACATGATGTATCTGATTAAAAACATATTTGATCATGTGTGTGTGTGTGTGTGTGTGTGTGTGTGTGTGTGTGTGTGTGTGTGTGTGTGTGTGTGTGTGTGTGTGTGTGCGCGTGTGTGTGTGTGTGTGTGTGTGTGTGTGTGTGTGTGTGTGTGTGTGTGTGTGTGTGTGTGTATGTGTGTGTGTGTGTGTGTGTGTGTGTGTGTGTGTGTGTGTGTGTGTGTGTGTGTTTGTGTGTGTGTCTGTGTGTGTGTTTGTATGTCGCTGAGAGTTTGTGTGTGTGTGTGGGTGCGTGTGTGTGTGTGGGAGAGTTTGTTTGTGTGTGTGTGTGTGTATATATGTGTGTTTGTGTGTGTGTGTGTGTGTGTGTGTGTGTGTGTGTGTGTGTGTGTGTGTGTGTGTGTGTGTGTGTTTTACAGCACTGAGGTCATGGAATGACAACAGCTGTGAGAAGGCCTTTTCTTTTGTTTGCAAGATCCCCACCCTAGAGTACTAGCTCCTCCATTGGTCTCTCTCGGCAGAGGCTCTGTGGTCACCACCTCACTGTTCTTATTTTTAGTACACCATCAAACCTGTTAGTGACCTTTTGTGATTGTTAATATAAAAGTATAGTTCATACCTCTGTATTTCTCTTCTTGTAATCATTCTGTTGGCACCTTTGCATCAAATCAGTAGTTAGGCTCATCAAGGTGATGTGTTAAACAATATATGGAATATTTTGTAACAAGTCTTCACTGAAAAGGCGACTTGTTCACACATTCATTCATTCTTTCTTGAAGGGGTGATATCATGCCACCATGAGTGAGTGTACTTAGCTGTTACAAGCTGTTGGAAATTCTGCGTTTTCCTGTGTAAAGAAGTGGGATTCTCCACCTAGATGTATACTTGGTTGATCATTTTACCAGCCTACCCAGTGGTTTTAGCAAATGTTGCTTAGCTATCCATCATATATCGAGGTGGACACTCCCACAGAAAAAGGCTGATTTTCAAACGGCTTATAATGAATAATCAAACTCGCACCTTGTGGCATTATATTAAACCTCTAATAACAATAACTAGCTATGTTGCATAATATTTACCTTCACCCTTTTAAAAAATAGAAACTGTGTTATAGCCTTAAGAGGGATCTACCATCCCTCTAAAATTACATCTCCAGAGATGCCTGTTTTAATAGTCCTTTTATTGCTGAGATATAGGACTTCAGCCATGACCCCTGGTCAACAGGTCTGGGAAAGCTCTTCTGACATCTATCAAACGAACATGATGCCCTACAAGCTGAGGACTTTAAACACTGTATTTTGGTTTGTTCTATTACCAAGTCAATAATTCCAGCTTGTCAATTGCTGTGGTTGGCCAAGTGAGGCTTCAAAGGCCTTTGGAAATCAAAATTGGATAGAATTGGTACCCTTCTTTTGCATTGGACATGAATCAGTGTTTCTAATGATTTTCTACAATGATTTTGTAAACTACATACAATAAAAAGCTATTTTCCAGGAGTTATTCTATATTGGCTGGTTTATATCTTTACAGTTTCAGAGTACAACACAAAAAAGAATTGGGTGAGTTTTTTATTTTGTATCTTACCACAGTATTATTGCGAAACATACTAATATCAAGCAATGATATAACTTATAACCTGTTGACATGTCATTTGAGGCTTTGACGCCTATGAATGATTTGTGTGCGACCAAACGAGGATTTGCATAATTGTGTACATTGGAACAATATTGTAACAATGATTGACTGAACAATGAAGACTGAAAACACAGACACTATTGGGTCTTGAAACGGCGCAGCGATTGGACAGAGTGAACGTACATTCATATTGACGGATTCTATTAATTCAAGTGAAATAAAGGTGTTTGCATACATTGTATGTGCAGTTAAAGAATACTCTCTGCGCTATACACAATCTAGCAAGATGACTACATTAAGAAATAGACACAGATACTACAACAAGTACACATGTATTTAGACATATTGTTGAATATACCGTATATTGACAATGACAAGACAGATATAGACTTAGAGCAGAGACAAAATTACAGCAAAATGTTGAAGGAAATTACTCTCACATTTTCGACAAAAACATGTATATATTTTCATTTTATAAAAATGTTTTGTTACAAAATAAGTATATCTTCTTCTATTGAAGGAAATCACATGTAAATCCTTAACAATAATTCCTGTTTCTTCTTCCCTGAAATCTTCTTATGCCAACTTACCTTGCACGCTAACTCAAGTATATACAGCGGTAGATGTTAACTTTAATGTTGGCAATATCAATGTCAGCTGTACTAACAATCAGTGAAACATTTGAATATGAATTGGACAGTTCATATGATAGTTTAACTGTGATGAGTTGCATGACTCACACTGGGACAAAACACCAAAGCACTCGGGAAGGCTAGACTATAGAGGCCAACGTTTTCACCCTCAAGGGTAGAAATATGAACAAGATTTGGATTTAGATCTTAGGTAGATCTTTGTTCTGTTATGCAGAACAAATATCAACAAATACGTTCATTATTTGCTCTTTGTTACGCAGACATCATACAACTATTCTGTAACAGCTATTTAAAGAGTACATATAAGTGTATTTATTGTACATTGGTTATCATGTCGATAGGAACTTGCTCATCTGTAGTTCACCACTCAGTGTTCACCGCAGAAACCTCAAAGAACCTTCCAGTGTGCCACACTGAAACCACGCAAAAATTCAAGCTTGTCAGTAATCAAGTGTTTGGGCAGCTGCCCCCCCCCCCCCCCCCCGCCCCTCTCCATCAGTGGACCTCCAGGGAGGCGGGGGAGACGCGGTCGCACTCGGCCCGGGAGCGCAGGCTGTGCCACTGCTCCACGGGGGTCCGCTGGGAGGTCAGCAGGCGGCGCCAGTGGGACGTCTCCGGGGGGCCGGTGGAGAACTGGCCGATCACGACGCGGCCCACGAAGTCATTGCTGCTCTTCATGTTGTGGCCGTACACTGGAGCAGGGAACAAGAGACAACGTGAAAGAGGGGGAAGTAGTGAGCATCAGGAGTCAAGGGGAGTAGCAACCTTCTTCCAATCAGAAGCATTGATTTGCCGTCCTACTTGAATTGATTAATACCATTTCATCAGCAAACACATCTCCTATAAAGAATGGATTACATTTGTACACGTAGAAATTGTAAATACATTTAGCTTCAGGAGATATTAACATAATAATAATAATAATAATACATTTAATTTAGAGGCGCCTTTCAAAACACCCAAGGTCACCTTACAGAGCATAAACAATACTTTTATATTGTTTTAATCAACTTAATCACAATGATGTAATCCTAACCCAGTGAGCATTGATGACCCTTCCTGCAAGTGAAACTCTCAAATAGACAAGGAGGAACAATCATTGGGAGGAAAACCTTCCCCAGCCCTCTGCCTGATCCGTCTGTCAGTGGGATGACGGCCAGGGATACGTTTGGTGTTGGGTGGAGGACCTCCTCCCCCCCACCCAAAACACCTGCTACCCTTACCAGTGAAGACGAGGCTGGCTTCCCTCAGGTCCTCTCGTGAGACGTGGAAGCTGAAGGACTCGTTGTAGAACGGGTCAATGGTCCCTCGCATGCAGCAAGTCTTCTTGGTCTTCACCAACTTCAACCCTGCGACCAACTGCACCTTCACAAAGGGATCTGGGAGGAGAGCCATACGTTTAATGTTTAAATACTATGTCTTGGTCAAGTCGGTCATCTCCATCCTACTGCTATAAAAATAGACACTATGTCCATGTTTTTAACCGTCCAAATAATATCTTTCATATCGGACAATCGATCAATCAGTATGTTTACAGGCAGAGGGAGAACCCTCTTCTAACCCCCCCTTCAGCCACTGGGGATACCGGGTTCCCGATCATTTGCAAAGTCTTCCGGTATTGGGTATGGGGGTCTCGGTGGGAGGGAGGAATAATTACATCCAATCAGCAAATGTTTAGACATTTATGTTACACCCATTCAGCTTACATGCAAATGAATAAACAAGATCATGTTTGGTCCAAAATAAAAGCAAGTGCCTGTTTACTCGCTGCCTGGTCTTGAATTGAAGTGTTTAGATGGTGCACATCGACAGCAGGATGGGACTGAAGACAGGCAATGACGCACCTGAGCGCTGGCACATGTCCGTCTGCAGCAGCTGCTTGGCCTTGACGACGTCCACGTTGAGCCTTCCTGCGCTCGGCAGGTAGGTCAGGGACAGCAGCAGCTCCCCTAGCTCCACCTCATTCTGCAACCACAGAACATGAGAAGGAGCCACTCACTCTCATGACTCTGTACGGAACTCTGATCGTTGTGTGGCCTTTGTTGAGCTCAAAACACAACATCAAAGTCACAATGTACTACTTCTCCAAAATGCAAGCATGTTGTTTTACTGAAATGCATGGCTTTGTCTTTCACAATGCTGTGTGTAGCTGTTGGGGCAATTCAATTAAATATTAGTTATCATTTGGACCGGGACAGTCACGGACGTCCGCTGGCTTTGTTTCTGATCGGGGTCCAATTTTCAAAAGTTTTCATTAGACCTTATAATGTGTAGAAACACAGGAGACCATTCACATTGTGTGTACCCCAATCCGAAAAGATTTGGGACTAGTGCTTTGTGGATCGCATGGCTCTTGTGAGAGGCTGATGAAACTTAATTTTTATCTTCTGTGGTATCGTTGTTTCGGTTTATTCATTTATTAATGATGTATTATTATTCAGAGATACAAGGGAAAGAAGTTTGCACTCACTTGGAGATTGTTCATGAGGCATCTCTCGAATACCGGTTGAATCCAGTCTATATTAATCGTAGGCTTCAATGATAATAATGGCTATATCTTTGATGAACACTGTTACCATGCCTCTGCCTGTATGGGTGTGGGAAGACCGTACCTGTGAGCTGGGGACCAGGGCCCTCCACCAATGCCCCCCCTTGACCAGGTCCACATCACTCAGAGGCAGCGCCACCTTCCCTATGACACAGTGTCGGGAGAACTTGTCAAAATCCACCACAGACAGCAACAGCGTTCTCCTCTGGGCTTCCAGGAAGGGCATGTCGAAGGTGAAACGCTCCTCAAACACTGGATTCTGGGTCTTCCTCTTCACCCCCGTCTGGCGAGAGTTTTTGTGGTCGGGCAACAGGCTCAGCTTGACGTAGGGGTTGGAGTGGACAGCGTCCTGCCGGGTGCCATCACCACTCAGTGGAGGGGTAAGGTCGCGGGCCTCGATGACCCGCACACCCAAGTGCCTGTTGATGAGGTCGTATCTGGTTGGGTGGAGCAGGAAAAAGCATAATCAGTCAAATATCTTAACTCAACATTTTAAAGTCGTTATTTGCTATTCTCCATTACAGTGGTTCTCAAATGGGGGTACGCGCACGCCTAGGGGTACTTTTTGTGCCGGTGTAGGGGTGTAGTGTACTGCCTCTGAAAATATCTTAGAGGCAGTACACTTGTAGAAAAGGTTTGAGAATCACTCCTCTATTACATACTGGAAAAATTATCGACCAAAAAATAAATATGATTGGGAGTCAATCTGAAATGCTTTCTGTGACTTATTCCAAACGACTTGATGGGGTTTTAATGATGATGCTTACTGTGTGCTGAAATGGAGCATGCCCAGCTGGTACCGTAGGAGGATCTCATCGTCTGTCAACAAGTCCACGTCGTCACAGCTGGCCTTGTCAGAGTAGAGGCAGGGCTCCAGTTTGTCGCAGTACTGGCTGGGAGGGCTCTGGGACCTGCGTGCGGGCTGGACCGCCTCCCTCCGAGGTCCTGCGGCCCAGAGCTCCATGGGTTTGACGCTCACCATCAGAGCGCTTGGCTTCTGGTTCTCTGGAAAATGGGAGGAAGACAGTCGAAGCTCGAATGAAGAAGGTGTGGGTTTAAATTATATTTTTGCCCGGTCAGGATTTACACGTGACTTGTGTGCAATAATCCATATTAAGCCCTATAAAAAGACAGAGTAAAGTCATAGGATTTAAGTATACATCTTTAGGAGGCAACTCATATTTGAGACATCAACTGCATGCTGGTTTCTGTGTGGGGGATACAAAGCAGAGTTGTGTGCGTCATGTAGGAAGGTATTTCAACAGGCTGGTTGTCTGTCTTGGTTCGATGCAGATTGAGGGTTTTTTGTGGGGAGTGAAAGATTTGGAACGAATTGATTAAATATGCAGAATAATCGATTTGTGGATATTCCGCACTGCGACTTCCGCTGCCCTTATATGCTCTATCCAGGCGCCCCGCCTCGCCCAAAGCATCAGGAGTATCTCTGGTCTGTGTGAACACGTCTGATGCGGCTTCTCTCCTGCTGTGGGTCACGTCTGTTCATGGGAAACTGGGGACCGTCTCAGGACCCGATTCTCCACGAGTGCATGTGTGAAAGGCCTATCAGGCACAGAACACTGGACATTCTCTGGATAATACCTGGAGGGGTAGTATGTGTGAAAGGCCTATTAGGCACAGAACACTGGACATTCTCTGGATTATACCTGGAGGGGTAGTATGTGTGAATGGAAATGTCAGAATCCAGCCCTCCAGAGTTTAGTCCTCTTCCTCTCGTCGGCCGCTGCTCCTCACTGCCCACATCAATGTGCTCGAGGTCGCCGGGCCGAGGAAAGTGCTTTCACATTCATCTCACCTGGTGGGCGGCCGGCCAGGTTTGATCAGAGCAGACAGCGCGTCAGTGACGGCCGGCGGCTCAGGTGGACCTTTAAGCGTCCGGAGAGAACACCCACTGCAGCTGGTGGTTCTCCCTCAGCCCTCGGGATCTTCCCACGCGGCGGGTGGACGCGACATTGTTAATAACATGTCCTCAACCATTAACTATGATGTCTCTTATATGCTTTGTGTTTATTGAGAAGGTCATGTGCGCTTGTTTCGACTTTTATTCCATCGTCACATTTGTTTGATACACAGGGTGCTCACCGGCAAGCTAGAGCTTCTTGGCTGTTCTTTGTCGCTGTCTATGTCATGAAGGCTACCTCGTCTAGACTTCGCTTCATGCTAGTGTCCCAGCGTTACGCTGGGATTAAGAGGGACCGGTTATTGGCCTTGTTCTAGAATCTAGTGCTTCTTCGTTGCTTTTTTAAGACGATTTAGCTGCTCTTTCCATTTTTAGGCCTTCCAGAGAGTGCCTCCTAACGCCTCTCGTTGGGAGCAGGTGCATGGGTGGCCTTGCTGCTTGTCTTGGTTGACGGCTTGGGGTTTCCTAGCTCCGCCCCCTGGTATAGTGGACGTTGGAGAAGCCTTGTTGCTATGGATCGCCTATTTTTAATGGATTCTATGAAATAGGGGTTGAGTCAGAGGTTACAGACTCACTCTTTTCTCCTGATCATCACTTTGCCTGTTCTTAGGAGAATTCAGAGTTTTTATTTAGCTTTTGCATTTATTACATCCTCTGCTTATTGAGTCTGATGTGCCCTGAGACTTAGGTCTTAGAGACGTGGGTCCAGCAAGAGTACCTTGATCGGGCTCTGCTCGCAGCTTCACCTTAGCTGGTGGGTTTTTCCCACCAGCTGTACCCTCCAACTGCTGAAAGTATAGCATGGATTTGGTCTGAATCTCCCGGTGACCCATCGTGGTCAGACCATTACTTAAGAACACTCCATGGGCATGTACACACATTGGTGATTGTATCTTCTTTGTTTGTACCTTGTAGTTCTTTTGTGATTGGAAGTCACTTTGTCTTTGTAAGAGATGCATAATTAGATCAAGTAAAAACGACCCTGTTTGACTCTACTAACCCAAGGCCCACTCACCAGAGAGCTGTTGGGTGGAGCTGAAGGTGGAGATGGACATCTCGGAGGGGGAGTCGGTCAGGGTGGGGTTGTTGTGCTTCGGGACCAGGCTGTCCATTGTATTTTCAAGTGTAAAGTCCATGTTGCACGGATTCGTTCTAGGGAAAACAGTGTATTTATTGTATGTATAATATGTGTCTGTCTGTCTGTCTGTCTGTCTGTCTGTCTGTCTGTCTGTCTGTCTGTCTGTCTGTCTGTCTGTCTGTCTGTCTGTCTGTCTGTCTGTCTGTCTGTCTGTCTGTCTGTCTGTCTGTCTGTCTGTCTGTCTGTCTGTCTGTCTGTCTGTCTCTCTCTCTCTCTCTCTCTCTCTCTCTCTCTCTCTCTCTCTCTCTCTCTCTCTCTCTCTCTCTCTCTCTCTCTCTCTCTCTCTCTCTCTCTCTCTCTCTCTCTCTCTCTCTCTCTCTCTCTCTCTCTCTCTCTCTCTCTCTCTCTGTCTCTCTCTCTCTCTCCCCCCCCCCCCCCCCCTCTCTCTCTCTCTCCCCCCCCCCCTCTCTCTCTCTCTCTCTCTCTCTCAGGGAGGTGAGACTCACAGCCAGGCGGGGGTCAGGGCGGGGAAGGGCCCCAGTATCTCCACCTCCTCGTCGCTGGAGGAGTAGCAGACCCTCTCCCAGCACCTCAGCAGACAGGAGTGACAGGCCCAGCGGCACCAGAGGCAGTCTGACAGCGTGGGCAGCACGCCCTGCGTCGGGAGGGAGGGAGGGACACACATGTTGCGCGTCGTATAAATGAAGCCGTGGCTCTTCGTGAGATGGTTAAAGTGGTACAGAATCACCAGCCATTCGGCTTGGTTCCATCGATGTATATTTATCAAAGCGTTACCGTTTTTCTCAGTCGCTTTGGTACATTTTTCTCAAGTGTATTTCTCAAAACAATTCGTACAAATAGCAAAAGACCATGGATAACCTGCAGAAGCCAGTCTCTTGCTAAAATTCCTTAGTTCATCTCTCAAAAGTAAATATCTGTGTCAATGAACATGTCAGTGCCATCACAATGACAAGTCATTGTGTCATTGTATATGGAAAAGACAGTCAAATTGCTTAGTCATGTTCTGGAGGGATGTTCTGATGTGGCTAAAGTTTTGAAGACAATTATTGTAAATTGTAAGTTACACCCAGTGTATGTGGGAGATTGATTGCAAGAGACTGGACAAGATTCACATTTACGCTTTGACTGTTTGTACTGTAATTTGTTGACACACCATGTCATTGCTAGAAATGTGAACAAAGGACAATCTCCTCAGGGTAAACTGTAAATTCATTGCTGTGGGAATTACTGTAAAGTGCAGTCTTCCTCACTCCTCTTCCTCTTCTTCTTCTCTGTGGCTGTCGTCCAATTCCTTGTCCTTCCATTGTCAGACAATGAAACATTGTGTTGTGCTCCAGCTATATATATACTTGCCAGTTCATGGTTCATGAGAGGCACCTGTGATCTATTTCAGTAAGCTGGTTGATCGTTGGTTGATCTAACACTTCACACATTTCCCTTCTTTAAAGAAAGTCGAGATTCACCTGGTAGCAATTTACCAATTCAGGACAGATTTAGAAAAGAAGTCTAATGGAAATGTATAGAAATATGCTTGACATATTATGACAACTTTTTCAACCGTTTTGCATGTACAGACTTATGCAATGAACTAATGGTTAAATGTTGTGGGCGTGAGATTGTTCAATAGAGACCCATTACAATACATTTTGATCAACATGACATAAGCAATTGATAATGTAGGAAAGAGCAGAGAATTATACATAATTATTTTCATGAATGTACCACAAAGCATGTGCAACTTGTTCCAAGAAATGAGAAACTTTTTTTTTGATGTGCACAAGTGACACAATGATTGAACAGGTAGTTTTGAGAATTTCAATTCTGATCTGAGAAATGTACCAAAGCGACTGAGAAATTTGAAATTTTCACAAATTAGAAAGAATAAATAAATAAATAAATAAATATATATATGTATGTGAGTGCCTTAATAACTAAACTATAATTTTGAAACACGTCATCAAAGTGGTTAATGCCAAAGCTTGATGGAGGTATTGTAATAAACTGAAAAGTATTTGCTGCTGGATTATGGACTGCAGTCAGAACATATTGAGCTAACCATTGACAGATCGGAAAAGCTGGTCAATTTGTTAAAAAACATGATCGTACCATAGTAAAGAGTGGACAATACATTTACGTTAACTGTTACGTTACCATCGCCATGTTCTATGGAAGAACATGGCGATAACCATGTTCTTCCATGCTTCGTAATTTAACTTTAAAAAAAGCACACACACACACAGACACACACTCACGGACGGTGCATGTATCCATGTTTTTGGACACGCTTGTAATGTCAAGCTTAAGCCCATAGCTCCTATAATGGTAGAGGTTAAACTTGTGCAATATTTTTATTGTTTGCTCTGTACCTCGTCGGGTTCCAACTGTCCTTTTTCACACAGGCGATGTGAAGCAGAGGATCATGGGAATGAAGAGGAGATGAGAGAAAATTGTTTAGCAGTTTTACCTAAAGCCCAGTTCAGACCAAAGATTCACCTTAACACACATCGCGTGATGCTGACCTACTGTCTTGACAAAAATTAATCCGCCCAGAATTTTAAAATACTTTTTTTTTGGGGGGGAGAGAGAGCTGTATTTTTGTCGAGGTGCCGCTGAACAAAACACCGAACCCTGACCAACTCCCGACGAGCTGGCTGTTGACTTGCTTGGTTGACTCAGCCGCATATGTGTGAACATATGTGTGCATGTATGTGTAATACTTGTATGGTTGACTCCGCCATGCATAAGAAAGTAAACACATGTATATGTAAGTCGCTTTGCAGAAGAGCGTCTGCCAATATAAGTGAACATTTAGTTGATAAACCTTAGAATGTACTTCTACGACTTGGGTTAAGTTGAACGTTTCTATCTGTCTGTCCCTGCATTGCACCAAGGGGACATAAAATAGGGACAACCTTTATGGTTTTTTTGTGTCATTATCCTCTAAATTTCTCTTCTCCACTCTCCTCAATCATCCCTCTCCTTTGCTCCTCACACTCTGAATGCCCCATCCCGACCTTTGTCGTAATGTTGCTCTAGCAATTAGCTGTGGCTGTAGCCATAGCAACAGGACTGGCTTCTATGCCCTGCCCACCCAGAACTAATGCAGTCAGAGCTCGAGAGAGACAGAGAGATAAGAGAGAAACAGACTCAAAGATGCTCCGAGTGAGGGAGGTGGGCGAAAAGACAGGATCAAGGCAGAATTACTTTAGGTGATGAGGGATGAGAGGGCGGGAGAGACAGAGATATGAAGAGGAGAGCAGAAAGGCTGGACACGGGTAGAGGAGTTGGCACCCACGTCATACAATAGTCTACTGAGAATTACTATGAGGCAGGGTGGGACAGGCAATCATGCATCTCAATAGACACACACGTAAACAGAAAGGCCTTTAAATAGCCTTGAAAAACATGCATGAAACAAAGATGTAAGCTATAACCATGCGTCAGCTTTTTCCCTTAAGACCTACATGCTACACAATTAAAATGTTCTGCTTTATTGCAATTAAGGTGTCAAGTACTGTGGTTCTGAGGCCTATGTCATTTTGTTACATTTATGTAAAGTAAGTAAAATACATGTGATGAGAACGAATGTACCCTTTCAGCGATGTGGTGAGGAGACATGCAACAGGTGAACCCAGTACATGGACAGAGCTTGATCCATGCACTACAGCAGGTCTGTGACGTAGCCCCATGTGGAGAATAAATACTAAGAACGTTAAATTACTTGTTTTTTCCAAGAGAATACTGTACCATATCTCATACGTTTAAAAGCTTCCCTTGGCATTACTCACAACAACCTAAACAGTTACACACACAAGAAAGAATTAAGAACAAAACATGACTTCACTTCTTCACACCATTGAAACACCTTTAAGGAAATGTAATGGGGAGAACATACCGAGAGGAGCAGCATGGAGTAAATACAACATTTAGATAGAATCTACCGATGGGGAGGAGGAGGAGGATGGAAGAGAAGCCCAAGGGAGGCTGTGTCTGTTCTCTGCACAACAACAGGTGTCCGCGGAAGAGAGCAAGACGTGAACCACCGCCCAGACGTAGAGCCCAGCCTATCGTAGACTGAGTCTCCAGTTGACGTTGTGTTCGGACCGCAGGGGGAGCCTACCTGTGTGTACGCCATCGCGTCCCTTTCTCCAGGTCTCTCTGCTCTCATGGTACGGCACTCAGCCATGCCTCCCCCAGCTTCCTATCACTTTGATTCCAGAAAGATCCATTCCTTTCCCTCCAGGCTTCCTCTTCCTCATCTGGTGTACTTCCTTTGAATAAATGGCAGCATGATCTCACCACTCTGCCTCACACATCTATTCCATCTCCAGTCACTCTTCCCCTCTTCAACCCCACCCATCTCTCTCTCTCCCTCTCCCTCTCTCTCCCTCTCTCTCTCCCACTCTCTCATGAATGACTGTCATCATGGGAGACAGTCTGGCTGCCTGGTACAGGTTTGCCGACACCATAAGCTGGGAACACACAGAACCTGCACTTTCCCAGAGCCGTGCATGGTGCACGTTGTATAATGGAACAACACGTGCTCATGAAGCTAATTTTGTCTGCATATAAATTCATACACAGTGTATAGAAATCCATACACAGTTCATGTATTTCTGAATTTGTCAAGGGAAGAATACCAGTTGATCACTGAGTTACAAAATAGCTTTTTTTCAAGTAGCATGTACAGTTGTACTAATGAATAGCAAGGATACTAATGTACTGCATGAAAGTGAATTCTATTTTATGTATGTTATGTTGTGATGAATATATTTCAAATGATAAAGAAGTATCGTTTTGACAACTTTAGTTAAAATAAGTGTTAATGTTACTAAAAGGGTAGTAGGGCTAGTGTGAGTACTAGGGTTAGAATTAGTTATAGGGTTATTTTTGTAAGAGGAATAGGGTTAGTAAAGAGTGAGTGTAGTGCATAGTGATCAGGTTAGTGTTGGGGTAAGGGTTGGTTATAGGGTCAGTGTTAGTAATAGGGTTAGTTTGAATGATCAGGTTAGTGTTGGGGTAAGGGTTGGTTATAGGGTCAGTGTTAGTAATAGGGTTAGTTTGAATGATCAGGTTAGTGTTGGGGTAAGGGTTGGTTATAGGGTCAGTGTTAGTAATAGGGTTAGTTTGAATGATCAGGTTAGTGTTGGGGTAAGGGTTGGTTATAGGGTCAGTGTTAGTAATAGGGTTAGTTTGAATGATCAGGTTAGTGTTGGGGTAAGGGTTGGTTATAGGGTCAGTGTTAGTAATAGGGTTAGTTTGAATGATCAGGTTAGTGTTGGGGTAAGGGTTGGTTATAGGGTCAGTGTTAGTAATAGGGTTAGTTTGAATGATCAGGTTAGTGTTGGGGTAAGGGTTGGTTATAGGGTCAGTGTTAGTAATAGGGTTAGTTTGAATGATCAGGTTAGTGTTGGGGTAAGGGTTGGTTATAGGGTCAGTGTTAGTAATAGGGTTAGTTTGAATGATCAGGTTAGTGTTGGGGTAAGGGTTGGTTATGGGGTTAGTGTTAGTAATAGGGTTAGTTTGAATGATCAGGTTAGTGTTGGGGTAAGGGTTGGTTATAGGGTCAGTGTTAGTAATAGGGTTAGTTTGAATGATCAGGTTAGTGTTGGGGTAAGGGTTGGTTATAGGGTCAGTGTTAGTAATAGGGTTAGTTTGAATGATCAGGTTAGTGTTGGGGTAAGGGTTGGTTATAGGGTCAGTGTTAGTAATAGGGTTAGTTTGAATGATCAGGTTAGTGTTGGGGTAAGGGTTGGTTATAGGGTCAGTGTTAGTAATAGGGTTAGTCGAGTAGGGTTAGTACTAGTAATAGGGTTAGTGTTAGTAACAGGGTTAGTACTAGTAATAGGGTTAGTGTTAGTAACAGGGTCAGTACTAGTAATAGGGTTAGTGTTAGTAACAGGGTTAGTACTAGTAATAGGGTTAGTGTTAGTAACAGGGTTAGTACTAGTAATAGGGTTAGTGTTAGTAACAGGGTTAGTACTAGTAATAGGGTTAGTGTTAGTAACAGGGTTAGTACTAGTAATAGGGTTAGTGTTAGTAACAGGGTTAGTACTAGCAATAGGGTTAGTGTTAGTAACAGGGTTAGTACTAGTAATAGGGTTAGTGTTGGTAACAGGGTTAGTACTAGTAATAGGGTTTGTGTTAGTAACAGGGTTAGTACTAGTAATAGGGTTAGTGTTAGTAACAGGGTTAGTACTAGTAATAGGGTTAGTGTTAGTAACAGGGTTAGTACTAGTAATAGGGTTAGTGTTAGTAACAGGGTTAGTACTAGTAACAGGGTTAGTGTTAGTAACAGGGTTAGTACTAGTAATAGGGTTAGTGTTAGTAACAGGGTTAGTACTAGTAATAGGGTTAGTGTTAGTAACAGGGTTAGTACTAGTAATAGGGTTAGTGTTAGTAACAGGGTTAGTACTAGTAATAGGGTTAGTGTTAGTAACAGGGTTAGTACTAGTAATAGGGTCAGTGTTAGTAACAGGGTTAGTACTAGTAATAGGGTTAGTGTTAGTAACAGGGTTAGTACTAGTAATAGGGTTAGTGTTAGTAACAGGGTCAGTACTAGTAATAGGGTTAGTGTTAGTAACAGGGTTAGTACTAGTAATAGGGTTAGTGTTAGTAACAGGGTTAGTACTAGTAATAGGGTTAGTGTTAGTACTAGTAATAGGGTTAGTGTTAGTACTAGTAATAGGGTTAGTGTTAGTAACAGGGTTAGTACTAGTAATAGGGTTAGTGTTAGTACTAGTAATAGGGTTAGTGTTAGTACTAGTAATAGGATCAGTGTGTGTGCGTGCATTTTTTTGTGCGTGCGTGTGCGCGTGCGTGCGTGCGTGCGTGTGTGTGTGTGTGTGTGTGTGCGTGTCTGTGATAGGGTTGAGGAACCACAAAAGGAGTCATGTGCTTCCTTACAGTCCTCAGCTGATGTGTTGATGAGACACTGTCATGCTGTCTCTATATTGTACATGCTTTACAAACCCTTACGATGCACAATGTGGGTCGACTGATCGTCAGGACGAGTGTATATGAACCCTGCTCCTCTCCCTGGTCCAGGTCATCTCTGTAAGCATCATTAGTACAACGTACTGGTAAACAGATAGATGTTTAACTGTTTCTGGTTCCCTAGTAGTTCTTGCCTCTTTGAAGGGATAAATGGTTTTCAACCTTATCTTGGTTATTTGAAGAACCATGGATAAAAAAGTTATTTAAATAACTTTTGAGCACCCAGTTCTCTGCGTAACTCGTCCTGGAACTATTGATACCTAGGTCATGACACAGATTTTCAGATTAGCCAAATATACCATAACCAGTATGCTTTTATTCTTAGCTGAGAAAAGCCATGTAAAAGTCTGAACACATCTTTTTAAATAATATAAAAAACAGCAACAGAAAAATCATGCACGGCATTTACATATAAAATATAAATCTTGGAATAGAAGCAATTGTATTATTAATATCACAAACAATACGTTTATATTTACGGTTCGTCCACTAATGTTTAGCATGCCTTGCGTGTCATAGTTTTAAAGTCATGATTCAATGTGTCCGTGTTGGTACATTTGATAAACATACGCATGTGTCTAAGAGAATACGTTTTACATGTGTACGGTTTTGTGTAGGCTGTCCCCGAAGAACAAACCGATAACCTTATCACTGTCTGACGGTATAGTATCTCTGTATCCCTGGACATAAGCTGTGACACATACTGTGAAGGTAACGCCATGTTCTAAAGAGCAGCGTAGTGCAGAGACACGTAGATCTCCACATGGAGCTGTGCGGGCGTGTCGCAGGAGTCCACTGGGGAAGCGGACACTACCATGACATCACTGTCCTCGTAGCAACCCGCAGCATGCCCTGAGGGGCACGCGTGTGCATCGTCAACCCATGAGTCACTACATGCATAATGACGCCAATCTGATGATATAACAATACTTGTGGTTACATGGTTACATGAATCATATGACATCACTGTCTTTGTCCTCGGTCACTTCCAGACGTGTCTGTGTCCCGGCGCTCCGAGCTGGGCGATCCCCGGCGGGCGAGTGAGGCGGATCAGCCGGTGGAGGTGTGTCCACGTGTACGCCAGACGCCCCGACACCATGCCCAGCTGCGCAGCGGGGATCCCCGCCCAGAGGTTCCCCCCGCTCGCCCTCGGAGCCCCTCCCGCCGTCGCCTTGGCCGGTTTGGAGAACGCCACGGGTTCTGGCGGCAGGCTGTCGGCGCCGTCGCCTCCCAGGAACAGATGAGCGATGGACCGCCTCTCCAGGGCCGCGCCGAGGCTCTGGACCAGGTCCTCCACGCGGGCCACCAGGTGGCGCTCCTCCCAAGCCTCGGCGGGGATCCCCAGCAGCAGACGCATCCAGGCGGTCTTCAGCACGTAGGAGGAGAGCACCGCCCTCCAGGCCTCCGCCCCCGGGCCGTCCAGGGCCTGGCCCCCCAGGTCCCGGACGGCCTTGACCAGCTGCAGGCACTTGAGATGGCAGGAGCGGCGGGGGAGCTGAGTCCTCTTCCACCCCAGCAGCCTCTGCTCGTGCTGGGGGAAGAAGAGCGTCCACAGGTCCCTCCGCTGACCGCGCCGCCCCGGGAGCGTCGCGGCGGCGGCGTCCGTCGGGACGAGGTAGACGCCGTTGGCGAGGAGGAAGACGGGGATCATGCGCACCACGGTGGAGATGTGGCAGCAGATGTAGTCCGGCTGCTGGGTGAGGTGCAGCTGCACGCACTGGTCGGACGGCGTGAGGCTGAGGCTGCAGTGCAGCTCGTGGGAGTAGCGCACGGAGGCCAGGCAGTGCTGCATCGTGTGAAGGAACCAGCGGAGGACCGAGGCCGAGAGGATCATGTAGACTCTGCTCCCCTTCTCACCTCCACCAGACGGGGATTCCTGGGGGCAAGGCCGCAGGAAGGTGCTGGCAAAGGCTGGGTGTCTGCGCAGCCATTCTTCATGTAGGGGCACCTCCAGGCAGCCTTTGGGAACGGGACCGCAGGTGTCCTCCTCGATGGTATTCAACACGTCCGCCTCGTCCCTGTCCTTGTCTTCGTACTCTCTCTTGAGGGCAGTCTTCTCCTGATCACTCCCTCGTATCTCTTGCCCGCTCTTGGGCCTCTTGTGTTTTTTCTGCTTGTCATTTTTCTTCCTCTGGACCGAACACGCGTGTTTCACTTCTGCTTTGGTTTCCTCCTCACCCTTACCCACATCCGTCTCTCTCTGGTCTCTCTCTCCCCCCCCCGGCCCCCACACGATCCTGGGCTGGGGCTTCAGTCCGCTGGGGACCCTCAGTGGGACGAGGATGTCAAAGCAGTCCGGAGAGCCGGTCTTGTGCTCCTCATAGGTGCTACCCACCTGGCGGTAGAGGTTGGGTCGGCAGTTAGATTTATCTTCAACATTATAAAGCAAGATAATGTACAGTGTGGTCATAAGAAGGACAAGTTGTAAATCATAGGTTGATCCACAATCGACAGGCTCTGTCTAAGTATAGGAGCATAGGAGGGTTAAGGGCAGTAACAAAGTTTTGGTCATTGTTTAGTAATTACCTGCAAGAAGAGGCAAAACCAAGTTTTCATTCAGCTCCCTTACGGTATATTGCAGTTAATTAGGATTCTAAATCACTACGACTCTCTCAAGTCCTCACAAAGTGGCAGAGTATCGCTTACAGAAAATCCCATGATGCATTCTGCCGTACAAGCCCTATAGCCTTAACGCAAAATAAGGAATCACCTGCAAGAAGTCGCCCCGGAGAGAAAGGCCCGACTCAGGGGTTGTGGAGGTGCGGCCGGCTCTGATCAGGTCTCCCACCACCTTGGCTACGTTGGCTTTGCTGTGGCCCACCATGTGAGGCGAGAGCCGCACACATCGGTTATAGAAGTCGTCCAGAAGCTGCTGCCGAGGTAATGTGTCCGTGAGCCGAGCCCCTTTTCCTGCCCTTCTCGGCTGGTGGGAGCAACAGAACCTGGAAGTGGAAAAGAAGAATGAATATGTGTTTCCATACTATGCCAAGTCAGAGCCGAAATGCTTTGTGATAGTTTGAAGTAAATTGACTTGCACTTTTACAGCGGGTATTTAACTTTGCCATGCACACAGTTATCATGCCAGATCATTCATCACTTGATAAGGATACCCGTACTGAATAACTTTCTGGATGAAGAACCAGACTGAGGTTAAATGGGAACATCCTCACTTAAAGATTAATCAATTTGGTGCTCCTTAAAAGTCAACATTTCAAAGCAGCCTCCTTAAGAGTTTGCGACTCTTCCAATGAAAACCTTGAATCTGTTTGTTTTCAATGACATGCAGGAGGATAAGCAAACACGTTGTGGGGGTTCATTCAAAGTTTGTAGCTACCTGAGGCTGAGGAAACACAGCGTGCCGGCCAGAACAAGCTTGAAGAGCAGAAAAAGAATGGAATAGCTTGCTTCATCCCAGCAGCCGTCCCCTCCCGGTGGGTCTCTGGAAACGTCTGACTTCTGCTCCGAGCTCAGTGTTTGTGTATAGTGGTGAAGGACCACCACGATGGCCACCAAAAAGAGGAGAACAGGCCAGAAGACCCGCAGATTGCATGTGTAAACGCGTATCATCCTACCCGAGCTTGTTGTCTCTCCTCTTCCCCTTCCTGCCTCATCTTTGACTCTGGTCTGTTTTCAAGTGAAGTTGGTTTTGTTCATTTTGCTGGGTTGGGCGTTTGGTATGGAAGACTTAAGTTAAGTTAAACTCATGTTAATGCACACGAAAAAAGGATTCACTACCATGATGTGCTGTGCTGTCTAGAGACGCTGTTCTTGTTTAGCTTCCTGAAACGCCTGTGTACTTTTCTCTCATCAAGACGCCTAAATCATATCTTATCAGGCTACAAACAGATGATTATACATTTACAGACTCACTCAAGGTTGCTTTAACTGTCTCCTTCCTGTCTTTCTCTCATTTGGGTCGACAGTTCCTTCCTCGTTCACTCAAATCTTCTTCGAACCGCTGCCTTTCCAACCCTCCCTCTCTCCTCCTCTCTCTCTCTGACAAATGACATCTCTGTGATCTCCATACTGCTGCCGGTTACCAACCAGGAAGTTCCTCATGAGAGAGGAATTTCAACATCGGAGGAAGAGAGCAGAAGGAGGCAGCGCGCTCTCTCCAACCCTCCTCCCCCTTTTCTTCTTTAAGGGAAACAGAGGGAGTGGGAATTCAAGCATCAACTTATGCGCCACAAACATTTTGTCCAGACCCAGTGAACTGTACCCCAGGGAGTAGGTAGGGGGCTGGTCAGCTTTCGCTCTTTTTTTTTGGTTTGACTCTTGAATAACTTTACTGATGCGTCAAAGCTTTAATAGGTTTGGAAAACTTTTTGTGCAACGTATTCTATCTGTATGTGTGTTCACTTATTGGCTTAACCATCACATGTTCAGAAGACAGACCCTTACAGGCATTTTAGTTGTCCAAAAACACAGCTTTACAAACGACATGCCGGAGGCAAACTCTTCCATAACAGAGAAACTAGTCTTTCAAGCTTACCAGTTGGTTTTATTTGGTCCACACTTTACTATATCTTGTATGACTACTTCCTTTATTGAAATAGCAGACCGATTTTAGTTCAGACAGTTTAAAAGTGTTTCAACATGGGCACATTGCATACTTCAATTATTGGTCACATTAAGTACACATTCTCGTGTGTGGTATATATATATATACCCGTGTGTGTGTGTGTGTGTGTGTGTGTGTGTGTGTGTGTTATTATCAGGGAAGTCAGGGAATTGTATTTAAGTTTGGATCTTAAGAATGTGGCAAACACTTTGCAGTATAAAAATAGAGGGTTGTCGAGTCTCTTTTAGACCATGGGACGAAAAGGGGCAGGAGGTCAGTCCATTACTGGTATCTAACCCGTCTCTGTTTACCTCATCTTCGTTTGTTTATCCCTCTCACGCTCTCACTGTACGTAAATGTAAAGCTTGGCACACTAAAGTGACCAGGGAGAGAGCTTTGGTTTCCTAATTGGTTGTCTTAATCCGTTTGAGTATTTGTTTACACATATATATATATATATATATAGTATACCCGACATAAAGTGTCTCTAGCTTTCAATGTGTATGCATTTATCATTAATCTTCGTGATTATTAATCTGCCACACAATCAAAAGTCATTCTGATGCCCAAAGAGATAAGAGAGAGTGGGTGAGAAATCGACATTGTAAATATAAACAAACATTATGACATAATAAAATGTATTACTATTTATAATTGTTCAGTACCATGAGCTCCGGTAGTCATAAGAAGACAAACCATTCCCACAACACACCGGCAAACTCCAAGCAGGAATCACTTGAGGACAATGTATTATGGATGTTTTTATGGGACTTTATAATTTGCAACCCACAAAGACAATTCAGATTGCGTTAACCCTGAAACACAAATATTTGGCACTTGGGCCTATTAAAATGATATCCACACATATTTCAATGTCCATGAAAGCACATTGTTTACTTGTGTCTTGTCAAATTAATCCATACTTACTTTATAACAGAATTTGACATGTGAACTAAAAAAAGGTCTGTCATACGTACATAGAATACACCTGTAGATGGTTAAATGCATAAATGAAATGAGTTGTAACCCACAGAGTCCAGTTCCCACTGGTGTAACACTGTGGGGGTGTGGGTGGATGACGGCTGGGTGAAGCAGCCTCACCTGGCGGACTCCTGGGCTGCACACCTGTTGCACGTTGAGTAATCAGTGTGCACAGGTTAGACCAGCCAGTTCCGTACACACTCAGGAAACCTCCCGTATGGCAGTGCAGCACCTTTGCAATAAACCTGATTCCTATGTTTGTAGGAGCCCAGAAAGCCACCTAGGAGGAGTTGAGCGTGGACCTTTGCCACACTGGCCAGGGTAGGAAAGGTCCAATGCCAAAGTTTGATAATGAACATGGCAAGGAGCTCCACTGCCATCCGGGAGATCTCCAGAGTGTCTTCTTCTGCTTCTTCTTGGGGTTTTACGGCGGTTGGCATCCACAACTTGGTGCATTACCGCCCTCTTCTGATCCAGTTAATGAATCAAAACAAAAATATCCAAACACTCACTCATTCACACCTTCTTTCTACTCTATATCCTATCATATAACCCTGTTTCTCTCAAAAAGCCAAACAATACTTTTATACAATTCCTCTTCATTAAACTTAAAATATTTTCCAAAGTATACTCCTGCATACCCAATTCTCTCAATAGAGTTTTCATACTTTCCCTCTCCATCCCATAACCACTACAGTTCATTAAAACATGTTCCACTGTCTCCTCTACCTGGCACCCCTCACATAATCCAGTGGGGTGTTTTCCTATCAAATTCATTGTTTTATTTAGTGCACTGTGCCCCAACCTTAACCTTATCAAAATTTGTTCATCCTTCCTCTGACCACTATACCTTATTTTAAAGTTAACACTTTTTTGAATATTATATAAGTATCTCCCTTTCTCCTCCCTGTCCCATTTGTCTTGCCACATCTTGTTAACTTTTCCCCATATCAGGCTTTTAACTTCTGCCTTACTTAAACTGATATTCATTTATACTTTTTCCTTCTCCAATGCCTTCTTCGCCATCTTATCGGCTTTCTCATTTCCCTTCACCCCTACATGAGCTGGAACCCATAAAAAAAGTATGTGCCTCCCCTGCTGAACGATTCTCGTAATTGATCTCCAGAGTGTGTGGAGATGGCTGGTTTAACCTGTGAACACTTATTACTCAATGTGCAACAGGTGTGTAGCCTCACCTAGCTCCAGAGCCAATCAGACTCGGCCAGGCGAGCCTGCTTCGACCAGCTATCATTCACAAACATCGCCGTAAACACGATCCCCAAATATTCTTTACTTGTGTTTTAGAATCAACACTATCATTCAGAACAGAACTTTGAACACAAACTAGACTATGCTCATTTGTGGATCTCCAGAGTTTTGTCCAATGTGTACCGAAGCTGATAGAATCTGTTTGTGTACATAGTCACACCTGTGGGTGGCGATATGTGAGCCAGTAGGTGGCAGAATACCTCAAATGCTGTTTTCTGTGTTACGTGGGTGTTTTTACCCTCTTACTGTTTGAGAACTCAGGGTTGGAGGTCAGGAGCTTTAGGTTACTGTCTCCATAGAGACGGGGGGTCAAACCAGCACAACCTATAACCCAGCGGCCTGAACTCATAATCTGGGTTATTAATATACCCCAGCATTTTTGGTTTCTAGTAACATAATTGTTTCTGCAGTAGTACGCTTTTAACTGTTTCTACAGTGGTATTAAGGTTACGATGAGTTTCTACAGTTGTGTAATGGTTACTGTGAATGTGTACAGTAGTCATTTTCTACATCAGTGAATTTATTGCTGTGATTACTACGGTTTAAATTTGATTACTCTGTTTTTAAACCTTTTCACAATCCGTTACGTACTATATTCACAGTAATTAACTGTGCAGAAACCCAGTAAATAACTGTCCTGGAGAGCATCCTGATCACCTGGCTTCACATTCTGTCTCACTACACAGATCAGTCTGGACCGGGCGGGAGCCCTTGCCTCGACAAACAAACTTCTTCAGCCAATCAGTGTGTCTGAAAACATAACACGCAATCAATGTGAGCGGGTCAGTGGACGCACGTCTTTTCCAGCATGGAACTCTGCTGGTGCATCGCCCTTCCCTCTCATTGCTTCGGACCATGGCTTCGGACACGGTTTTACCAGCGGCGGCCTGTATTTTACCTCATCACTACGACATCCTCCCTGTTTTTTCTGTTTACGTCATCCCCTGATTGATCCCAATTACGTCGTAATTTCTGGAAATCAATATGGGTGGCTAGAGGTCCAGACTGATCCATTTAGAGAAACAGAATGTGAGGTCATGTGAACAGGATGGTCTCCTGGCTGCTCAACTGCTGGGATTCCCCCAAAAATAGCTTATGGAGAGGCATGTGCTCCCGGGAAAGAGGCACACAAATGGGCTGTGCCCTAAAATAGGAAAAGTGAAATCAAGGTTGCTGGTCTAATCAAATTCTCTTAGTCAAACAATTGAGTCATGCAAAAATATATCATGTGCAATATAATATCCAAAGGAAAAAGGATATAGACGCTGCTGTAGGCAATATGTTTAGAGTTAGAAAGAGAGCAGAAGAGAGAATGATTTTGAAAATAAATAACCCATAAATAACCCTCCTTCTCTGCCATTGAGAAGTTTTGCATTCGGGCGCCAGAGGGACCCCGATAGTGAGGAACAAGGGGAACGCTGAAAGGTCCGGCAGAACGACGGAGGAGGAGAGGGGGCTGTCATAGCAGTGTGACGTTTCTCCGTGACGTCGAGAAGGGCAGACTCAGTCGAGTGGCCTGCCTTGAGTCGGGACTGGTGAGGTCCAGATGCTCGTTTTGTGCGAGATGTGCAGTTGGGAGAAGGCTGCACACTCAAGGGTTTTGGAAATAAATGGTGGCCGAGTGCGGGCTGGTCTCATACAACGTTCGCATAATATCTTGCGAAAAAGTTATCAAATATTTTAAGGAAGAAGAAATGTGCCGCTTATTCATAGTCTTTGTTCAGTGATTGTATGTGGTGTTAGTTAGTTAACTGTTTAAGAATTAAGAATTAATGCGCTTACAATCTATAGCTATTATTTCATCATCTGTAACATGCATGCATATATCCAGTATTCAATACATGGACATGTAATATGAACACAATATTCTGAACAACCCCGAAATGATTGATTGACCATGACATATTGACAGTCAATCAAATTGACAGTGATTGACTAGGACACTGTGATGGTGGTGAGGTTACTTTACACAAACCCAGAGGAGAATTTAGAGGACATAGACAGATATTCTCAGTGTGCCAGAAATTGCCAGATTTACCAGTGGCGCCCTCTTCTGCTAATTTGATAGGAGACATCTTATCCTCCAAGAACTCCCCGATTGCACCTGTGGGTGGGAGAGCACAGAGCAGGGTAGAGTAAAGCAGCTGGGAAGATAGCCAAATGAGCCAACATGTTTGGCACTATTGTGTAGTTTAGGGATAGAAAGAGGCAGAAATGATCCATATTGGAGACATGAGGGCGGGAATTGAATGGCCTTTTCTCAGAAGTCTAAAAGTCATTAATATTTAATCCCTAATAACCTTTTCATTAAATACAACTGTCAAACGGGACCTCGCAAATATGAGGAGATGAACCAGCCACTGAGATCCTAATCTCGGACCCAGCAGTCCCACTATGGTTCAGCAGAACACATGGAGGGAGATAACTCAGAGGCTGGCCCGGAAACCGAAGTCGCTCTAGCCAGGGCTGCACCAACAGGTGGTCATGGCTGAAGCTTTGGGGGGGGGGGGGGGGGGGGGGGGGGGGGGGCATAAACATTGTTGCACTGGGTCAACTATTAACGCCACTGGCAAGACAGTAATCTCTCTCCCTCTCTCTCTCTAATCCTTCGGTTTCTGCCCTCCTGTCCCTCTCTCATTCCCCTTCCTTGCTCTCTTTCTCTTTATCCCTTATTTTTTCACTACAAACTAGTATTTACAGAGAGACAGAGACAAGAAAATAAGGTAATTTAAATTGATCTATTGCTTTTATACCTTGCTATTACCTTAAGCCAGGGCACTTGCCTTAACAGCTGATTATGGGTGGGAGTTTTTTGCAGGGTGACACTGCAAATAGATTATCTAGCGCAGCAGCCGTTTTTAGTTTTAGAAAGAGGGGCTGTTACAACTAAAACTATAAGCAGGGTAGCCTATTCAATATTTAATTATATACAAACCAATAATTTTTTTTACCTGTTCAGAGTTCACCTGGATTCTTCATAGCCTCCCTTCTTGCCCCCTGCACTGGGGGCACCAGCAGAGTTCCCCTTACTCTACGCGAAAATCAGTCCTTTTACAAACTTATTGCATGTCTGTTTGTACGTCATGGCCATGGACATATTATAGAATCAGGTCATGGCATGGAATAGTACTTGCATCGTGTTGCATCTTACCCCACCTTTGTGTGTTGGGGAATACGGGGAATGGGTGAACCTATCAATTGTAAGTGCTTGGCACTTTTTCGCTGAACATCCTTACCGTACCAACAGCGATATATTGTTGTTTCTCTTTCTTATGACATATGTACCTACATGAGTAGGAACTAGTTTCGACGCTAGTTTCCCCTTTGTTGTCAGGACACAATAATGTGATGCACAACAGTCTCGTTCGCGTTTTGAATGAACTTTTGAGTAGGTACGTTTAATTACTATGTTTTGACTCTACTCCGTGTGCATATTACATCCATGCATCCATACATGCATACATGCATACATGTACTATACGAGGATGTTGTTTATCTGGACGGCACTTTCGGTCATTCAAACATTCAATATAATGGGATGAAGAGCATACAAATCCGACCACTTTGTTGGTAAATAAAGCCTAATAAAGCTTTTTACCCCCCCCCCCCCCCCCCTGAATACATATGCATCAAAATCGCATCCCTGGTTTCCTCAGTTTAGTACCGCTGTGATTTAAGTTTGATAATTGACATCTCCTTCCCCCCCCCCCCCCCCCCCCTTCGCAGAACACAACATCTTGCAAGTAGGACCAATTTCTTCAAGAGTAATCTTCCTGTATAGAATGGACATTGGTTGATATATAGTTCGCTGTGTATCATGATCTATTTTGATTACATTACAAATGGCTTGAATATCATGCTGTGATGCGTTTTTCTGAGGATGTTTAGGGATCGTCTGAAAAGTGCATGCAGAAAAATGTCAAACTGCAATCTTATTTATATAACAGGCTTGCATTTTTTGTTGGGTGAAGAAGGTGTGTGGCCTGGCATAACGAGGATTTTGTTCAACTTTCTCTGTACCCAGAGTTTCTGTTTCCAATAGCTTGAGAGAGAGGTCACACACTTGTGGCCATCTCCGCATCTGATAGTTTCTGAATCATGGTGCTTTGGAGGCAGTGGTTAGTGAATTGTTCCTGCTTGCTTGCATATTCTGGGCCACATTGTCGCAAGGAAGTTGACGCTTATTTGCTCTAGTGTACCTGTTACACAGCAAATTATTGTAACAGGTACCACATAATATGTAGTTATAGCTAAACTATTAATTTATGTGTTGGGAAGGGTTGGTTTTTTTTTTATGATAAAGCCTATTGGAAACACACTTTGACTAGCCTTTATTTATGCATTATGCCCAGTTGTGCATATTTCTTGTGATGGGTGGGGGAACCACTGTAGGAAAAATGTCTTGAAATTAAGCCATTTTAGGGAAAAATGGTACTTCTATTAATAGCAATCATTTTATGATTTGGAATAGAAAATGTGTTGCGTCTGGCCCCTTTAACACACACAACTTAAAATGTACAATATGTATCCTTCAATATATAGTGATCTGAAGCTATTGCATGCTTCAAATATTGTATATTATAGCATATTTATGATTTATATATGTTATAATGAAAAACAAAAGGTAGGAAAAGTGTATTTTAACTCAATAATTCTAGCTCCATCTGTGCATTGCTTAGAGTAGGGTACACGGTAAGAGAAACAAGGAGCTCCGAACTTGTAACTGGCCGAACAGCCTTCCTTGTGTACAACCTTGCCAAAACAGTTTAAAAATTAACTTATTAACTTCTCAGTTTTTCAGTATATCGTCAGTTTCCCTTTGCAGACTCCAGGCTCATGCTTGTGATTCTACTTTCTAACAGAAGCTGTAGCCAACGCACCTGTAGACTTCGCTGATTCAAATGACAAAGACAAACCCTTGAAATTAGGTATGTATATTGCCTACATGTTATACATTTGTTTATTTATGTGACTACATTACTCACATATTGTACAGCTTTTGAGACCTATTTAATAGCGTATTCGCAAAATATATATTGTAAAGCTTGCATACCTAACCAATATACATATAATACTCTGTGTATATATATCGGGTGCATTGCTCATACGGCTGTTCAACAGACCCGGGCTGGTCTCAAGGCCCTTTTGGGAACCCACTGCACATGCTCGTTGCACTAAAAATAACTCCACGCATGTTTCTCAGAGTCTATTCGGGAGTCAAACGTAAGTCGGTCCGGCACAGCTTGTCACAAAACAAAGATCGTTTGGAAGGTTTCATGGATATCAACAGGCCATAATTTCTAATGTAAATCAAAACAATTAAATCTGTGGACTAATCTCTAAACTTTCTATTAACGAATGCCATGGAGAACAATGGAATTTTTTTAATGTGGATAACAATTTTGGCCTGATTTCGTACAGGTATTGAAAGCCTATTTTGGCCAGTGCCATGTGTTGGCCATGGACCGGATTGTCTTCCACCATGACACGGTGCTGTCGGATATCCACCTCCTACTGCCCAACGACCGGCACCTCATGGCCCGCCTCAACCGCGTAGGACAGCCAGGTATGGATGGGCCCAATGTATGTGCGCGTGTGGTATGTATGTGTGTGAGTGTGTGTGTATATATATGTAAATATATGTGTGTGTGTGTGTGTGTGTGTGTGTGTGTGTGTGTGTGTGTATATATACATACACATAAATACATTTAGAAATGCATTAAAAAATGAAATCTAGAAATGCCGCCAGTTTCTTAGCTCCGGTTTAGCGCGAGCCGTTGCCACCTTTAGCAAATCTTCATACAATTGATAAAAACCAACGCTGTCACTCCAGTGGTTTGATGTGGCCTTTCTGGGTGTCCAGTGTTCACCACTAAATTCAAGATCCTATGGAGAGGCGAGGCAGCGGACACCTGGGAGCGGGGTTCTGCCAGTGAAACGGAAGAAGACGATGTTGGCTCTGTACATGAAGAGGAAGAGGAGAAGGAGGAGGAGGATGAGGCTGCAGCCAGCGGGGAGCCCGATGAGGAAGAAGATGAAGACGAGCCAGACCTAGATGACGATGGGGACCTCAAGGTATCGCGCAGGTAACAACGAGTAGAAAACAAACGTATTAACCTAGGCCTACGTTGCAATACTATGATTTTATCAGAGGTTTAATATATTAATAACTTATTCAGTGCTATATTTGGTGCTAAAAGGCTATTGCCCTAGTCTGGCTATTGCTAGACCGAGCTCAATCGTAGATTGCACGTTGGTCTGGGGAAGCTGCTGTCATTCTCTTCAGCACAAGAGGCGTGATCAACGGGCCTAGTTCAACTGACTCTGTACGTGATTGGCTGCTTTCCGTCGCTTCCCTGTCGTCATTGTGTTAAACCAGCCAATAGCGCGCCAAGGGGAAAAGCCAGCTTGGTGATTGGCTCCCGCAAAAACGTATCGGAAGCAGAAAGAAATGTATCGCCCTTCTCCAGAGCCTTCTGCGGGGCGGACCCAAACCGCCGGCAGAATGGGCGGGGCTACCCCGTCTACTATTGCCTCATTTCATATTATAAAACCAAAGCCCTGTTATGTTTAATAAAGTTGGTCAAACTGTCTGCTAAATCACCAATACATTTGCATCAGTATCTTAAAGAAAATAAGAAAACCTCTTCTGTAAGCCTATTGCTTCTCCCGGGGCCGAATAGGGGGGCCCCTGACACGCCGTGTAAAAACGATGAACGGAAAGTCCCGTCTTTCATGAGGCTCTTGCTTTGGTCGCTGACGTGGGCACTGGTCGCTGCCCTTTGTTTGATAATGACGACAGAGATTGCATTCGGTCCCAACGGCAGCCATTCAACTGCGTCAATGTTACAGCAGCGTACAATTAGTGTACGGCGGGAAGGATCTGCGTCTGTTACAATCCCTCACTGCGCTATCGCACTCGGTATCTCAAGTATAACAAATAGGGAATTCAAATGTCTTTTGATATGATTGTGCCACGGATCATGAACCTGAGTATTAAAAGGTGTCCCCCGTTGTCCCGCAGGCCGAAGGCCGGCCCCCCTGAGGGCCGCCGGCGGGCGGAGGTGTACCCCGTCATCCTCCGGCAGTCCTCGGCCGCCCCGGAGGACGCCGGCGACGAGGAGGGGGAGGACGGCGATCAGCCCGACGTCATCAGGATCGGTGAGCGCTCGTTTGTAGCTGCAGCTTCAAAACAAAACTGCTGACCCTTTTGACAAGGTTGGGTTTTTGTATTTGCACTGATATAAACTGGACAGACACACAGACACTGGTTTAATAGTATGAACGCTTTACCCTAACCCTAACGCAATTACTGTAGTTGACACTGTGACGTCATGGAATGAGAAAATCAACACAAACCTGAACACGAACATGTTACGGGAGGTGTCCTCTATGTGCATGGCAAGTTTCCAGTTCCTGCCACCTTCTGAAGCGCATTAGCACTTGGCTTAGCAATTAGTCAAATGTTCCCCTAAATGTGAAGCCACTGCGACACTGAATACCTAAAGAAATATGGAACCTTTAACTTGCATTTCATTTTTCTCCCTAAGTATGATGCCATTATATGTAGTCTCCCTGCCTGCGGTTGTACACTTTAGTACACTAACACTATGATCTGTTGGCAGAGCACACCATGGCAACCAGCCTCCAAGACGTTGGCAAACAGGTCAGTCCGTTCCCTCAGGTCTTTCTGCTTTGATTATCACCCATTATTATCATCACGACGATGACCATGATGAATAATTCTAAATGACTTTGACATCAAGGATTACCCGCCTGGCGCGCACCCTTTACCAAGCTGGCGGTACTACGCCTCAGAGCTTAACGGTCTGGCTTTGTTGCTAGGTGTGGCGCGGGGCCTTCCTCTTGGCAGACTACATCTACTCCCATGCGTCTGTGTTCCGGAACGCCACTGTGTTGGAGCTGGGGGCGGGAACTGGCCTGACCAGCATCATCATGGCCACCGCGGCCAAAAGGGTTTACAGCACAGGTACAAAACAGAAACCAGCGCACACTCTGTTATTGCCTAAATTTCCACTGCCATCATCTTTTTATGTCTCCTCACTTGACAGCCATGTTATCCATCTTATAAAGTGGGCTGCACATACATTATTATCATATCTTATAGCATAGTCTAAAATACATTATTATCATATCTTATAGCATAGTCTAAAATACATTCTGAGACAAGCAGAGGAGTTTCAAGACATTTTTTGTTCATTGGTTGGTTTAAATCTGATATCGGGTATGAGAACTCATGGCAGATTATTCTAAACTTTATAATGCATCTGTTGTCGGTTCCATCAATCATCAAATGAGATCTGAATGCTGATGTTCTCTGAAGGTCTGAGAAGGCAATAGAGACAATATAGATTCCTTCCTAATTCAAACTCACCTTAAAGAACGGTATTATAAAGGTGTTCATTATCCTCCAACCAAATTATTCCCCCACATTCATGCATTTACTTTCTTTGACTTCTTTGCTAAAATCTTTTACATGTAATCTATGGTGTTGCTAGGAAACATAATGTTTTGTTACGATTTGAGCACTTGTGTTTTGAGCACAAGAGCTTTATTCAAATTGTGTGTGCAGTCTGTGTGTGGCCACGATCAGCCCTCAGCTGTCCACCTAAGTTTCGGTTTTGAATGCTAGACCTTATTCCATCAATTTCTCCAAAAGTTTTGAGGTGGTTCCCATTTTAAGTCGTACGTTTTAAGGTATTTTTTCGAAAACTCATTCAAATACATCATCATCATGTTTTGCTTTGTGATCTAAGTCTGAAAGCAGCCCGTGGCAGCTTGGCTCCTGACATCATGATGTCACACCGTTGAAAGTGAACATGAAATAATCATATGTTAACAGAGAAAATGCCTTTAAAATAATCCCTGTGTGTTTTAGATGTGGGTGAGGACCTCTTAAGTATGTGTCAGAGAAATGCAACATTGAACAAACATCTTCTAGCAGCAGAAGGTGAGGTTTGCGATTTATTAGCGTTGATTGGATTGTGTGCCACAGTGGCACTACTACTTTGAATTGGATACTTTAAAAAGCAATTTAACAGGTTACTTTCCAAGTAGTGTCACAAGCCATCTGATACAGAATTGCATGTGACAATGCTTTTTAAAATTGGGTTGGGGTTTAATTTGCTTGTCTTTCGATGCAAATATATTTGATTTGAATATTTCTGACTTGTGACTGCCCCCACAGGCGAGCTCAAAGTCAGACAACTGGACTGGCTCAAAGATGATCTTTGTACAGGTACATGCACACACGCACTGCAGAAGGGCTTTTCTGGTGGAAGGCACATTACAGCAGAAATTAGGCCGATTGGAATCCAAGGCATAAACAATGGATTTATAGAAAATATAATGGATCAACATAAACAAAATTATTAAAACAACATTTAAAAATAGGTACATCAACACATGTTCAGGTCAAATCTAAGGAATTAGTGGCTGTTTAAATATTTGTTGAATAATAAAAACTGTGACTGAAACATTGTCACAGTGTCGCACTGAAACAGTCTGAAGTGAAATCTGCACCAGTCGTGTTGAATGACGGACCCCCCCGGCCATTAAAGGGGCAGATCCCAGTTCCTTTCACCATCGCAGTAAAACTAAAAAGGGTTGTGTTTGGAGGCGCACCATCTACTGCTTCACTAATGAGATGAATAGAAAAACATGTTGTCTTGTATTTGTGACCTCTGACTTATTTCTGCCGCGTTTACTACTGAAGAGGAGGAGGAGGAGTTCAGCTGGACTGAAGAGGAGGTGGCAGACCTCTACGACAACACCAGCGTCATCATCGCCGCAGACGGTACGTCACTGATCGAAGGCTCGATAGTGCTGCTTTAACTGAATTGATCTATTATCGTATCGATCCATTGCTTTCATTCTCGTCCACACACAGTTTGCTATGACGACGATTTAACGGACGGCTTCTTCCGAACCGTGTACCGACTGTGCAACAGTATGACCAAGCCTTGCACTATCTACCTCTCTCTAGAGAAACGGTAAGTGCTACCACTATAGTACAGTCCACAGTGCAGTCATTTATACTCCGAAAGCTATCCTTATGTTTCATCACTTTCACAAAGACAGTGGACATACAAAGGGGTATGTAACCAAAGAAACCCTATGAAACTAAAGAACAAAAAGTATGCAGTATCGGGTATCGGCGAGTATGCAAGTCTATGAGTCGATCCGATACCATCTCATGACTAGCTCATTTACTACCAAGCATCCCTACGTTATGCTTCGTGTTATGCGCTATGTTATGCGTTTGTTAATGGTCGGAAGTGGAAAGTCGGAATCGGAAAGACATCATCTAGTTCTGAAAAAAACTTAATTGGTGAAAGTGAACCGACTGTGCATTGCTGTCATCGTAAGAAAACCCTTCAACAATAACAAGCTATCAATAGTTACGATGCTAGCTGCTGTATCGGTATACACTCTCTATCGGCCGATACTCAAGTTCAGGACTCGATATCGGAAAGTATTTATTTTTTTCTGAACATCCCTAGTCCTAACCTCCCGACCCCTTCCCTTGGACGGGGCGGACTCTGAATGCAGTGAACACATTGAAAGCCGTCACAGAGACGTCCTACTGTGTTCTTCTTCTTCTCCCGCTCCGCAGGATGAACTTCACCCTGCGCCACATGGACGTGTCCTGCGACGCCTACGACTACTTCAGCCACTGCCTGCGCCAGCTGGAGGCTCTGAGGGACGGGCCGCAGCGCTTCCACGTGGAGCCCCTGGCCACCTCCTTCCCTCAGTGCCTGCAGTACGAACGCATCGAGCATCTGGTGAGCCTCGCGCAGCCTACAGCCTCTGTCTGTCTGTCTGTCTGTCTGTCTGTCTGTCTGTCTGTCTGTCTGTCTGTCTGTCTGTCTGTCTGTCTGTCTGTCTGTCTGTCTGTCTGTCTGTCTGTCTGTCTGTCTCTGTCTCTGTCTCTCTGTCTCTCTGTCTCTTTGTCTCTCTCTCTCTCTCTCTGTGTCTCTCTCTCTGTGTCTGTGTCTCTCTCTCTCTCTCTCTCTCTGTCTCTCTCTCTCTGTCTCTCTCTCTGTCTCTGTCTCTTTCTCTGTCTCTGTCTCTGTCTCTGTCTCTGTCTCTGTGTCTGTCTGTCCGTCTTGACTCAGACCTAAATACATGCTAGTCAGTTTGATCTCTAACTTGTCCATTTGAACCTCTGATCTAAGGCACCATACCTCCCTCTCTCTCACCCTCTCCCATCCAGGAGGAGATGTTCGTCTGTTGAGTCTGTGACGTCTTTAAATGAGCTTACTGTTTGTGTCCCTAGGAGCTGTGGAAGGTGACCTCCACCCCCACTGGGGGGCACCAGCGGGGGGGCAAGGACCCTCCCCCCCCGACCCAAAGCCCCCGTCCTGGTCCTGGTCCTGGTCCTGGTCCTGGTCCTGGTCCTGGTCCTGGTCCTGGTCCTGGTCCTGATCCTGGTCCTGGTCCTGATCCCTGATCCCGATCCTGGTCCTGATCCCGATCCCGGTCCCGGTCCCTGGTCCTGGTCCCGGTCCCTGGTCCTGGTCCTGGTCCCGGTCCCGGTCCCGGTCCCGGTCCTCCTTCTTTGGGAGTCAGTTTGGCGTGTGGGAGAGAGTTATTTATTGGTTTCAAAATAGGCAAATCGGTAGTTTGACCTATATTTATTAAGGAGTGGGTTTGAACATGAAGCTTTATTACGAATAAGCTTCGTCTGTGATTGTGGAAGTGTCCCTTTGGTATCTGAGGATGGCTGTTTGAATGTGAATTGTTTTTTGTGTTCGATTTAATTTAGGTATCCCATGAGCAGGATGGTTCTTGAAATCAGAAGTGTGTGTGTGTGTGTGTGTGTGTGTGTGTGTGTGTGTGTGTGTGTGTGTGTGTGTGTGTGTGTGTGTGTGTGTGTGTGTGTGTGTGTGTGTGTGATTTTTAAAAGCATATTGTATGGGAAGGGATCTTGTGATCATGTATTACCAAATAATACAATTTATATGTGTATATAAATTTGAATAATTAGAGAACAAGATTGTTAAGGGTTCATTTTCAATGTGCCAAAAATAAAATTGGAATACTTTTTTAATGCAAGATTTGTTTTGTCAACGAAGACCCATTGTAATTATTATGTAATTGCGTTTTTGCATTGTTCACCACAAGGGGGCAGCTGTACACAGCAGAAAAGTAACGGACAGAACGGCATGCGAGTAAGAGTACAGTCCAGGATACAGTTGCGGCATAACATTTGTGATATTTCAATGTGCTACTGCTACCTTGTGTTTCTACTTTGTTTTGAAGTAAAAAAAACTCCTCAATGTGAAACAAACGTCACCTTCTCCGCAGCACATCAAGTGTGCAATAACTGTACGTGTGTGTGTGGCTGTGTGCGTGTGAGAGAGCACGTGAGACAATGGTTCCGACTTTTTTCTTTTTGCTTAACCCCATTGGGCGAGACGACAGGGTGACGATAGAGCCCGCCTCCATCGGAGGCATAGGAACCTCACATCACTGCTGACGCGGAGCCGTGTGCCGATTCTGCCTTCATCAATCAATGCTGTAGAGCTTTTCTGCAAATCAGGTGTTTACGCAAAATACAGTCCGTATAAGAGCGTGGCACTATCGTTTGCAATACTCGGTAAGTCTCCTATACTCGGTAAGTCTCCTTTACTGGTTTTGTAAAAAGGTACTACAAACCACCCCTTTTAAACGTGACTGCTAGACGACGATTTACCATCTTCTAGAGCAGTCTTCGACCACCGTAAGGGTCTATGGGTCTTTCTTAATGGGGTTAGGACGTTTAACGAGCGATCGGTCGCGGTGACCTGCACTGCACTCTGCAGGCGTCAGCACCATATCAGCGCTGTACATCAGGCATGGATATCCCTGCATTGGGTCTGATCGATATGTTTCCTATGATCATTGTGCTGTTTGTCCAAGCAGTCCAGGAATTAAAGAGTAGCCGATGACGCCCATTGCTACTTGTATGGCAGGCTTGGTTGCTCATTGCATTTTCTAATAGAAAAATTGAACAATATCGTGTTGGCATTAAAGTAACGATTAACGACATGTAATTGGGTTGAGAGCAGAGTTACGGGGTTGCATGGCTGTGGATCATATCGTCGACTGTTGAAGTATACGAGCTGTCAGCTGCCTAAGCCTTATTGGTTCGATGGTTATTAACAAGGGATTGATCTTTGTTGTCAATGTTGTTAACGGTATCATGATAAAGAGAATCGCATTATCCAATAATCTTCTATATACTCTATAAAGATATAGAGAATTGTAATGCTTCATTAATATATCGTGACTAAAAGAATGCAGATTGAAAGTTCCGATTACAATCTTCCAAGAATGACAGCAAGCTGCTGAAACTGGCTGCCTCCAGCTGTCTGAATACCACGAAAGGGTTGTTGCCAGGGCCGTGTCTAGTTTTTTGGGGTCTCTATGCAAAAGGTTTTTTGGGGGGCCCTAATTTGTGAAACTATGTTTGGGGTAATCCAAAACCCTCTGGTGTTCAGGGAGAATGCATTTTACCTTTTTAAATGCATCAATCAAATGCCCCTAAAAGGATTTCGCCCGTTTGCCAAGAACAAGATTATTGTTGACAGTTTCTACATCAATATGGGACATTACGAAATTGGGAGGCGATTTCACATCCATTTTTTTAAAGAATTCCTTTTCTCAGGAATCTAGCAGCTAGTGGCATGTTATAACATGTGAATGTCTTAGTTTGACGGCACTATTGGACTCCCTGGTCAGGGCAGCTTAAATGCACTAACTTGTGTTGGAACGGGTTAGGGAGTGATGCTAAACACCTGTTTGGAATAGAATGGATGTCCATGGCTTACCAACTGCCAAATTCCGCAACGTGCCTACAACGCGAGAGGGATTGAGTCGAACAAAAAACATGAATGATTTGAAGCTTGAAACAGACAAAAGCAAAAATTAGCTGATGTCACATAATTTAAGAGGAAAAGAGACTCTGTCAACTACTAACATCATTTTGCTCTTGAATTCATCCAAACAACTCAAGTTCTCCCCAGCAATTTAAACCAAAACAAAAAGATGAACAATGGGAAGCACAACGTCTCCCCTGCATCGAGAAAAAGTGGGAAAATGTAAAATAAAATAATAAGAATCCCAGTCTGCATTATAACATCTTCCATATTCAAAACAATGAGACCAAATGTTTATTTAAAATGTTGGTGTTAATAGATTGATAGATAACGCTTATAGCTATTCAGTTGGGTGTTTATTGTATTTCGAGCATTTAGGTATGTCCCTGTGTCCAGGTGAGGGCTCCATCAATGCCCCTCTCTCCCCCCTTGGCAGGATATTGATAAACCGGAGCCCAAACCAAAGCATACATATCAGCAAGGGACCCTTTGTTATGACGACAATGTATAGGGTGGGGAAGGACATACAAGCCCTCCTGTGGATGAATCTCTTATTGTAACGAGCGGGTCGTGACACATTATCTGAACACCGACCGCGTTCACCCTGAGACACTGCTGCCACTTTGAATACGTTTAAAATGAGGCACTTTTGCATTCACAAAAAGGCCCTTTTTTTTTCTAGCACACAGACATATAAGCTGAAAAATGTGTGTCATGCAGGTTTTTTTTTTACCATTTGGTATGTGTTTTTTAGCTGCTTCAGTTGGCAAATGTTAATGATATAATATAAATTGTCCTATTTTATAATCTGCTAATGCAATCATCTAGCCAATTAGATTGACTTATGACGATACATATCAGAGTAAACCAACAGCTGGACACTGCCGTCAAATCCTAGCATATGGCTTCAAAGGACCCTGGCGTCATCCATTGCTGCCTTTGTGCTCGCTCGTGCTGTCATGAAGACCTTGCAGTAAATCCTGTTTATACGTGACATGTGTATTATGTCATGTAGTCCTAAAGTGGTGTTAAAGGCCGAACGGTACAATACCTTGTACCAGTTTGATAATAGGCTGGAATGGAGCGATGACAGGAAAGAAAGGAGGTTTCTGAAAGGATTTCTGGTGTAGACCAATTACTGGTCTTCAGATCCCAGTTGACTGCATACAGTCCTCTTGCAGCACTGGTTGAAGTGGCACTTTGAGGATGTGTGTCTGTCAACACTCCTTTCAGCGTTGTGTATTAAGCTGCGGGACGTCTTGGACCGTTGCTCCTAATCCCACCACACCTGTAGTCTCAGATCCGCACTGTGTATCGGTGTCTTCATAATTTAAATGTAGGCGTGCACACAGGATTTTGGTCCCCTTCCAAAATAACACATTTCTTTCAGGAACTTGAGTATGTAGGGGAAGTATATCCCAGTTGCATGTTGTCTGTAAAGCCTGAAGGTATCCTATGGACCTTGTTACGTTTCAGTTATTTAATCACCAGGGCTCTCAATAAAATGTTCCCCATTTCAAAGGGCATTGGTGAAATGCAGTCGCCTACAGTTTCTTCTTATTGAACCTGCCGTTTTGCAAGGCAGAATCGCTGCTCCTGACCAAAAAGGGTTAGGCTCAACGTCCGAGTGAGTGCTGTCATTATCTAGCAAGTGAGGCAAGTATCTATATAAACGCAGGACCAGAGTTCAGATCGGTTTAACCTTAAATAACCCCATAGTTGTTGTTTTCTGAATGACTTGCGTTTTTCTAATGTGGCCAAGTCAGTGAACGGCAGTTGTGCCGTCTGTAGGCCTAGTGCTGTACTCCAGTCTCGCGGACTGTACCACAACACATGGCGATCAAAGCTCAGGTACGCCCCAGTGTTCAGCTAGTGAGGTCTTTATGAGGTGTGAAAGGGGCTGTTTCTCACATGGTTCTCCCAAAGCAAATGCAGTTTGTCCAAAAATTTATTTCGCCCCTCTCTATTTTAGTCCTGGGTCTAATGTGTCACTCAGTTTTTTTGGCTAACCAGTTCACCTTCTCATTCTGTCCGTGTAACTAGAGGGCGAGCAACTAACCATTATGTTGGGTCAAGTTGGTCTCTCAGATGATGTAATGCAACAGGTACAACCTCATTGCAGGCTAAGAACATTCATCTGAAAATAAATATAGAAATGAATAACCTCATCTTAATTCACATATTCACTTATTTTGGCTATTCATGTACATTTTTATAATGCCAAATCAATGTCTACATAGTTTTGTAACAGTGCCTCTCATCCAATGGTCATTCCTTTGAAATGGCCATTTTAGTCATGTCATTTGTCAGAATTTTCATTTAGCTTTAAAGTTTATTTGTTGACTGTAATGCTTACTCCATTTATGCTAACAATTACAACTATTACCAAGATGATCCTATTATCTCTGCCTCTTATAGCAAGCTTCATTCGTTTTATCGGGCATAGCATCAGAAATGAAGTGCAGAATATACTTAGGAAGACACATAGAGGAGCCCTTCCTTAACATGTGTATAACGTTTAGTGTTGATATCTCTTTCCATGAGTCACAGTGTCTATTACAGTAATTACTCTTAGCGTGATGCACCATTTCGCCTGCAGGTTGCCCAGAAGCTGTGTGTGTCTGTGTGCTTTTGTGTCTGTGTGCTTGTGGGTCTTCGGGAGTAAAAGAAGACCCAGTAGTGAGCGCTCCCTCTCTCGGAGGCATTGTTGCGTCTACGAGGAATGACGCGGGCCCTGAACCGCTGGAACAGGGTCGCTGAGGTCGGCGCTGCGTACCTTTCATAACTGTCAGAACTAGAACTTTCATAACCTTTCAGAACTATAAAAAACACAATCAGGTGATGTCAGGTCAGCCAATGCGCTAGTAGGAAATAAACTGATCTGCAATATGAGGCATTTTCTGTGGTATCTGTGTGTGTGTGGCAGATTCAATCAGAGGTCAAAACTAAAGCAAGCAAGGGAGCTAGGGAGATCTGCATACCAAGTGTGTGAGCATTTGTGGGTCGATTCTATAGTCAAGAAACTCGAGTGAATAGTACACGTGAGATGAATAATGATGAGTGTCTACTTAGGTAAACCTAGACAGAAAAAAAACACTGTTCCAGCTTTTGGAGTCAATCCTGAGTGTTAAACCAAGTTTGGGCTCGATTCTAACCTACATGTATGAAGATATATGATTATCAGCACTAGAATTTGGAAATTCAAAAACATTCCTTACTTTGTAACCCTTTCAGAATGCCTCACAAAAGATATCTAAATAAAATTAGATTTCATTCATGAGCCATTAGTCCGGTAGATGTGTGGAGCAGAGCTCTTTTCATTTAAAAGCTGCAATGCTACTGTGTCAGTGTTTCCAAATCCACTTATTAGGCAGCAGAACGCGCCTGCCTTTAGAGAGCGCGTCTGTTTCAGAGTTCAAGTCTTTTGAATGACGTCGTTGAGTAATCAGGTTAGATCTCTTCTCCAACCCCTGAAAACATTAGCTGTTTAGACTTGTTCGGGGCCAGCTTTTGTCTTGACGGTTACATCACTTTAAAGAACGCTTTGGATGCCATGAGTGTCAAGTAATGAAGAATGAAGGTCTGTTTGGAATGTGATATCCCATCTTCACAAATATATGTACGCATGTTTTCATCAGACGATCTCCCTCTCTCGGGGCACGGGGTTTAATCCACAGGATCCAGTTTAAATGGGGAGCAGCTTATTCTGTTCATTGAATACTTTATTTAATCAACTTGTATAAAATAGCAATATAAAATGGCATGCTCTAGTGTTACCAAATATCCAAAGACATGAATAAATGTAAGATGATCCTTAAACTCTACTCTGCTACTTTCACTGCTGCTCGCTCTTTCTTCCCCTCTCTCTATAAGAGCCTTGTGTAACTATCTGGCCCCCCAGAACCAGTTCTAGCCAGTCTCTGTGTTGCATAATTTCCATCGGAACAACATTGCAGTCCTTTCAAACGGTCGAGACCGGAGCACGGTGTTCATGATAGGAGACTTGAAAGCATCCAGGATTTTGGTGATTGTAGTACTATAATAAAGCTTGAATATTGTCCTTCGTGTGTTTCCATAGGGTTGAGTATACTTGTGGCTTCTTTTCTGTTAAAAAAACCCAATAATAATAATATAAATATTTATCCATGAATTTGCTGAATGAATAATGTTCATGTCTTACTACGTTATGTGTAGATCCCTGCACTCGTTTCGTGCATGTCATTCAGCCCCTCATTCAGCGTTAACTAGGTCACCAACAATATGTCATGGTTGCATCCCATCGCTCCAGGGAGTTATGTTTTATGCAAGTAGTTTTTTTCTTCCAATCTGCATTCGCCGTGTGTCCTTTAGACCTCCGGGGGAGTGAAGCTTTAAACCCAAAGGTCGCAGTAGGTGGATCCTAACCCTCCCACTCTGTGCAGGTGTTGTGCTGGTGAACGCCGAGGACAACCCGCCCATACTCTCGTCTCCCAACGTCCGGGGCAGTCAGTTGCCTGCCGCTCGCTGCAGCTATGGCGTCTGCCCTCCTCCGACAGCAGCTGGTCGCCTCCGTGCACAGCAGCCTGCGCCTTCCCGCCTCAGGTAGCGATCGCACACGCTGCTCCTCACGACCCAGACAGCAGCGCACGCTCGCGCACACATCGGAGGGAATCTGCTCATTTAACAAAGGTTTTGTTTTGAGTCTCCGCGTTGTTGCGGATCATAAAACAGTTGAGCTCATAAAGCCGAGGCTGGTAAACCTTAATTTGCACCCCGCCTGTGAGAGTACACACTAGAATTAGCACTTCATAATGAAATATTACGGTACTTATATCGGTCTAATTTGTTGTTGTTGATCAAAGAATATGTAAATCATATATATATGCATATGCATCAAACATGTGCTATGGCATTCGTCTTTTCTCCCTTTTTATTTTATCTTAATGGTCTCTCAAAAGTCTTTAAGGTTTTTACGTTTGATCTTCTTTCTTAGCACAATGAATGACCTTTCCTTGCCTTATATTAACCAAGGTTGTTCTGACACCAAACGAAAGCCTGAATACAAAAATGTTTTGAAAGCAGTGCTGTCCAGTGTCAATGGAAGACAACAAGTCAAAGTTCATGCAACTGCGGCTCCATGATTAGTAAAATATTCCCCTACTGTCAATTATAGACAGAGGGGTATCAGAGTATCACTGGCAGGGTATCAAGGATAAACACCAGGCCAACCGATTGGTCAATGATCTTATCAGCGGTGAAGAGAAGAACCTTTGTTCTCCCATTGTCAGTATCTAAAGCAGCGAGATTATATGTTGATCAAAGTAACAAACATAACCAAATTGTGCCCGTATTGGCAATATAGGTGTTCAATGAAATATCTTGGTGTTGCAGGCCGTCACAGCATGCCGATTTTGATTTTAATACTCAACTTCTGCTGAAAGTGTAAACATTTGTTTGCAACGACCCCTTACCAGACGAGATGTTCAATATCTTGTCAGCATAGCTAACTCTGTCATCAGTGTGAGTGTGTGCATTCGTTGGAGAATGTGAGGCCTTACTGGGAAATGACAGGGTTCTGGAAGAAGCTCTACATTAACGTGACCTGTCTCTCTAGGCTCGTTTCATTTCTCCCACCAGTTACCCCGGTCTTAAATAGCCGCCAGGCCTCACTGTTAATTGTATAGTCTGTGATTGCATCGGAGACCTTTCTGGCCCTAAGGAACATCTCATGTGGGCATAGTAGTCCACTTTCAGCCTTTCACGTTTTGTGTGTCGGCCTGTTGCCTGTTGTGCATGGTGTGAATACTTTGCAAGATTTTCTTTATTGAAATCTTGGAAGGGGTAAAGGTCACCTCTTTACAAACTGACCCACTCACTCGGATATTATAAATCATGCCATCACGTCATGTTTGGATAGGGCGCAAAGCAATGTGTGGGGAAGCACATGCACAACGATGTAAGAGTTTAAAAACATTTAATATGAGGGCCGAAATACCGTTGGGTTGATGGTTAAGTGGTTGAGGCGCTAGCTCTTACCAGTGCTGTTCCCCTCGGCAGGCTGCAGGTATGTCAGCAAGGCAGCGGTCAACACCCAGGCAGTCTATGATTATGACCGGCCCCTCATGAAGACACAGGTCCCTGGCCCCCGGTCAAAGGTAACACACACGTACCAAAGACACATTTTGCACCCTGACATACATAAACACACCTTGAGCCCACTTCACTGACTGTACCAACCCTGTTTCCTTCCATGTTTTAGGAGCTGACCAAACAAATGGGACAGATTCAGGTAAGTGTTAAACGGCCACTGAATAATGCAACATTTCAGTGAGTACGATATTTTTTAATGTACATGCGGAATGATGAATGGATGTCTTACGGACGGCTTTTATTTCCACGTCGCAAGATCTAGTGGCATGGGTAACTATGGGAGCGTGTATGTACTATAACTGAACCAAACAGCCCTATTAGTTGGTTCAGTGTGTGTTCAGCAGATGGCCATGCATTCACTATGAAGATCTTTCAAATCTGGGGTCAGACAGGGTCTAAAATGTCTGGATGTTGAGAATGTCAAACCCTGTATCGTAACAGCCTCTTCCAAATGTATATATCTGGTATTTAATTAACTGTCCTGCATCTTGGGATTTTTCAAGAGAGGACGTGACACATGACATCAAGTTCACATGAGGGGATTGGGTTCGTGTGCGTAACTTGTCCCTCTGTTTTATCTCTCTTGCACGGCTCTCACGTTATCATGATAACTGAAACACAATGGAACGCTATCTATTCTACGACGAAACAAATTTACAATGTTTATTTCTGTTATCTGGATAAAATACTAAATGAATGCTATTAAATATTGAACATTGCGACATTGGATATTTTCCCTTTGGCACTGCATGAAAGTACAGCAAAGTTCCCAAAGAGGGAGAGAGAGAGGGTTGAGAGCCAGCCTCTTTGTGTCTCCAGGAGGTCACTGACGGCTGAGGACAGCCCCCGACCAAGCCAATACTCTGTGCATCTGTGCGCGTAATTCCTTTTGATATCTCCGTGAATCTGGATTTTCTTTTGGAGTGCGTGTGTGTCAGTGGCCGGCGGCTTGGAGGGGGGAGGGGCAGGCGAGCATTATAGGAATAATATAAATCCTCATTCAAATGTTATTTTAGTTGAAATCAGCTCAACTCTACTACTCGTATTCTATGTATAAATAATGTCCTTTCCTTCCCAACCTGTCTGAAAGCATGCGCTTCAGTATATAGATACTTTTTAAATCTAGACGGTTCATTTAAAGAATTCCTCCCTCTGCTTGGAACTTTTCGTTGATGGCGTTTTTTCTTTCAATGTTTTCCTTTTGCCCGGCTCAATATATTTCATTTCTAGTCATGGAAACAAAGAATGCGTTCAGCCGTTATGTAACAGTTCAGCTTCGATGCACATCGATGCCTGCCATGCTTGTTCAATGCATATGGACAATGTGGTACTGTACTGAAAGGATGACAGCTTCTCTGAGGTTTGGAGACGGCTTGGACCGTTTATTATGCCCAACCAATGATTGTCTTGAAGCAATAAAAGAAATGTACAAATGAGCATCTTAATTTCAAGATCTGAAGAGGTGCTGAAAAAATGACGGTTTACTACCACGTAGGGAAACGTTATCTCTAGAAATATATATAAACGTTTCAGTGTATTACACCAAAAGCCAAAAGATGCCAATCTACTGTGCGTAGGTATGCACGGTGAATCTGGGGCTGATGCTAAATGTCCTCCTCAGAATAACACCGCCATCAACTTCTTCTGCAACTACGAGGAGAGCCGGGGCAACTTCCTGGTGGACGTCGACGGCAACCGCATGCTCGACGTCTACACCCAGATCGCCTCCATCCCTATCGGTGAGTCCCAAGAGCATTGAGCCTTCCAGCCTGCAGGACAGGCCTGCTGGAGGCGTAGTGATACCGTATGTGTCAAGGTTCTTTCCTTTGTGTAACCAGTGGTTTATGAAAGACGGTGATGCAAAGCTCAAACGGCGTCTCGCTCAGAGAAGTGCATCGGGACACTCTTCATTAGTGTGTGCTGCACGTGAACCTCCCAAGATGGCACAATTTGATCGGTTCGCTGTCTTTGGATATTGGGCAATATCCCGTGATCGAGATCTCAATCTCGGGGATATTGTTTTCATGCCAAAATGCCGCGCCTTGTTTGCTAATAAAAAAAATAAAAATCCCGGCAAAAGGTGTTATCTTGTTTATTTTTGGAGTGTTCACGGGTAGTATATACTCAAACAATTATTCAACTCAGGCTCCGTGAATAGTGGGGAACAGCCCCGTCGGGGCTGTTCCCCACTATTCACAGAGCCTGAGTTGAATAATTGTTAAATCGCCAGTCTGAGATTAAGGTTCGATATTGAAAGCACGGCTTTGATATTCTCCTTATCTGTACCTCCATCCTGCCTCTGTGATGTCGCCAGCGCCTCTCACCATCAGAGCAGTCGACCGCCAGACGGTGGAGACCGATGAACCTGAGCGAGGGGGTGTAGAGCCAGCAGATGAATGGGGCGTCTTTTTATTATCCCAGAACATTGACATGAATCCTGCCTGAGGCAAGCAGCGGTTGGTCAGAGGAACACACACATGCGATGGAATTGTTAAATTGGCTGACGAGGTTGATCCTCATTGAGTCTGAAATGATTTTCACCAAGTGGGTCATTGTTGTTTCGGGTCTTCTTCTCATGCTCTCATTACAGTAGCCTCAAATCGTTTTTACGAGCTGAGAAGGTCATATAATTAAGTGCTGGTATCACTTTATCATAACCATTCATCCAGAGGTGTGCATGTGAGCCAAAGTCCAAGAGGTTAGTCATTGTAGTTAAGTCTCTGACCCCCCCACTAGTAGGTAGTGGACCAAACACTTAATATGAAGACTCCCTTCTCTTTGGCCTTCTTTCATGTATCATTATAACAACAGATCCCCACAGACCACCTGGCCTGAGTGTCCTTATCACCCAGGTAAGAGGTATATCACCCCGGCGAGGGCAGTATTTCTTTGTCCTCAACAATCTCGGAAAAAGGTATGTTCTGGTAAACATACCTTTTTGTATGTTTACTAGCACGGGTCATGATTGGAAGGTATCCAATAGCCATGCTGGTCATGTTTTGGGATATTTGTGATGAATTAAAACCACATGATGGGAGAGAGAGTAGCAAAGAGAGTGACAAGTCAAGGGTCTACCTTTTGGCAGGACGGGGTTTGAATAAAGCATTGAACTTTGCGTCGTGGTTCTATGGTGTGTTTTTGATAAAGGACGTTGGACAAAAAAACTACAACCTAATCTTTTTTTGGCTTTAATATTGTAACGAGAAATTGTGTTGTAGTGCAAAAGTCCATGCTGTTATGATTAAATATTTTTTTATGAATCTTTCCAACCCTACACTATAATGATATATAATATTTAATGTCAATGATCAATGTGGCCCCCCCGCGACCCGACCCCGGATAAGCGGATGAAGATGAGATGAGATGAGATGAATATTTAATGTCTGGCATGCCTTATAATAAATGGGCAGGATGACGATGATTATGATGCAGTCGATACTACATGTTAAAATCCAATACAATAAAGAGTGGTTTATTTTGGACACTGCTCCCACCAATGATGTGGCATAAAATGGAAGTACTTTATAAGCCTTATTAGGCTATAAGGCTTTATAAAATAGGCTGATGTCTCCAACTCTTGCGTTCAGCAAGTAGAGCCTTCAAGTAGTCAAACCAGGAATATAAATAAGAGATAAGAAGTGCTATGTAAATAAAGTTGCCATGCCTATATACAGAACAAGTCATCGTCATTCAGAATACAATGTAAGATAAACTAGCAGCTATTCGTTGTCAGTATCCATCAGTATGGGGTTCAGGTACGCAGAATGGCAGCACGAATGAAAAATTAGTTCCTTCATTTTTCGTTTAGCCAGGGCTTATAAAGAGGAGCCAGAAATGACAAATATTTAGGGTAATTTTACTCTTGCTGTCACTAACCTCTAGTAGTTGATGTATTCATAGAATTATTAAGTACAGTGTAATATGATCTTATAAATATTTAACATCATGACTCTTTCTTTTCATCCTTCTCCAAGGCTACAATCATCCAGCCCTGCTGAAAGTGGTGTCTGATCCCAACAACGCCGTGAGTCTGCAGACCCCACGAGCGCACTAACACATACAATACAACGTGGTCTGTTCTCTACTCAATAGAGTCCAGTGGAAATGACTTTGATTGAGGGATGAAATACATATATTAGTGTAACTCCCAGGTGATCTGTTGGTGAGTATCTCTCTCTCTGTCTCACTCCCTCTCTCCCTTCTCTCTCGGTAGAGTGCATTTGTGAACAGACCGGCACTTGGAATCCTTCCACCTGAAAGCTTTGTGGACAAACTCACTGAAGGTCTGCTTACGGTTAGTTAAACAAACATCACACACACACACACACACACACACACACACACACACACACACACACACACACACACACACACACACACACACACACACACACACACACACACACACACACACACACACACACACACACACACACACACACACACACACACACACACACACACACAACCAATATGTTGCCTATTTACTCAGGACACATCCTACTCTAGACTTCCCCAACTCTGGTGGAGCACAGTTCAAACAGTTTACTGAAATGAGTGCAGGTTATGGAAGGTACAATTTCGACAGGTAAAATGAGTACAGTTTAGGACAGGTAAAATTAATAAAGGTTAGGACAGGTAAAATGAGTACAGTTTATAACAGTGTGGTGGGAATTTCACAGATTACAGAGTTTCTGTGTAATCTGTTTAAGAATAAAGAGTCATCTGAATTTATAACAATGAGGCTAATTGATTTAAGTAACAAACACACAATAATCCGAGGCATCCATACAATAATCAGAGCCCTCAGATGGGAGCTTGCCCTGCGTCTGTCCAAGAGCTCCACAAGGAGAAGTCCAATGCATCGGCCAAAGCAAGGATTTATGATGCAGTAGCAGGCAGGTGTCAGGATGCTGAGAGTATAAACAATCAAACCATAGTATTGGTTAACCGGATGGTAGTCAACTATCAATGGACCCCCTGAGGATGTCATAAAGGGGGACGTGGCCGTGCCTTATCAGCTGGAGCCCTGTTCTCCGACCTTCCCAAGGGAGTCAGGACAACCGGCACATAGCGACAGAGAGCAGCTACACAAACAGAATGGGAACATATCATTTTCCAACGACAAAAGGAAAAGGTAATACAGGTGAAATCAGTACCGGTTAGGAGGACCGGTAAAATGAATACAGGTTAGGGCTGGTCAAATCAGGGAACGAACTGGTCGGGCTATACTTTGTATGCATAACTTTGTATCACAAATCAAATGTAACTCTCACAATCATTTAGTCATCCTTCCCGAGCCTTCTTACAGTTTCAAACGTCCTCCTGTTCTCTCCGCTACAAGGTGGCTCCCAAGGGCCTGAATCGGGTTCAGAACATGGCCTGTGGCTCCTGCTCCAACGAGAACGCCTATAAAGCCATGTTCATCTGGTACCGGGTGAGTACGGCAAGGCTGCCTCGCTCCGCTGTGTCCTCTCCTTCATACGGACACTGGAACCTTCCGTGGGTCGATAACTTTTACCTTTTCAACACAGAAAGACAACATTGACCTTCCTTGTTTTTGTATTATTTTCCGCCAACAGTCCTCGTGTTCAACAAAACTGCACATTTTCACAACAAATCGTAGCTTTCTAGCTCTCCTACTGTCGTGTTAACGGTTGTGTGTGTGTGTGTGTGTGTGTGTGTGTGTGTGTGTGTGTGTGTGTGTGTGTGTGTGTGTGTGTGTGTGTGTGTGCAGAACAAGGAGCGTGGAACCAGCATCCCCTCCGACGCAGACCTGAGCTCCTGCATGATCAACCAGGTAGGGGGGGGGGGGGGGGGGGGGGGGGGGCATCACGCTCACTGCTTCACTTCATGATCAACCAGGTAGGGGGGGGGGGGGGGGGCGGGGGGATCACGCTCACTGCTTCACTTCATGATCAACCAAACCAGGTGGGGGGGGGGGGCATCACGCTCACTGCTTCACAGATTCATGGGACCAGCGTCACATTCATTTAATGATACCGCGTACAAGACTGCTGCCGTTATAATCACCCAGCGCAAGATACAGGAGTATAATTGAAATAAAAAATATGAAGTGAAAACAAGCATGTGAAGTGACGTATGACTTCGTACGATTTGAAGTTACAAAGGTGTTGTCACCACTTTAACTGTAGGTGTTAACTAATGACCCTTGATCCCTCTTACCCCCAGACCCCTGGCTGCCCAGAGCTCAGCATTCTGTCCTTCTCCGGGGCCTTCCATGGACGGACCATGGGTAGGTCCCAGTACTGCCGGCCGGGCCCCCCGGCCCACCCTGGCCCTCGCTCTCTGCCTCTCTGCCTTTCTCTCCCGCTCTCTCTCTGTGTTTCTTTACACATCCTAAATCCTAGTGGTAACATGTCATTCCAAGGCTTAAACCCTGGGATGCACACACACACACACACACACACACACACACACACACACACACACACACACACACACACACACACACACACACACACACACACACACACACACACACACACGGATGCACACACACAGTGAAGTAAAATTAATTCCTGATTATTGTCATGCTTCACGTCTTCCAGGTTGCCTAGCAACAACTCACTCCAAGCCCATCCACAAGCTGGATGTGCCCTCGTTTGATTGGCCCATCGCCCCCTTCCCGAGGCTCCAGTATCCCCTGGACGAGCACGTCAGGGAGAACGCCCAGGAGGAGGCGCGCTGCCTGGAGGAGGTGTGTGTGTGTGTGTGCGTGTGCGCGTGTGTGTGTGTGTGAAAATCTAATATTCATGTGTTCTAAAATGTATAAAATGTGTACTGAAAAAAACGAATTCTCACATGAGCGAAGTCATCGCATGACCTTGGGAAGTCCATTCCAACCCAGGTGTTTTCTCCGAAACATGTCTTAAGATTGTGTCTCTGCACATGTTTGTGTGTCTCTCTGTGTGTGTGTGTGTGTGTGTGTGTGTGTGTGTGTGTGTGTGTGTGTGTCTGTGTGTGTGTGAGTGTGTGTGTGTGTGTGTTTATGCGTGGGTGTGACTGTGTTTATCTGTGTGTCTTATCTGTTTGTGTGTTTGTGTGTATCTGCGTGTGTGTGTGTGTGTTTATGTGGGGGTGTGTCTGTGTCTATCTGTGTGTGTGTGTTTGTGTGTATCTGCGTGTGTTTGTGTGTGTGTGTGTGTGTGTGTGTGTGTGTGTGTGTGTGTGTGTGTGTGTTTGTGTGTGTGTGTCTGTATGTGTGTGTGTCTGTATGT